>NC_134876.1:88233731-88263731 GCF_041734735.1 Babylonia areolata
CACGGTTGTGTACTGACCAAGACGGATAAGAACTGTCTTCATGCAGTTTCTGAGAATGGTTCCAAAAGAAGTAAGGCAAATCACTGGAGAACAGCTGGTCAAAAAAAAAAAAAAGACAATTAGCGGATTTTATTTTTAAACTCAGACTTCTCCGTGGTGAAGTGGTTTATGTCTCATACTGACGGCCGGAAAAGATGGGTTCGAATCTCATCAAAGGCACATCATTGCGGGGGTTCTTCGGCCCGTGACCAGCATCTACCTAGAACTGAATGTGGTTTTCGCTTGAATTGTAGGACTGCTGGTGGCTATAGTTATCGGACTTTGTTGAATCCACTTTCGGATAATTATGAAAGGAGACGTAATTGGATCTCTCCAGTTATCACTGTCATCTTCTTCGTCCTCAGCTATCGTACCAAAAAAAAAAAAAAATCCAGGAAAAGGTGTTCAGATTTTGTGACCTTTCATACCCCACTCTCAGTGACTTCAGTCTCGAGTACTTTGTCTTATCACCACGATATAAAACAAAAAGGGTTTTAGTGTCACCATTGATTTGGCATTATCTCAACCCCTTCCTCTCACAGAAAAAAACGGTCTCTGGACTGAATTTAAGATAATATTATCGCAGCGTGTGGCTGTTCCTCTGTCTCTCTGTCTCTCTCTCTATGTCTCTGTCTCTGTCTCTCTCCCTCTCCCTCTCTCTCCCTCTCTCTCCCTCCCTGCTTCTCTCTCCCTCTCTCTCTCTCTGTCTCTCTCTCTCATGCCATAACTCTACTCATGTCAAACTGGGAATTTCTTATTCGTGTCAGGACAAAGCGAGGATCTCTTCCTTGTAAACCTTGTTGTGAACTGGATGCTTACCCTGTTTGTTCATGAGACGACTACAAGGCCCGTCTAAGACTGTGAGTGTTCATTTTTTTTTTCTTCTGCGTTCATTGGTCTTTAATACGTAAGACTGATTCTACCCGGCCGTTTAGTCAGCCATTCCCCATTTTCAGAGGAAATGCATGCTGGGCATGTTCGTGTTTCCTATAACTCATCGACCCTTAACAAGTGTGTCTGGATATCGAATGTGCACGTCTGACACTCTGCATGTGTATGCATACATACATACAAAGATAGTAAGGCTTCAGCGTGCAGCAGGTCTGTACTTTCGTTAAGATACGAACCCATAGGGCGCCACTTCCGGGATTCGCATGAAGGACACTCAGATCAAAAGTCCTATGTTTTAGCCACTCGGCTATTGCTGCAGTTATTTGACCGCAAGAAATCTGAAAGCAAGACCTTATCTCTTTTTTCGTTAATCACATTCACGGTTGATGTCGATACCAACCTCAGTTGATGTGACCGGAAATAGCCGTCACTGGACAGTTGGATGGGGGGTGAAATTATACTAACACCACCGGAACGACAACACTTTAACATGGCCAGTTTTTTTGTTTGTGTGTGTATGTGTGTGTGTGTGTGTGTGTGTGTGAAGTGGGGAGGGGGTCTTGTTGTTTTGGTGGATGTTTTTTAATAGTTTAATAGTTCTTATGAATAGTTAAGGTGGATAGTTGTAACAAGTGGTTATCCTATCTAAAGACGATCTACTGCGTGATCTGTGATCTTTTAATTCAGTGTCCGTATATAAAGTGACTGCATTATGTAGCGCCATACGGTCTGCCTCCTTACTCAGTCTTCTCCTCCCATATACCCCATCACCAATCCTGGGGAGAAGATTCAGATTCTGTTACAGTTTTAATGATAATGTCCACGAATCAACACACAATAAAAGGACAGAACACTGTCTTACTCCTTCCCTCTCCTTCCCTTTATCAGTGTCTTCGCCTGACCCCTTAAACCGAGGGGCAGACTCCGAAAAAGAATGAAGAAAAAGCAATATCAGCACGACAGGTTTACCCAGCACCATCACAGGACTAAGAAGTAGAATCAACACAATGCAAGGCCACCAGACCACTTCCCCCCTATCCCTCCCCACCCCCCCCCCCCCCCCCCCCCCCCCCCCCCCCCAACACACACACACACACACTGGCCCCCGCCCCGGAAAGTCCATTGCCCAAAGCAAACACGACCAATGATAGACCCCCAGCATCCCTTAATACCACTACCCACCACACGCTTACGACTCCTCCTCATGTTTTCTCTGGCTCTCTCCTGCCCTTCCCCCAACCGTTCCCGTACCTCCAGTCATAATAATGAGAGGAGAACTGTCTTGCACGGGCCGTCGGGCAAAGAAAATAGACCAGAGAGTAATGTAGGGGAGAGAGATAATAACAGGGCTAGCGGAGGTGAAGATGTATAAGGGTGTATATATAAGGGTAGCAGGGAGGGTTGGAGGGGGCCTGGGAGGGTGTGGGGGGTGAGGAAGAAGGTCGAAGGGCGAGAGAAGGTTTGTGTAAAGGGATCATATTACGTTTGGTTTACGTGAGGGTCTAAGGGGGCGTAGCGGGGGGAAGGGGGGTGGGTGAGAGGGAACGTATGTAACCTTTGATTTGGTGTGGTTTGTGATTTGACTCTCTCTCTCTCTCTCTCTCTCTCTCTCTCTCTCTCTCTCTCTCTCTCTCTCTCACACACACACACACAAACACACACGAACACCAGCACAGAGACAGAGAGAGCGTGCGTGCGTGCGTACGTGTGTGTGTGTGTGTGTGTGTGATGCACACACATCAGGACAAAATTCTTCACAAGCATTGAGTCGCTCGTTCACAAACTCTGTCGCTCGTGCGAAAATGCATGTATACATAAAACATTCACTCACACATGTGTTGAATTACTTACGCGCCTGTTTGCTGGTGTAAATAATCATCTCTATCGCCACACGACCATTAACTCAGTGCTTGATGATGAAAACAAGACGCACGAGGAAAAAGAAGTATGTTTAGAAAAAGCAGCAACCAAAAAGTTAAACTTAAGTGAAGTCAGAGGCAGTGACACAAGGACTAAGTGAGTTATGGCCCTAATATTTGTACGTTTTTATGCATGTGCTGTTACGTAATTTGGATGTTGTTATCAAGTTGTTATTTTGCCTTAGGTATTACTACCCTCATCATTATCGGAATGGTTGCACAAATAAACGAACACGCAAACGTTTGACGGGCGCAATAGCCGAATGGTTAAAGCGTTGGACTTTCAATCTCAGGGTCCTGGGTTCGAATTCGGTGGGTAAAGAGTGGAGATTTTTCCGATCTCCCAGGTCAAGATATGTGCAGACCTGCCAGTGCCTGAACCCCCTTCGTGTGTATACGCAAGCGGAAGATCAAACACGCACGTTAAAGATCTTGTAATCCATGTCAGCGTTTGGTGGGTTGTAGAAACAAGAACATACCAAGCATGCACACCCCCGAAAACGGAGTGTGGCTGCCTACATGGCGGGGTAAATAAACAAAACGGTCATATACGTAAAATGTTAAATGCTAGATGTTTGTCTGAGTGGGGATGTATGCGTGCCTGAAATATGATTGAATGGTACAGGAAACGAATGACGAGCGCCCAGTGGCAGCCGTCAGTCAGCTCTACCCAGGCAGGCAGCCTGTTGCGTAAATGACTCCGTGTTTGTAAAGGGCTTAGAGCTTGGTCTCCAACCGAGGATAGGCGCTATATAAGTATCCATATCAATTCCCCCCCCCCTCCCCCCCAAAAAAAAACAAACAAAAAAACACGTTGAATGTAAACTAATAAACTGACCACAAAATCATGATAATGAAATAAACAACCTTTCGAACGCAAACGTTTTGACGAAACAGCCTGTTTTCTTCAAGTGAGAAATCGAGACTTTCTGCCATGTCCTTCGTATCCTCGAGGATCCACAGGAATCAGATGCTCTCACCTTCAATGATGAAAATGGATCGATGGTGAAGGCATGTAATGGTTTGAAAGCACCAGTACATCATTACGAGTAAGTTTGTCACAATGTAAACACTTGTCACAATGTAAACACTTTTTTTTTTTTTTTTACATACCTTACAAATTCTGTCCAAAAATATTGTACATGGTTACACTCCCATAGATAACGTAGAATTGTTTTGTTTTGTTTTTTTGTTTTTGTTTTTATCCTTGCAGAAATTACACTTGTTATCGGGGAGTACTCCCGTCTTCATCAGCCCAGACTTTGTCACGGGAATAATATGATAATTAATTTTCATTTAGAACTATTTTAACCTTATCTCTTGGGGTTTTTACTTCCTCGTCCTTGTCATTACTACCCTCCATTTTCTACTTCTTTCTGATTTTCTTCCACTCCCACGCCCCCACACCCACACCCAACCACCCCTCCCCTTCCTTCTCCAACCGTTATCACCACCCCAAAACATGCCTTTTTTGAAATTCCCGTCATATTTCTTCGTTGGTATCTTTTGACAAAGAAGATTCTGGCACGAAGGTTAATGTAGCCTTGACCGTCCACTTGAAATGTGATTGACATTTTAACTCACTCAGTACGGCCAGTCCTCTCTTCTCCTCTACACAGATCCCTCGGATGTCCAGTGGGTGTCTGAATGACCCAACCTTTAGCTTCCGTCGTCAGAATTGTGGTATTCTTTGTCAACATTCACCTCATCAGTATAAAAGCCTTCCGCTTGTAATATTTTGATGGTGGTAATTGGGGTGAAACGCTGTTAACGTCGTCTCTTTCGCCGTTCGTATGGAGAGAGTTAAATAAATACATAAATAAATAAATAGTTAAAAAGCAGACAGAGCGAACAGTGTACGAGGAAACTGTGGTCACAGGCAGAGGAATGGGCACCATAGCTGCTGACTCCTTGAGCTATCATTTCCAATTAATGCTCGTGTGTGCATTTGCATCTTTTTTTTCTTCTTTTTTTTTTCTCTCTTTTTTTTCGGGGTAGAGGGATTGTTGGGCAGTGGGGAGCTGGAGTACAGTTAGAGATGGATGGTTTGTGAAATAATAGGATATGAACGAATAGACCGATCACCTCCTCATCATCCTCCACTACTACTTTCCATACACACACTGCGCACGCCCTTCAGTCTTCGCCCCTATTACCTATCCCGTCCTAGTATATCCCTTCCAATGTCCCTCCCGCTTGAGCGTTCAGTCATGGCACGGAAGCCGTGAACTTATGGGTTTGTTTGTTTGTTTGTTTGTTTTTTTATCGCGCCCTGTGGCACTGTAGTAAACGACGGATGACAGTTCGTGCACAACTTATATGATAGTGCACGCACGCACGTACCTAAAAACATCCATCCATCCATCCATCTATCCATACATATATACATGCAGACATACATACATGCATACACATTTATGCACGCGCACGCGCGAACACACACATTCGCACTCACGCATCTTCATTCCCACGAATACGCCTGTCCACCCCTATGAACACATACACACACACACACATATACACACACACAAAAAAAAAGAAAACTCTCTCTCTCTCTCTCTCTCTCTCTCTCTCTCTCTCTCTCTCTCTCTCTCTCTCTCTCTCTCTCTCTCTCTCTCTCTCTTTCATTCTGTTTTCAGTGATGTGTCTTGGAGGGCAATTGGGTCTGGCGAATTATCAAATTAGAACCATTTCTCTCTTCTGCTTTTTCTGAAGATCTTTTTTTTCTCTCTCTCTCTCTCACTGATGCGAACGCGGTGACAAATGATTCCCCCACCCCCACCCCTGTCGTTAGAGGTGTGTGTGTCAGTGTGTGTGTGTGTGTGTGTGTGTGTGTGTGTGTGTGTGTGTGTTTGTCTGTGTGTGTGTGTGTGTGTGTGTGTGTGTGTGTGTGTGTGTGTGTGTGTGTGTCTTTTTTTTTCACTCACCAAGTTACGTTCGCCTTCTTTTTTTCTATTCTCTCTCCTTTTTCTTTTATCTTCCTTTTCTTTTCTTTTCATTTCTTTTTGTCCAGAATTTCATTTCTGTTTTATGACTGAACACTATATTCTACGGCGCGAAAATGTTCCCCGATTCGCCGGCGAGGTCGCAGTACCTTCTGCTTCCGAAAAGAAAAGAAAAAGAAATGCCGATACTCTCTCGTGATGTGTCCATGGGATTGCGGGGTTGTTGTTTTTTTTGTTTTGTTTTTTTTCTTTTTTTCTTTTTTTTAATGATACGTTTGGAACGTGTTCATTCATTCCGGAAATGACGGCCACCAAAATAGAGGATTATCAATTATTCACGCGCTCCTCACCAAGGGAGCTCACCTAGACGCCATGTCTGATGTGGTTACTTCCCGTAATTCAATTCCCGTCTCTGCTGAACTGGATACCCTCTGTGGGAGTGTTGGGGACCGGTGTGTGTATATTGGAAAGGGGTGAGGAAGTGTGTGTGTGTGTGTGTGTGTGTGTGTGTGTGTGTGTGTGTGTGTTTGTTGTTGTTGTTGTTGTTGTTAGAAAGGCATGTCTGTGTTGATGTTGTTTATTATTGTTGTTGTTGGTGGTGGTGGTGGTGGTGGTGGTGGTGGTGGTGGTGGTGTGTCTGTGTGTGTGTGTGTGTGTGTGTGTGTGTGTGTGTGTGTGTGTGTGTGTGTGTGTGTGTGTGTGTGTGTGTTGGGGAGAATGACATGTCTGTATTGATGTTGTTGGTTTTGTTTGTTGTTTTTTTCTTTTTGGTGTTGTTGTTTTCTGTCTGTTTGCACGTGTGTCGTAAATTTGAATGTGTGTGTGTTAGTGTCTGTGCCTGTGCCTGTGTGTGTGTGTGTGTGTGTGTGTGTTAATGTGTGTTAGTGTGTGCGTGCGCGCGCGCGTGTGTGTACATATGTGTATGTGTACTTTTGTGTATAAATACATCGTTTTTTTGTGTAAGTGTGTGCTATACATGTCAGCGCGCTTGTTTCTCGGTTTTTAGGCCTGCGCTTGTGTGTACGCTTTTAGTTGATGTTTCGTGTCAATCATCATCATCGTCGTCATCTTCATCAAAGCTATCGTCCTCACGCTGCTAAATCTCAAGTGATGTCATAATACTCTTAAGAGGTGGAAGAACGCGCGCGCACGTACGCACACACACACACACACACACACACACACACACACAGAGGACAAGATATATGTAACTTAATTGCATAAAGTTCTATAACTATAAATACAGACACACAGTGGATATATTCGTTTACACATACATACATACATACATACATACAAACATACACACATGCATGCATGCATAGATACAGACAGACAGACAGAGATATGTACGCATGTATGTGTTCGAATGTGCGGTGTTGGAGTGTACATGTTTGTGTATGCAGAAACGTTGTTTTCGTTTTCTTCTCTTTTTTTTATTTTTTATTTTTTCTTCTTCTTCTTTTTCTTTGTTTGTGTGTATGTGTGTTTGTTGTTTTGGTGGTTTTGGTGCTTTTGTTGTTGGTGGTGGTGTTTTTGTTGTTTTTTTTGTTGTTGTTGTTTTTTGTTTTTTGTTGTTGTTTTTTGCGGGGGGGGGGGGGGGGGTGTTTGTTTGTTTTTTTGTTTTGCTTGTTTGTTTGTTTGTTTGTTGTTGTTTTGTTCTTGTTTTTTTCTAAGTAACAGATAGATGAACATAAGAGCTGTTCATATATCAAAGAGACTTAATCATCTCACCACCCGACCTCGAAGTGCAGCAGCTTTAAGACACTGCATCACAATGTATTCAGTGCTTTCTAGAAACATGACAGTGTTAGCCCCGTTACCTTTTATATGAAAAAAAATTTGAATGGGATACGATTTCAAAGGAATCGGAATGTTCCCTCCCATGCACCAGCTAATGACACATTCTCCACACATAAGACACGACCCACATCCCCCACCCCCACCCCCGTCCCCCATACACCCGTCATTCACACGCCCCTTGAAACCGCCAAGGAAGGGAGAGAATTGACGTAATCTGACGTTTCCTATCTCCTGTGTACAAGAGTTCACGATCTCTGATGGCGGATGCGTCTAGGCGTCAGTGGTCTTCTCAGTTTCAAAAGCTTGGGATATAATCGAAGAAGTTACTCATATCTGTCGCGTCCGAGTTCTCAAAAAAAAAAAGAAAAAAGAAAAAAAAAGAGAATATAATATCCTTGTCTCGCACCCATGCTTTCGACCTGTAATCGAAGAAGTTATTCTTCCCTTCAAACTACGTGATCTCAAAGCACAATGGAAGATGTTCTTCTTAGTAACAGTATCCACGCTGGCAAAGTGCAGATAGAATAAGAGTTTGTGGAGTCGTGAGACTGGAAAATAAGTTTCGCTTCTCCAGCTAGTTCTTTGACTCTGATGGCTGCGCACAGACCCACTAAACAATGTTTTATCGCCAGCAGCAGAAGTCTGGAATGTGGCGATCCAGATCTGCTTTAGAAGAGGGCCGATTTTTTTTTTTTTTTTTTTTTTTTCCGAACCTGAAACTGAGAGGTGAGGATAAGGGATTATCAGAGGTTGGTTGTGGGGGTTCTTCACCCCATTCAACAAATCTGTCAAATGTAACACGTGAGAACCGTGGAAAAATGCAGTGTGGGCGACAGTCATTTAAATAACTCAGAAACCTCCACCACCTCTGCCAGGAGAGTGATACGGAATGTTGATAATGGCCACCTGCATGTGCCCCAGAGAAAGAATCGTCGGTATTTTCAATACAAGTTGTCAGAAAAGCAGATCTAGTTTTCTGTTTGTGAATGTTGTCGATTATTTTTTTAAAGTCTACATTGAGTGTGGATGTATTCTGTGTGAATGAAACTGCAGGGTTGATGATGATTAATTTTAGAGTTGATAGCGTTGTTTTCCCAAATTGCTCATAACAGTTGTGAGGTTTTTGTTTGGACTATGATAATGACATACCTGTTTACCACCCAGATTTTCATTCATATCCGTTTTCTAAGTAAGATGCCCGACAATTTTTAGGAAAACAAACAACAACAAAAAATCCATCGTAAATAATGATGAAAAAGGATAGAAACCCTTTTTTTAACAGCTTTATGGAAGAGTGGTTAAAGTGTTGAGAAAAAAAAACCGCCTTTCAACAGCTTTACAGGAAATGTAACAAACGTGTTGTGTACTTTGTTTTAAGTTTTTGATTCATTGTTTATGTTTCGTTTTCATATTCTGAATTATTACAACAAAAGAATAAAAAGAAAAAAGGACAAGAAAGAATTTTTTTTTTTAATTTTTATAAACCTTAAAGGAAAATGAACTTTTTGCGTGTTCATGAAATTTTCAATCTGTTTGGTTTTTGTTGGGGATTTTTTACGTGGGGGTGATAGAGGGCTACTCACCAGAGATTCCATTGCCAGTGAAATTACTTGCTTGCTTGCTAGTTTGTTTGCCTGTACGCATGCTTACCCGCTTGGATGCTTTAAATGTCTGCACGCATGCCTGATTCAGTGCTTTGGGCTTACCCGCTTGCCTGTTTGTTTGCTTGCCTGCGTGCCTGTCTCTATTAAACTCCCCTGCTTGGCTGCTACTTTTCTTTCTCCCTCCTACTTTTCTTTCTCCCTCCTTTTCTTCGCTTCTTCCTACCTTTCTTTCTTTCTTTCTTCCGCAAAGAAATTCTCACATCGACATGTACGTATATCCAACCAGAGACATGTTGCATTTCGGAAATATCACTCTTTTACTGATTCTTTTTTTTTTTTTCTTAATCCAGAATGAATGTATGCACTGATAAAATATGTATGCATATATGTGTATATATGTGTATAGATAGATAGATAGATATCATTTCTCTGTCACCGACTGTTTTTGTTTCTCTCTGATGCTGACCCTATACCTCACCCACCCTGTTCCCGCGCGAGCAAAGCTTATCTTGTTAATGTGTATGTTGAAGAAAGAGATGGCAAAAAAAAAAAAAAAAAAACCCTTAAGGGAAGGAAATTCGCAAAGAAAGTCCTTCGGGATATTTTCAGTACAGGTCTTTAAACCATCTCTGTTTCTTCCTACATCTCTGCGCTATATAAGCACTAAATAGGTCAATAAGCTCGAAGACCAAGGTTCAAATATCTATCAGAACAGTTGAAGATCATTGTGGGCGGTATATATATATATATATATATATATATATATATATATATATATATATATATATATATATATCCTGTCTGATACATATAAATTTTACTCTAATCAGCATCTGCCACAAGAGCGAATGTGACTGTGTAAATTCATGCCTTCTGTTCAATACAATTCATCTCCGTATTCTGTTTTGACTCGTTGATTCATCCGGACAGGGCACTGTAGAAACAGTGCTATGTCGTGCTGCGTTTGCTTGTGTTATGTCGCCCTGTGCCGTGTTTGCATTGTCGCAACAGATATTTGATTCTTAGAATGATGTCTGCTCTCTCTGTGAGTGATATAAATCCTTTTTTTTTTTTTTTTTTTTTTTTTGTCTGTCTGTCTGTCTGTCTGTCTGTCTGTCTGTCTGTCTCTCTCTCTCTCTCTCTCTCTCTCTCTCTCTCTCTTTGATCCATAAATCTTCTGTTCTCTCTGGGAAAGTTAGTCACCACAGTGCAGCGGAACGTCTATATCTGTATTTACTAGGGGGCGGGGAGGGGGGGGGGCGGAAATCGGGGGGTAGGGGGGTGCTGCTGTTTTGTTGGTGGTGGTGGTGGTGTTTTTTTGGGGGGCTGTTGTTGTTGTTTTTTGCCTGTCTGATTTGAAATCACCATGCATTTAAGCTACGCATAACTTTGTTTTAGGACACTGCGTGCTAACTCATGCTATCGTCTCTTGTCGTCGAAATATCTCGCACTCACACGTGCATTCAGTCCAGCAGAAAAAAAAAAAGCCAGATCCAAGGTACGAACCCGAAAAGTCAAGACCAGTCGGATTGTTCACAAACTAGACCACCTCTATACCTAGACCCCAGCGTTTAGCAACACCCACCCACCCCAAGAGACTGTGTGGCGCGACTTTGTCTCACTTCCAGCTGTGCTTCAAGGAGTTTGGAGTTAAGGAGCAGCACGAGGGACATCAGTGGTGGGTTAAGAAAAAAAAAAAGTTGTTGTCTCCGACAGAAGCCCTCTCCAGAGACACACAGTAATGAAGAGACTTTGCAAAAGAGGAACCCAACGCTTGGTTAAAAAAAAAAAAAAAAAAAAAAAAAAGTTGGGAGACAGACAGGCTAAGCTACGCGAACGACATGTAACGACATGATTGGGAGGACGCAGGGTGAGACTTTCTGTTGGACAGAGGCACTGTTCAGGCTTCAGGTCGACATTAGTGAAAGGCATGTATGGCTTCCAAACTTTTGGGGGAAGTGAAGGAAATTGATTGATAGTTATCCTGTTTGGGAGTGGGGATGGGGAGGGGGTGCTTACCCTCAGCCCACCCCCATCTCCCTCCCCCACCCATCCCCCACCCCTTCCTTACCCCTCCTAAGATGGTGGTAGGCTGAGGTCTGCGGAGCACTTTTCTGATGATGTTTGGTGTTCTCTGGCAGAAACCTTTTCACACTAGACACAAAGCAAATTCCAACAGCAGGCAAATGAATGTGAACAATGCGCGGTGTACATTAGACATATACCAAGATGATCATATTTCATGAGGGATTTCTCTTTTTCTTCAGCAATGAAAACATACTGAAGGAGTATTTGTAAAAGAAAAAAAAATCACTTACAGAAAAGAAACCGGCTGACGTCATCCTCTGTTGGAGACAGGTGGACTTTCCGATATGCATTGCATGTTCTGGGGTCAGTCAGATTTTTCGAACAGGGCAACTCCTTTGAGAATAACAGATCATATGTGACAGGCATGGTATTGTTTTGAGGACAAGTGAACTTATGACAGGCATGGTATTGTTCTGAGTACAAGTAGACATGTGACAGACATGGTTTTGATTTGAGGACAAGTGGACTTTTGACAGACATGATATTTTTTGGAGGACAAGTGGACTTTTGACAGGCATGGTATCGATTTGAGGACAAGTGGACATGTGACAGACATGGTAGTGTCGAGGACAAGTTGACTTATAACAGGCATGGTATTGATTTGAGGACAAGTGGACTTTTGACAGGCATGGTATTGTTCTGAGGACAAGTAGACATGTGACAGACATGGTTTTGATATGAGGACAAGTGGACTTTTGACAGACATGGTATTGTGTTGAGGACAAGTGGACTTTTGACAGGCATAGTATTGTTCTGAGGACACGTAGACATGTGACAGACATGGTTTTGATATGAGGACAAGTGGACTTTTGACAGACATGGTATTGTGTTGAGGACAAGTGGACTTTTGACAGGGATGGTATTGATTTGAGGACAAGTGGACTTTTGACAGGCATGGTATTGTTTTGGGGACAAGTGGACTTACGACAGGCATGGTATTAGTCTGAGGACAAGTGGACTTACGACAGGCATGGTATTAGTCTGAGGACAAGTGGACATGTGACAGACATGGTATTGTGTTGAGGACAAGTGGACTTTTGACAGACATGGTATTGTGTTGAGGACAAGTGGACTTTTGACAGGCATGGTATTGATTTGAGGACAAGTGGACATGTGACAGACATGGTATTGTGTTGAGGACAAGTGGACTTATGACGAGCATGGTACTGTTTTGAGGACAAGTGGACTTATGACAGGCATGGTATTGTTTTGAGGACAAGTGGACTTATAACAGGCATGGTACTGTTTTGAGGACAAGTGGACTTTTGACAGGCATGGTATTGATTTGGGGACAAGTGGACTTTTGACAGGCGTGGTATTGATTTGGGGACAAGTGGACTTTTGACAGGCATGGTATTGTGTTGAGGACAAGTGGACTAACGACAGACATGGTATTGTGTTGAGGACAAGTGGACTTATGACAGGCATGGTATTGTTTTGGGGACAAGTGGACTTATGACAGGCATGGTATTGTTTTGGGGACAAGTGGACTTACGACAGGCATGGTATTAGTCTGAGGACAAGTGGACTTACGACAAGCATGGTATTGTTTTGAGGACAAGTGGACTGACGACAAGCATGGCTCTCTCTGTCTCTCTCTGTCTCTGTCTCTCTCTCTCTCTCTATTTCTTTCTCTCTGTGTGTGTGTGTGTGTGTGTGTGTGTGTGTGTGTGTGTGTGAGCAAGGGAGGGGCAGAAGCTCAGGTGGTGAGGGTAAGGAAAGGAGAGAGAGAGAGAGAGAGAGAGAGAAGGATATAGCTTCGTGTTCCTCAAGATCCCTTTCACAAAACTATTGTGAAGACACATGGGATCTGCCTTGGGCCCACACACTGAGACATGCTAGAGTGAACTAACTGTGTGTCAGTGGGCTGGGCCCTGACAGTCTGATTACTAGTACCAGTAAGTTGAAGGGATGGAGACGCGAAACTTCGGTATTCTGGCATATGTTTTTTCGTGTGGCTTCGGTGTCCAAAACAGACAACGCGACACCGGGTTCGCCTGGCTTAGGGGTCTCTCATTATTTGTTTACAAAACCCAGTTATTAACTTCCCTAACGCTTCCTTTTCCGTCTGGTTTACGCATGCGCCATCGGTCACGTGAGCTCAAGGGAGAACACTCTTTGATATTGGAGTTGGGAACTGAGAAACTGATCAGCGTGTTACCAGGGGTTCCGGTAGGAGTTTGTTTTCTGTCAAGTAACTGGCTTGTTTTTCTCTGAGTGTCGACGCTGGGTTCTTCAGGTTGTTGTTTCTTTTTCTTCCCGACGTGTCCCTTGCGAAAAGCATGCTGAGAACGTGTGTTAAAACTTGGAAACAGTGCTGTTCATGTGCGTGATTCTCTCTGTCTCTCTGTCTCCCCGTCAGTGTCCCTGTCTCTCTGTCTTTATCTGTGTCTCTCTCCGACTCTGTCTGTTTGTGTGCGTGCATGTGTGCGTGCGCACGCGCGCGAGCGCCTGTGTGTGTGTGTGTGTGTGTGTGTGTGTGTGTGTGTGCGTGTGTAGGTGTGTATACGGATATCGAAATGGATAAACGTCCAGTTTTGAAGTCATGGTAGTCCGTTGTCAGATGTGAATTCCTTGTTGGTTGCTCTTTGTCTTCAATCCAGAGATTATGTAATCTCTCAGAGAGATAAAAAAAAAAAAAAAGACCATCGATTTGCCTAGATAGTAATACTGTTCCTGAGCTCATTATTGTTGTTGCTGCTGCTGCTGTTTTGACAGCTGACTTCGTTTGTGAGTTACCAATTCCCCCGCCCGCTTGATAAAAGAACTTACAGAATATACCAGACCTCTCTCTATCTCCATACATGCCTGTCTTTCTGTATTTCTATCTGTCTGTCTGTCTGTCTCCCTGTCTTTCTCTCTCACACACACACACTCTCTCTGTCTGTCTGTCTTTCTCTCTCTCTCTCTCTCTCTCTCTCTCTCTCTCGCTCTCTCTGTGTATCTGCTCTGTGTGTGTGTGTGTGTGTGTGTGTGTGTGTGTGTGTGTCTTTCGCTCACTCGCTTTCTCTAATTCTGTCTTTCTCTCATTCAGAAAGCGAGAGAGGTCCCAAGGCTCTCACAAGGTAGATAACGCACCCCAAGGCTGCACTCAACCGGAAAACCAACGGCCATACACCACTGTTTGAAGTGGAAAGATATGCGAGATTGTTTTATTTATTACGTAAGAGTGTTTTATTTATCGCTGACTCACACACGCACGCAAGCAAGCAAGCAAGCGCGCACACACACACACACACACACACACACACACACACATGTATGTATATATATATATATATATATATAGAGAGAGAGAGAGAGAGAGAGAGAGAGAGAGATTAGATAGATAGATAAACATTTACACACGCGCACTCGCAAATGCTCACAAACACAAATTCAAACAGCCTGTCTCCTCCCTACTTCCTTCATCCCGTCGCTCACTCACGCTCTCTCTCTCTCTGTCTTTCTTTCTCTTTTTTTTCTCTCCCTCCCTCTCAGTTCCATATACGCAGACTCTATTTCTCTATTTATCTATCTACCTGTCTATCTGTATATCTCTGACACTCACATTTGCGCGAACACACACACAAACGTGTACACACAACACACACACACACACACACACACACACACACACACACACACACACACACACACACACACACCAAGACAGAAGAAGAAGATCCCCATAAGAGTCTTGTGGTGGGCGACCACCCAGACCACCAGAAAGACAGGTGAGCTTTTTTTTCTTTTCTTTTTTTTTAAGAAAGAAAAAGAGAAAAAAAAAAAAACAACGAGAATTATCGTTGACGAGAAAGACCCATACATGACCTCCAGCCTTCCCTTTCTCTTGTTTGTTCACTTGCAAATACAATCACCATTCCTCTACCTACCCCTTACACCTCACCCACCCACGAACACCCCACCCCCACCCCCACCTCAGTGCCGTTCCCCCCCACCACCCCCCACCCCCAGTCTCTCATCTTCCTACATCCTTCCCGGGTAAGCTGTTTCCCCAGTTTCGTGCTGGGTCTGCCGGTGCCCTGTTGGCAAATACCCCCACCCTCCCACCCTCATCACATTGACCGTACGTACAATCACTGGATTGCGTTTCGGTTCAGAAACAAAGAAGCGCACTTGATTATGGTAAGAATAATCGTGATATACATTGTGTGTGTGTGTGTGTGTGTGTGTGTGTGTGTGTGTGTGTGTGTGTGTGTGTGTGTGTGTGTTGGGGTGGGTGCTGGAGATGGGGAGGGGGGCGGTGAGTATTTCGGATGCTGAGTTCCCCACAAAGTGAACTGAAGGAACATTTTCCAACGGAAGTCATTTCTTCGACCCTTAAATTCAAACTATACACAATATATATATATATATAGATAGATAGATAGATAGATAGATAGATAGATAGATAGATAGATATACAGGAAAGACTTTGGAAAGACGTTCAGATACACAAAGGGAATGTCGTTCATCACTCCTTGTGCAGGGACTGAATGTAGACTAGGAATATCTCTAACAGGAATCACGCCCATAAGTTATAAGAGAAAGAAAAAGACAGAAAGACAGGGAGAGAGAGAGAGAGAGAGAGAGAGAGAGAGAGAGAAACAGAAACAGAAACAGAAACAGAAAGACAGACAGATAGAGACAGAGAGAGGGGGTGAAAAGATGGTTTGGCATTATATTCAAGATATAACTTCAAGAAGGCTAGAAGAAGATGAGTATGAAAGAGATACTGCGAATAACAATTAGTGATTTGTAAAATAAAAAAAACAAGAGAGGCAAGGCCTTCAAGACTCCCCTAGCATCACAGAGTAATTTCCCTTCTTTACTATCTGCACCAAAACGTTTGCAAAATAAATAAAAATTCCATGCTTAGCAAAAGAAGTTCCTGTTTGAACAAAAAATTATAATAATGACTCCTCTTGTTGTTGTGTCAGAATAAGAGGTCAAAGTGCCAAGTTTAGAGAATACAAAAAATATAAATATAACAGTAAATGCAGTTTGCATATAATTAGGCTTCTTTTTTCTTTTCTTTTTCTTTTTTGTGCCCATCCCAGAGGTGCAATATTGTTTTAAACAAGATGACTGGAAAGAACTGAATTTTTCCTATTTTTATGCCAAATTTGGTGTCAACTGACAAAGTATTTGCAGAGAAAATGTCAATGTTAAAGTTTACCACGGCCACACAGACACACAGACACACAGACACACACACACACACACACACACACACACACACACACACACACACACAGACAACCGAACACCGGGTTAAAACATAGACTCACTTTGTTTACACAAGTGAGTCAATTAAAAAATTTTAAAAAGTCAAAGTGCACGGTCAAGCTTCTAGTTGCTGTGGTAACTTTTATCCCCTTTGTGTACAGAGATATGTACATAGATCAGTACGCGATTAGCTTCAGGTTCGGTGTTGGGAGTATCGTTGTGTACATGGAGAGCTCAGAAAGGGGAGGTGATTTTTGGATCTTTGGCACCGCTGTGGGAATGACTGAAAGGGGAGGTGATTTTTTTTTTTTTTTATCTTTTGCACCGGTGTGGGAATGACAGAAAGGGGAGGTGATTTTTTGGATCTTTGGCACCGGTGTGGGAATGACTGAAAGGGGGGGGGGTGATTTTTTTTTTTTTTTATCTTTTGCACCGGTGTGGGAATGACAGAAAGGGGAGGTGATTATTGGATCTTTGGCACCGGTGTGGGAATGACTGAAAGGGGAGGTGATTCTTTGATCTTTTGCACCGGTGTGGGAATGACAGAAAGGGGAGGTGATTTTTTTATCTTTGGCACCGGTGTGGGAATGACTGAAAGGGGAGGTGATTTTTTATCTTTTGCACTGGTGTGAGAATGACAGAAAGAGGAGGTGATTTTTTCATCTTTTGCACTGGTGTGGGAATGACAGAAAGGGGAGGTGATTTTTGGAGCTTTGGCACCGGTGTGGGAATGACTGAAAGGGGAGGTGATTTTTGGATCTCTGGCACCGGTGTGGGAATGACAGAAAGGGGAGGTGATTTTTGGATCTTTGGCACCGGTGTGGGAATGACAGAAAGGGGAGGTGATTTTTGGATCTCTGGCACCGGTGTGGGAATGACAGAAAGGGGAGGTGATTTTTGGATCTCTGGCACCGGTGTGGGAATGCCTTCAGTCGGTGCCGTTCTGGTGTTCCGCCGGCCTGCCCCGAAAACCTTTCCAACATCAACAGCCTTCGCTGTTTGTGGAGTAGCACGGACCGATTTTCTTCTTCTTCTTCTTCTTCTTCTTCTTCTTCTTCTTCCTCTCTCTCTCTCTCTCTCTCTCTCTCTCTCTCTCTCTCTCTCTCTCTCTCTCTCTCTCCCCTTTTTTCCATTGAATGTTTGTGTGCTATTGTAACTGATGCAGGTTAGCAAGGACAAATAAACAAACAAACAAAAAAAAACTAAAGAAAAAAGGAAGAATGGGCCATGTCTAAATTCTTAATCCTTGAATAAAAAAAAAAAGTTTGAGTTCTGAGATCTGTGTGTGTGTGTGTGTGTGTGTGTGTGTGTGTGTGTGTGTGTGTGTGTGTGTGTGTGTGTGTGTGTGTGATGGAGAGGCAGAGGACACAGAGGGGCAGAGGACACACACACACACACACACACACACACACACACACACACACACACACACACACACACACACACACACACACACACACACACACACACACACACGAGAATCAAGAGAATATTTAATCCTTCGACCCCTTTTGGGGCGTGGATGATATTACATAACAACAATAGTATTTTACACCAAAATTAAACATAAACAAATAAAATAGCATAACTATCAGAAACAGAATACAAATTATATGAAACACAACATAAATGATGATAGTATTTTTCTGATATTAAACCTCAGGATAGATCAGACTACGTTGCTCATCTTTGCAACATTACTTAAGTTTAACCAAATTGTCTTGGCTGCATGAAATAAATTACACAGAAAGCCTCTTCCAACAAGAAAAATCAAACAATCGTTGGCCTTTTTTTCGCTGACGTTGTATTGCAACGATCTCTTCCGAATCTTTCTTCAGCAGAATAAGTCTCAGGTTTTTTTGTTTTGTTTTTTTGTTGGGTTTTGTTTTGTTTTTTGTCTTTTTTTTATAATTACAAGTCCTACGTCATAGCTATGTAGTACATCATTTACTTAAATGAGGTCACATGAGTCATCATGTAAACATTTGTTGTCCTTTCAGCATCAATGATCTGAAGTAGATGACTCCTTTGTGCAGCAGCCCACAACAACCTCCAGCAACACCTGAGACTACACAAAAGGACTATGCACACCCCAGCACACCGCAACAAAGTGATTAACAGTATAATCGTTAACTTTTTTGTTCACGACTTGGCGAATGTATCTTATTGTTAACAATGGTACAGTCATAGAAGTTCATATATGTATGATATCTGCGTATTTCCCATGCCTTCTAATCAAATTACATATATCAAATCATTTACACATACAATTTTCAGTCTGCGAGTCGCTGAGATTTATCTTTCAACACATGTGCACAGTCACATTCTTCACTGTCCAGCAGATCACAAAGTTGGCTCGCATCACCACATGAAATCATCAAGTATTTTAGTGCATGTCCAGCTAAAAGGACATTACAGTACGTTGTACTTATTTTGATATAAACAGATTTTATATCATCAAACAAATAAACACTGCCATGAGATCGTCAACTGCTCCAACTAGAAGTTATTTATGGTATCTTGTAACACATCTCTATCAAACAATCATGCTTAATTAGTCATCATCAGGAAAGACTCGTACATTGTCAGAACGTTTTTAACAACTTATTCCCTCCTGAACAGCTGATGTGACAACTATTTACGATAAAATAATGTGATTTTTTTTTATATCCCAAATCATTGAAAACTTCAATAAATAAACACGGTATCCTGTCTGCCAGTCTTAGTGTCAACAAAAAACAACGACAGGCAATCAAATCGTGAAACATAATCAGTGAAATCTTCAAGTTGAGTTCTGTCTTCCAGTTCACATGTATTCATAAAGAGAATCATAGATTCAATGTTGCGTACACAGTCTGGTGCAATGGGCAGGGGACAAGTAAACAGGGCAGGTCTCCATCATGCAGGCTACCAGTTGACCAGGTGCTGCAAACCCAGGGCACTGAAGTCCAGCTTGTCAACCCCCAGCAGAAGCAGGTCGTCGGGCGTATCAAGGAAAACCACCTTTGGTTCCGATGTCTGGTCCGGTGCGTTCTTCAGCCCCCTGGTGTTGAAGAGACTATGTCTACTTTTGCGTTCTGTTTCGCGATGTGAAGCATTCTGTTCATCAGAGGGGTCAGGTCATCGTTCACATATACGGTCTTGTAGTTTGATGTCGTCTTTAGTTGTTTTCATTTTGACATGATGAGTGCTTTCGGTTTTCTTGACTTGAGTTTCAAAATAACAGGACGACTTGAAGAGAAGCTTCTGTCACAGTCTCAATGTCCTCAGGTCTGATGTTACACCCTGTTGCTTGAAAGACATTGATCACTTTCTCTGCAATGTTTCTCTCTGGTGTTTCATTGAGGCCTACGATCTTGACAGTTTCACGTCTGCTGGGCTGGTCTTGCTGGTCAAGTTTGTATTGCAGAAACAGATTTTGCTGTTCAGGTTCAGGTTCAGGTTAAGGGCGATGCAAGCATCGTAGCCTTGCGGCTTTATACGCCCCGTCGGTTTTCGTTTTGTTTTTTGTTGTTTTTTTGTTTTTGTTGTTGTTGTTTTTTGTTTGTTTGTTTTGGGTTTTTTGGTCAGGTACTCCAAGCCCAGGCTCACCTTTGACTATCAAAGTCAAACATTGTTTTCTTTATGATATCGTGGTCATCAATAAGCTTTTTAAAGGCACTCATGTTAGGTGCACGTTTGATATCTTGGGTTAGTATATTCAAATTGTTAGTTACTCTGTAACTAAAAACATATTTCCTAATGTTGCTACTATAATGTTGCTTCTGAATTTTGTCGGTATTGTTACGGGTGACAATGTTAGTTTGTGGATCAATAAAAAAACATGCTTTGTCAATGTCATCAACATTATTATATATTTTATATGCTTGTATCAAGTCCCCTCGTACCCTTCTTGCTTAAGGGAAGGGAGCTTAAGATATTTTAGCCTTTCTTCATAAATCCTTTATTTCGTGGACTAATATTGTTGCTCGTCTTTGTACATCTTCGATTGCATCAGATTGACGCTTTGATTTTGGGAACCAAACCGTGTTTGCATATTCTAATATCGGTCTTACCAATGCTTTATATAGTCTTAAAATTGTACTACTGTCCAGAATTGTGAAGGTACGCTTGATTATACCAGTTCTCCGATTTGCCTTATTTATTATGCATGCGACAATTCACGTTCTTTCATCAACTGGGTAACAACAGAAGATAAACTGTGCTTCAAGGTAGTTAGCAATACCTTCTGAATGGTGGAGGACAAAACTGGAATCAAACGTTCTGTGACACGTGAAGCAATTTCGTCATAGTCACTGACGTCTTTTTTCTTTTTTCTTTTTTTTTTCTTGCTTTTCCCTTTCCCTTTCCCTCCTTTACCACTGTCAAGCTTACTCAGAACATTTCCACCCACAACTGAAGACCATCAACAAGTCTGTCAATGGAAAGTCCTGGTAATGAAAACGTGGCGGGGCGTGATGATGACAGGGAACTGGACATGGTGGTGTGAAGAGTCAGTTGATATAATGGCGGACGGGCGCAATAGCCGAGTGGTTAAAGCGTTGGACTGTCAGTCTGAGGGTCCGGGGTTCGAATCACGGTGACGGCGCCTGGTGGGTAAAGGGTGGAGATTTTTACGATCTCCCAGGTCAACATATGTGCAGACCTGCTAGTGCCTGAACCCCCTTCGTGTGTATATGCAAGCAGAAGATCAAATACGCACGTTAAAGATCCTGTAATCCATGTCAGCGTTCGGTGGGTTATGGAAACAAGAACATACCCAGCATGCACACCCCCGAAAACGGAGTATGGCTGCCTACATAGCGGGGTAAAAAAAAGTCATACACGTAACAGCCCACTCGTGTGCATACGAGTGAACGCAGAAGAAGGAGAAGATATAATGGCGGATACTAAACATTGCTAGAGACGAAATCGGGAGGAGGAAAAAACAATACAAATCACAAATTTACATTTCGCAGAACAGCACCAAAGATGAAAATTTAAGACGTTTGCGTCGTTCCACACATTAGATTTTTTTTTTCTTGTGTGTGTGTCTCACACACACACACACACACACACACACACACACACACACACACACACACACACACACGGATATCCTGACAACCATTACTTCCCACGGGGAGTTGTAGCGGAGGTGAGTGACTGCAGAAGGGAACTAGTTTTTGATTTCAACTAAACATCGACCATGTACAGAACGATGAATTGGTCCCGCCCACTACATCTAATTCTTCTTCTTCTTCTTCTTCTTCTTCTTCTTCTTCTCACCTTTCCTTATCATCTTCTGCTTTGCTCCACCTCGCCCAACACCCCCCCCCACCCCCCAACACCCCCACTACCCCCACCCCTTCCCTCGCTCCCCTACCCCATCGCCCACTGCTACCGTCTGTTGTGATTTTCCCCCTCATCGCCTCTAAGTGGACTGTAGCAGGCAGCAGCACAGACGGCTATTGTACACAAGAGCAACATCTGCATCCAAACTTCCGAAGGGGGGGTGGGGGGGGGGACAGACTGCACCTGGATTAACTGGAGGACGTTGAAGGAGGAGGAAGAGGAAGAGGGGGAGGGGAGGAGGAAGAGGAGGAGGAGGAGGCGGGCAGCTTTACGCATCTGTTCACTGCCGGTACTCGTTGACGAAGTAAATTATAGCATCAGTGGAGAGGGAGCGCAGAGGTTTTGGTAGGGTCTGTTTGTACCTGTGATGAGTTTAGGTTGAAGGTAAACCGATGTCTGAAGGATGGTGTTGGTGGTGGTGGTGGTGGTGAGGGTGGTTTTGGTGGTAGTGGTGGTAGCGGTGTGTATGTGTGTCTGTGTGTGTCTTTGTGTCTGTGTGTGCGTGACTGTGTTTTGAGAACGAGATCGAATGATTATGGCTCTGCGTGTGTGTGTGTGTGTGTGTGTGTGTGTGTGTGTGTGTGTGTGTGTGTGTGTGTGTGTGTGCATTCGCCAGCACATGTTTGTAGGAGAGAGCCCGGGAATAGTGTGTGTGTGTGTCTGTGTGTCTGTGTGTCTGTGTGTGTCTGTGTCTGTGTGAGTCTGTGTCTCTGTCTGTCTGTTTGTGTCTGTCTGTCTGTCTGTCTGTCTGTGTCAGTATGTGCGTACGTGTGTGCATGCGCGCGTGTGTGTGTGTGTCTGCATGGCTCTGTCAGCATGTGTGTGTGTGTGTGTATTTCTGTGTCTCTGTGTAGGCTGTATGCATGCGTGTGACTGATAGTTGCTGACAGCTGTTAGGCTGAGTGCGGAACTGTACAAAAGACCTGTTTTTTTATATGGCTGGCTTTCTGAACGGTTCCGATATATTCTTCTCTCTGTCTCTCTCCGGCTGTCTCTGTCTCTGTCTCTGTCTCTGTCTCTGTCTTTCTCTCTCTCTCTCTCTCTCTCTCTCTCTCTCTCTGTATATGTGGTGTGTGTGTGTGTATGTGGTGTGTGTGTGTGTGTGTGTGTGTTTGTGCCTAAGAGTCTGCGCCACCACTGACGGATTACGTTGATGTGTATTAGAGAGAGTGTATCTTAACTGGGTTTGTGTCTGTATGGACGTGATGGTTGCCTACAGGTGCTCCAAATTGCAAAGCAGTGCCAGTCTAGTCTGTCCAGTGTGTGCAAGCGAACGCTGGAACGGTGGGGGCTTTCTCCCTCATTGGCATTAAATTAACTGCAGCCTCCTCACCAGATGCTATATGTATATATGTATATATATATATATATATATATATATATATGTACATATATATATATATAAACAGTATACAGGTCAATCAGTCTCACTCTTCTGCTACGCACCTGTTACCCATCAGCAGCCTACGTCACATTACACAGACACACAGACACAGACACACACACACACACACACACACACACACACACACACACACACATTAGATTTTTTTTTTTTTTTTTTTTTTTAATTTCACCCACATTTCACCCTCATTTACCCAGTTTCCCCCAACCCTCCATTCATTCACATCTCCCACCCCTTCTAACCGTTAATACCCAAATGTATTCATAAATACTTTAACAAAATGTCTTCAATCACCGATATGTGTGACGGGACATTAAACAAAATTCCTCCACACACACACACACACACACACACACACACACACACACACACACACACACACACACACACACACACACACACACGCACGCACGCACACACACACACACTTTCATTTCATTCATTCATTCAACTATTCATTCACTCTGCCATATATTGTCCATTCATTTCCTACTGTCCTCTCCACACACACACACACACACACACACACACACACACACACACACACACACACACACACACACACACACACACACACACACACACACACACTGGTTTTTTTGTTGTTGTTTTGGGGGTTTTTTGTTTGTTTGTTTTTGCTTTGTTTTGTTTTTTGGGTTAAGATTTCAAAAATGAAATTCGAGCCAGGTGAATTTGGGGAGGAACATCGGGAATTAGGGGAAGAAGGAGAAGGATGAGGGACCGAGACCATGTGTTTCTGTGTGCACCTATATGTATAGCTGTGGCTCCGTTAGCCTAATGGTTGAAAAGACAAGCAGTCAATGGTAACATCGTTTCTGTACGCGTCATCATTCATTTTGCCCATCGCTCCTGGTGGAGCATAGGCCATCGACGACCCCTCGCCATCGCACTCTGTTCTGGGCTGTTCTGGCCATTCCAGTCCAGTTGGTCCCTTGCTGCTTCAGCTCTGCCTCGGTTCTGTACGCGTGACAAAGTGTAATATTGTAGTAGTATGGCATCATAGATGTTTATTGTTGGTCTGATTCAGTGTACATTGCAGCAGAAGCAACTGTGACAACAACGACGACAACAACATAAAGTTTTAGGTGGTCTTATCTCCAAGGTGCATACCATAAATATTCACAACGTTTTAGAGTGACACAACTTACAAAGAAACTGACAAGCGGACAGCTGAGTTTACGTCCACACACGCACACACAAACAAGCGTAGCGCACGCAGATACATATTCACATAATACGCACATATACGAATAGAGAGACAAGCAGACGAAGTGAACTGGGATGGTATGTTTATGTATCTTAATTTTGGAAGTTAGGATAGAGGCGGGTTTTATCAGCAAGACTAAATAATGATGGACAGTGGCGGACAGTTGAAATAGATTCTGCGCAGAACATACACGAACACATAAATATGGGTGAATGCTGCCTTTCACTCTTTTTCTTTGAATTTAACCCAGGCATAAGAATAAGTAAAGTGCAAAACTCGTTTCAAACCTACAGACCCAAAGCCGGCACAGCATAAAAATGAGAGTGTGAATGAAGAATTTATACATATCCCCATCCTACTCAGCAACAATGATTATGTTATTCAGGTAATCGAACAAAGACGTTACACCTTTCATACACAACAAGCAACCGATGATTCGGGTAATACGATAAAGACTCCGTACACCTCATAAATAGCCGTCTGTGGTTCAGGTAATTCGATAAGGACAATGCCGCATCCCACATATAACCACCGTCACCCAGGTAAAACCAGTCAAAAACAACTCCAAACATGACACCCCCCACCCCCCACCCCCTGTTCCCGGCCCCCAACCCCCTTACAGGTATGTATGTTAGTCGTGTCCGACTATGACCATCAGAACAGCAGAGGAGGCAACTGCTGTCCTGACTATCTGGGCCAGAATTTGAATATTGTGGAGAGTGTCTTGCCCAAGTCACATCCACACTGTCTCGGCCAAGAGGGGTTTAGGACAATCGGCGTTCAGATGGTTCCCAAAGGCCAACTAGCCCACAAGGCTGCAGCACTAAGAGCCAGTGCAGCGTTGCCTCCTAGTTTGGGAGTCATAGTCTTTCACAAAAGACGAAACTGTAAATGAATTCCCATTGCAATGGAGAAACCATTGATCATACAGCACTCACTTTGCTGTTGGCCCAACTGTAAGCTTTTGCTTGTTACACGTAACCCAGCAAATGTAAATTGCACAACCTCGCACATATAACAACACTTTCTTGTCCAACACACGCAAGCACAAAAGACACCAGACGACACCGACATACTTCAAAGTATTCTTCGTGTGCTTGTTATTCCGGACCAGACCTTGATAAATAGATAGATACCCCAGCGAGCTCTAGAGATCCTTGTGGAGACCAAGATAACTCTCTTCAGGGTTAGTCAGTCGTAAGTTGATGAATAGAGGCGAGTGACCCCCCCTCCCCTCAACGACCCTCCTCCCCCCTCGCACGTCTAGACCGGCACAGATAGAGAGCCTGGAAGCTTCTTGTGCAGTACTGGGAACCTCGACCAGACTCTGGATAAAAGTGACAGAGATAAATGAAGGACCCGCCGGGGGGAAAGGAGTGGTAATATTGTACAGCTCAATCACCGTGCCTCTTGTTATATTAGTATGGAGTGAGAGGAATCCCCCCCTACTGTCTCCTCAGTCCCGGCCTTTCTCCATGCTGTCCGGCTACTACTACTCTGCGTCTCTGTGATTCATGGTTGTGGTGGCGTTGGAGTTGGAGTGCTGGTGGTGGTGCTGGTGGTGGTTGTGGTGGTGTCTTGCATTCATCGGCGTGTGCGTGGGCGTGGGCGTGGGCGCTTGTGTGTGTGTGTGTGTGTGTGTGTGTGTGTGTGTGTGTGTGTGTGTGTGTGTGTGTGTGTGTGTGTGTGTAACCCTATCAATAAAATGTCAAGGAAAGAAACAGTGGGAAAAACTGCTTTTGGGGGGCGTGGGGGGTGGGGGGGTGTTTTTATTTTGTTTTGTTTTTTGGCTGAGAGATAATATAAAATCGAATTTCATTAGTTCTAGAAAAAAAAAAAAAAAAAAAAACATCAGCACACACACACACACACACACACACACACACACACACACACACACACACACACACACAACGGAAATTCCCGGCCGTCAAAAATCCTATCATAATCATAATTATACTGAATCTGTACAACAACAACAACAAAAAACAAACAAACAAACAAACAAGCTGCAAACACCAGGTGTCAGTCAATACGTCGTGACACAAAATATTTGTTTTGTTTTTTCCCAAAAACAATGCATGGAACTGTACAGTTAAGTGTGCAACCACCACACACTGTCACGCACTGAATGTTACCAACCTTAAAATGTCAAACGCCCCAACTCGAGTCTGTCGCAACAGCGATGGAAAGGAACTCGAAGAGACAGGGTGGTGGTGGTGGTGGAGGAAGTGTAGGGCGCGCGGTAGGGGGAGAGGGGGTGGAGGTTGGTGAAGATGGAGAGGAATTGTGTGTGTGTGTGTGTGTGTATGTGTGTGTGTGTGTGTGTGTGTGTGTGTGTGTGTGTGTGCAGGATGGTGGTAGTGGAGGAAGTGGGGCGTGGGGGGAGGTTGGTGAAGATGAGAGGAATTGTGTGTGTGTGCGTGTGCGCGCGCGCGTGTGTGTGTGTGTGTGTGTGCAGGATGGTGGTAGTGGAGGAAGTGGGGGTGAGGCGAAGGTTGGTGAAGATGTAGAGGATTTGTGTGTCTGTGTGTGTGTGTGTGTGTGTGTGCAGGAAGGTGGTAGTGGAAGAAATGGGGGTGAGGGGAAACTTGGTGAAGATGGAGAGGAAGTGTGTGTGTGTGTGTGTGTGTGTGTGTGTGTGGAGAGAGACAGAGAGAGAGAGAGAGAGAGGGTATACGAGTGAAATGATAGGCGGGGATGAGGAGGATGGGTGATGATACCGGAAGGGGGCGGGGTGGGGTAGGATGGGGGAGGGTTTAGTGGGGGTTGGATTAGGCGAGGGTCGGGGTGTTGTGGCGGTGAAGTGGAGAAGATAGTGGTGGAGTGGATGGAGGGGGAGGAAGGAGGGGGTTGGGTAGGGACGAAGGGTGTGTCACCTAGCAATGGGGAGGTGGACGTATAGTAGGGGGGGTGTGGGGGGGGCGGGAGGGGGGGGGGAGGCAGACAGTATACACTTGACGTTTCCATTCTCATCGACCTTTTATTTGCAAGGCTGTCCGGCCGGCTAATCTCCCCCCGGCACGGTCAGTGTCTGTCTGTCTCCGGCCTCCGTCAGTGTCTTTTCATTGCTCTGACATCGCTGGGCTGGGCTGGAGGGGAGGGGTCTGAGGGGTGGGGGGGATAAGTGGGGGTGGGTGGGGGGTAGGGGAGTGTGTCTGTCTGTGTGCGAGCTTGCCTGTGTGTGTGTGTGTGTCTGTCTGTCTGTCTGTCTGTCTATTTGTATGTTTGCTTGCGCCATCTGCCTTATGTTTCTGCGTTTAGCGTCTGTTTACTTACTTACTGTACTGACTGTTTAAAGCCTGTTTCAGTGCGACTTGCAACCTTTCATCTTTATTCTCTCTTGATTCACGTGGAACGTAAATCATCCTAAATGCTTTTTTTTTCCTGAACAGAGTAAGGGGAGAGATGTTTGGGGGGGGGGGGGGGAGATGGGCGGTAATGAGAGAGACAGAGAGAGAGAGAGAGAGAGAGAGAGAGAGATTATTGTCGCTGTTGGTGGTGGGTTTTTTGTTTGTTTGTTTGTTGTTGTTGTTATTGTTTTGTTTGTTTGTTTGTTTTTTGTTGTTGCTTTTTTTTGGTTGGTTGGTTGGTTGTTCTTTGGGGTTTTTGTTAGTTTTTGTTGTTGTTGTTTTGTTTTTGTTGTTGTTGTTATTTCGGGGAGGGGTTGTTTTGTGTTTTGCTTTGCTTTGCCTTGCTTTGCTTTGTTGTTGTTGTTGTTGTTTTGCGGAGGGGAGGGGACATATGGGGGGTAGTATGGAGGAGGGGGTCAATTATGCGTGTTTCCATCCATACTCATTCACTGCTCAGCAACGTCCTCTTGAGCAGTTCATGAGCATCTTCCTTTTTTTACTTGGAAAAAAAAGTTTACTTCCTTCCCGTTCGCTCGGTGAGTAAGTTATTATGTTTCTGTCAAGTGGTTGATTCAATGGTTGGTAAGCTGATCAGCTCGGTAGGTAAGTTAGTTTGTTAGGTGGCTGGTTTGAAGTTTGGTTAGTTTATTCGCTGGGTCTTCCACTAACAATAAGCGTAGATACGGTTTTGCGCTTTACTGGTTATTATTACACCTTGTAGGTCTCCACGTTCTTATGATAATATGCATGTACCGCCAGCGAAGGGAAGTAATTTCAACAGCATTTCCGGCGAAGGGAAGTAATTTCAACAGCATTTCCGACGAAGGGAAGTAATTTCAACAGCATTTCCGGCTCTGTCCATACGTGTCAGTCTGGATGAAAAACCAGTCTATTTCAATATTTTTTTCTGCGTTTTTACACATCATTTATACAGGGAAGCCTATCGAGGCTGTAAGTTCCGAAAAGGGGTTTTCATTTTCGCTGTTGTCGCGTAACTGTAAACTTAAGGTGGAAGAGGAGAAAAACAACAACAACAACAAAACCGAACCCAAAACTGTGCCTTTGCTCTGATCTTAAAAGGGTTCACATAGTTTGTGGAACAGCGGGAAGGTGGGTCGTGCATGTCAGATATGGTATCAAAGAACCGTCAGATCGCACACAGCACAACTGAGAGACAAGCGGTCCTTCAAGTACATGTTGCATCACAGGACTGGTAGAGATCCGGCAGTCTGTTTGACTCTGTTATCAGCTGAACCCATTTCCGTGGTAGGAGGCACGTGGGGTTCCAGACTGATAACAAAGAGAGGTGGAAATGAAGGCGAGGGAGGTGGTGGGAGGGAGGTGGGGGGGGGGGCATGGGGAGAGATGGGACAGAAAGCGAGAGACCAGGACAGAGGAAGGGAGAAGGAGAAGAGAGTGAAATAGGGAGGGTGAATGGATTTGTGTGTGTGTGTGTGTGTGTGTGTGTGTGTGTGTGTGTGTGTGTGTGTGTGTGTGTGTGACTATCATATTCAAAATAATCCATTATTATATTGTTGACACTCAAACCTGACACTTATATTTGACACTCAAACTATATGTTTCTTGTTTTTCATATAGGTATCTACGTATCTACCTACAGCTTTATCAAACGTGCCTATATTTAACTAAACATGGAAATATGTAAGGTTCATGATAGAAGTTGTAATCCCTTTAGCTTTAGCTAAATCAGTCACTGTTTCACCAGGCACTGAAGCAAGATTTGTACTTCATAGAAGGTCACATACGAAATTCTTTTTAAATTTCAGTGAATGTATATATCTGACAGTCTCCTTTGCCTAGCCACTTCTGCTTCCTGATTTCTCCTCCTTCTCCTCCTTCTCCTTCTTCTTCTTTGTCGTCGTCTCATGTTAATTTTGGGTTTGTCAATGAGATGAAAAATAACAAGATAACAATGAAATGAAAAAGAAGCAAGCGAATGTATATTGTGGTCGCTCACTCATTGTGAGTCTTTCATGTGTAATTTTCTTTTCTTTTTTTATTTAACAAGTCTTTCACATCAATAGATAATGATACAGGCTGATTTGATACAACAATATTTATTTGCAGAACATATTCACACAGGAATTTTTGTTAAATTCGGTTTCATTCACACACAAAGATATAAAAACTCGGGCCTGCAAAACAGGTAGCCTGCTAAG
>NC_134876.1:88266231-88268731 GCF_041734735.1 Babylonia areolata
AGGACAAAGCGCGTACTAATGGAGAACAGTAACAGGCGGGCTGTGTGGCAGGCAGCAGGAAGTTGGTTCAGTTGTTTCCCCTTCTTTCTCCATGTGGCGCCCCCATCTTTGTGTGTGTGTGTGTGTGTGTGTGTGTGTGTGTGTGTGTGTGTGTGTGTGTGTGTGTGTGTGTGTGTGTGTGTTTTAGGAGAAATCAGTGGATGCCTAAAAGTTCTACAAATGAGCAGGATAGTTTCAGCATCCTTGGAAGGGTTTGTTTTTGGTTTTTTTTGTGTGTTCCTTCCATCATCATTTTTCTCCTTTCTGTTGTCTTTTCTTCTTTTTTTTTTTCTTTTTTTTCCTCATGTTTTTAATCTGGCATGTTCAAACACTTACAAGACCATGCAACATATATTACACATACATGATGGCTTCACACAAAATCATACTCCCTGAAAGAGAAGCATGGTATACATACACACACACACCCTCTCACTCTCTCTCTCTCTCTCTCTCTCTCTCTCTCTCTCTCTCTCTCTCTCTCTGTCTCCTTTACTCACTCAATTCCCTCCCTCTCCACAAGCTCTACACCTAAGTACAATAATATGTATGTGCACACTGAATACTACCCTCAGGATTTTTTGTGGGCCTGACTCAGTGTTCTGGTATCTTAACGGATACTGATCATAGGTTACAGGTTACGTAGGCTGAGTTCTGATTCAAAGATAAGGTCAATATTTTTGCACTTGCCGTATTTAAATTTGGAGATGGACAGTTTTGCTATTAACAATATCGTATTGATTTCCTTTCGTTTTTCATCAGTTGGAATGTCCATTTTTGTTGTACCAAACAGAGCTATTTTTTCATCCATGGGAATCAGCGTATCGTAACGTGTGAGAATGAGTTGTTTCACGTTTCCAAAAGGAGGAAAGTTTGGGGCAGGAGTAAAAGGCATGTTCAATGTAATCGGTTTCTTGGCACCACTTACATCTATTTGTGTTCGTTACACCCATTTTAGCAAGCAGAATATTCGTTGGGTAAATATTGTGTATGAATTTTGAAGTGAAGTAACCTCAGTCGTGATTCTTTCGTACATTCATATGCTAATTTGAAGTAGTCACTTATATTGATGTCTAGCTTACGTTTCCAAAACTGAGCTGCACATATTTCATGGTTTTGTTTTCGGGCGAATGTTTTCCTGATTTGTTTATTTGACAAGGTATTGAGGTTCCCCTCTTTTGTTGCAATGTCGTTTGGATTTTGCCGCCGTCTTTATGTCTCTTAGTGTCAGTCGTCCCCCTTTCCTCCAGGCGGCCTTTACTATACTCGACAGATTGACATAAGTTTACATTTGGGCCAACAGCAAAGTGAGAGCTGTATTATCAATGGTTTCTCCAGTCAATGGGAAACCATTTACAGCTTAGTCTTTTGTGAAGGACTATGACTCTCAAACTAGGAGGCAAAATTGCACTGCCTCTTAGTGCTGCAGCCTTGTGGGCTAGTTGGCCTTTGGGAACCATCCCAACGCCGACTGTCCTAAAACCCTCTTGGCCGAGAGAGTGGGGATGTACTTGGGCAAGACACTCTCCACTATAATCAAATTCTAGCCCAAATAGCCGGAACAGCAGTTGCCTCCTCTGCTGTTCTGATGATCATAGTCGGACACGACTGACTATCATAGATATGATACTCGACAACCGCCGCTGTCCCCGCTCCATCCAGTGCTCCCAGTTGTGGCAGACTCATCCAGATCCCCCAGTACAGTGTAGCAGACTCATCCAGACCTCTGAGATGTCTATGTTAAGTCTGGTCCACTTTTACACAGGCAGTCAATAATCCAGACTCATCCAGCTCCTCTGCCGACCAACAACACTTAGTCCAACACTCCGTAGGAAAGGCCACCTGGTACCAGACGTGACCATAGACATATTATATATATAGTAGACCGAGGGGTCACGGCGAAAACACGGCACGCGGAAACTGCGCGCCATCTTTGAGATTTTTCTTATCAGTGGTGCTTCCGCCCGGCTGCCTCCAGTTGTATGTATATCTCAGTGGACACCGTGACCCGGCACTGTTGTGGCTGCTGAGTCCCCATATTAATATCAGTGGTGTTCAGTTGTGCCTGTTCTCTGTCTCCTGGGGCTTTTTCAGATATGATACTGCTTCCCACATCCCACATCCCCCCACACCTCCACCCACCCAACCACCCCCACACACGTACACACACACACACACACACACACACACACACAAACACCCCCCCCCCCCGGCGCGCCCCCCCCCCACAACCCCCCCCCCCTCACACACACACACACACACACACACACACACACACACAAACACGCGCATCCCCACACATACCTCTTAGAAACTGTGTGCTGGTCGTCTGCTTCATCATATTTCTTTTTTTTTGCTTTTTTTAAATAATCCCGTCGTCTATTTCTTTCTCATTATTTCACTGTTTTACCGATCATTTGTCTGTACGTCTCTCGGATGATCGTGTTATTTTTCTTTTGAA
>NC_134876.1:88273731-88286231 GCF_041734735.1 Babylonia areolata
GAGTGAGTGAGTGTGTGTGTGTGTGTGTGTGTGTGTGTCTGTCTGTCTGTCTGTCTGTCTGTCTGTGTGCATGAGTGTGAAGGTACGTGTTTGTGTCGCATCGCATTAAATTGCACATTAGATTATTGCATTGCACTGCACCACTTTATATCAAACACTATAATGACACCACAACAGAACAACTTCGAATGTTCAAGTAAGCACCGAGAACACCAAATTTCGTTTTGGTCACCCAGCACAAGTTCGATTTCACCACACCGTGCAGGTACGCACTCCCAAGTGATTTATACAGGTCTGGAGGAACTGTTATCTGTGATCTTCGCTACCCAAAAGCTTTCCGAAAGAGCCACAAAAAGGCATATTACTGTGTGCAGACTGAACCTTTTCTAAAATGGCCATAACCAGAGACGATCAAGATGTGAAGCGCAGCCAGAAGCACACTATACTGACGGTCTCATGCGCGTCCCTTGTTACTGGAGCGCATTGGATTAGGAGTTTATGACTTTGTGGGTTGGTTATTGGAGGAGTTTGGCGACACTTGCCAGCATTCAGACACTGGTCAGTGCGGCGAGTATCGATGCTGCTCTTTCTTGTTTGGTTAGGATTGTGTGTGTGTGTGTGTGTGTGTGTGTGTGTGTGTGTGTGTGTTTCTTTAGCAATTTTTTTTCTCAGTTTCCGCTATCTTTGTCACCGTTTCTTTTCTTTTCTTTTTTGTTCTTTCTTTCTTTCTTTCTTCCTGCATTTCTTCATCATTTTTTTTTTTTTTTTTTTATTGCAATCATTTTCAGTCTTAACCACACAACTGTTTTCATAAATAAATAAATAAATGGAAAAAAAAATCACGTGCCCTGGGGGCAAACCTGATGTAAGGGAGCGAGCACCCGACGTTCATTGACGGTTAACACCGGGTCTTTTCTTCAGCGCCGGGGAAAGCTCACGACCTTTCATGCTGCGCGCGCGCAGCACGTGCTCCCAGGGTATGGCGGGAGCTGTGTTTGGGAGAGATGCTATTTGCCTTTATTGCCCGGTTATGGCGCTGTGATGCACTGCACGGCCATAACACGGTCCGCGTTCTGCCCCGCGATGTCGGATTAGTTATTTCATTTCGGCAACGGTATAAGTGCATGGTGAGGCAAAGAAAGCAACCAGACCTCCTGTGTGTTAAGGATTTTGGGGGGAACGCTCCCCCTGCTGCTTGCAGATACTGAGAAGGAGATGGATGGTTCGACCAAAGACTCTCAGTGTTGTTTTTGTTTTTGTTGTTGTTGTTGGTGGTGGTGGTGGTGTGTGTGTGTGGTGTGTGTGTGTGTATGTGTATGTGTGTGTGTGTGTCTGTGTGTGTGTGTCTCTGTGTGCGTCTCTGTTTGTGTCTGTGTCTGTGTTTGCTCTTTTGTATGCGCAGTACCGTTACTCTGTGTGTGTGTGTGTGTGTGTGTGTGTGTGTGTGTCACGGTGTGTGTGTGTGTGTGTGTCACGGTGTGTGTGTGTGTGTGTGTGTGTGTGTGTGCGTGCGTGCTTGCCTGTGTGTGTGTGTATGTGTGAAAATAAGGATTGTGAGTGTTAAAACACTCAGCATTTGTCAGTGACCTTGCAGTCTACAGCGATTGAGAGTGATATTTCTCACTGATTCTCATTGGCGCTGGATCCATGACCATTCGCCCCCACCTTACTGATCCCTGGGCGTTGGCTGACTCATTTCATTTCCTGACTCCTTGCGGGACTTGCCCGCTGGGGAACCAAATCGAATGTGTGTGTGTGTGTGTGTGTGTTAGTGTGTGTGTGTGTGTGTGTGTGTCTGTGTGTGTGTGTGTGTGTGTGTATCTGTCTGTTTTTTGTCTGTGTCTGTGCGTGTGTCTGTCTGTCTGTGTGTGTTTGACAGATAGAGTTTTGAACAACCAATGTATGTACTTTCAGAAAGGATTTTTGTTTGGTTGTTTGTTGTTTTGTTTTGTTTTTCTTTTTGTTTGTTTGTTGTTGTTGTTGTTTTGTTTGTTTGTTAGTTTTTGTTTAGTTTTTTTCGCTTAGAGTTGATTTCATCAAGATTTTGCGCCTTTGTGTGTGTGTGTGTGTGTACTTATCTCTTTTTTTAAAATTCATTTATTTTATTTATTTATTTATAGACCTGACTAAGGGCGTTGAGTTATGCTGCTGGTCTGGCATCTGCTTGGCAGATGTGGTGTAGCGTATATGGATTTGACCGAACGCAGTGACGCCTTCTTGAGCAACTGATACTGATACTGATTGTTTGTTTGTTGTTTGTTGTTGTTTTAAATACAGATTAACATGCATAGAACAGAATTGATCTATCAGTCAAAGCTGGGGAAATTCACATTTGCTTTCTATGATCAAACGAAGTCAAGAATGGTGAGTGGAGAAGTGACATCATGCCACGGGAGAGCACTCAACAGTAAATGTTGGAATGAGAAACAACGACCACACTGATTAATTTTGTGTCATTAAACAAAACTGATTCTTCAGTTTCCCCGTAATGCTCAATAATCATTTGAATTTCGGTTTTAGATCCCAGATCAACAGAACGTTTACAAACTGCAGTCATAAGAGTACTGCCACATCATCGGCTGACGTAATTTCAAAAAAGCCTAAGTCAAATGAACTGAACATTGCAACTTAAGTGACGAAGGCGTGCAGCAGTACTAACCGCACATGTACCTGAAAACAGTTGAAAATACTACAGTTTCAGGCGGTTATAAAGATGCGAAATAGATTAAAATCTAGATTTTCATTATTGTGACGCTAATGACATGCTTTTGCTAGTAAAAATCTCAATTTTCGTTATTTGGACCCCTATGACATGTTTTTGTACACAGCTCAGAACAGCTGGCTACGTCTTTAGCCGGGCCAGGTATTTGCGAGCTGCGTCATGAATTATATTTCTCAAACAGTCAAACTGAATTTAGTAGTAATGTCTAAAACAATATGAAGGAAGGAAGAAAAAAAAAATGTGCATCGACCGGGAATCGAACCCGGGTCACCCGCGTGGCAGGCGAGTATTCTACCACTAGACCACCGATGCTGCCTGCTGTAAAGTCAGTATTAATGTTACATAAAGTATGTTGCTGGTCTCCTTATTTGAAGTACTTCTAGTAAACTGAAAAAGAAATTGTATTCAGTAACAGTTGTTTACTATTTGTAAATCTATCTACAACAATTAAAGTCGAAAAGACAAAATTTCTTAAGCGACGAAAGACGACGATATTCGCGAAAGAACAAGCTTTTTGTTCCAAGGGAGGTAAATGTATCCCTGATGTTGAGTCTGCTCGTTGTGACTGTGGAGTGATGACAAAATAATGCAGTTCAGGTTACAATTTGACAGATGAGTATACATCACACACAGATAATGCTTGATGAGAACATAAAAATACACGCATATAAACATAATTATAGCAACACCACAAACTCGCAGATTTCCGTAGCGCGATACCTCTGACCAGGTCAAACTACACACAGCGGTCACTCAACTGAAGCTCAGTTTAGCTCGGAGTTCTGATTAAGAGGCATTTCAGGTAATGACTCGTCATTTTTTTTTTTTTTTTTTTTTTTTTTTTTTTACTCATTCCATCATTGAAATTACAAGGTGTATCTTTTCAAGCAACTAATTCATTGTATAAACCTACTTTAGTCCCGGCCTGAACACAATGATCAAGTTTCAACCCTGACAACGTACGCCGGTAAGCTTACCACGGCGCTTCAGTTCTTGCCGTCAAAAGTCGCGTTGTTTGCCACGGTTAGTATCATCATCGTCATCATGGTGATGAGAGTGTTGATGGCTGTAGCGAAATATTCTGAGAGCACACGGTTTTTTTGTTTTTGTTTTGTTTTTGTGTTGGGGTTTTGTTTTTTGTTGTTGTTTTATTTGTTTGTTTGTTTTGTTTGTTTTTGTTTGTTTTTTTAAGCAGTGGACTCCGTCCAGGACTGAGGAATGATGCAAAAGGATGGAGCCGGCCAACCACTGCTGTGACGTGCCCTGGCTGATGGTTTCAGTTTGATACATACGCTGCACCAGACACATCTACTGGGCAGACATTTGACAGCAATGATTAGGCCTATAGGCCTAACCCAACGCAAACAAGTTCAGGCCTTGGGCGCATGTCATACAGTCAGTTGTGTTCCTTTCAGAGTGGATTTCTTCTACAGAATTTTGCATGAACACAACATTTGTAGGCACAACCCGGGTCTCATCAGTTTGTTGCCATGATTTTCTTCTTCTTCTTCTTCTTTTTTTTTTTTTTTTTTTTTCTTCCCCTCTGATAATGACGATGATTATGATAATATAGTCTCAAGATTACCTACCATGGCTACTGCACGGAAGCACTGTTTTGCCTTGGCTGTGAGATTTCCTATCTGAAGATGTCATTAACTTACGCCGGACTCATCATGATGATCATACCAAAAATAATCAAGTCAGGTAAAACAGAAAAGGCAGCAGGTTGTACAGATTTTTTCCCCTGAAACATAACAATCAATTTATTGATGCTGAAGCTGTATGTAAGGGGGTGGGGAGAAAAATAAAGAAGAGGGAGGCAAGCGATAGGTATCACATGCGCAGTAACACAATGGGATTAGATTAGAAAACCCCTACAAATCAATGACTCTCTCTCTCTCTCTCTCTCTCTCTCTCTCTCTCCATTTACCTGCTCTTGATATGTTTTTTCTGTATTCTTTTCTTTTATGTACACTGTATCGCTCATAGCACCACTCTTTGGATTTTCTTGAAAACTCACTCCAAATTTTCCCTCGCTTCCCTTCCCCTTACCAATAATTGCCTCGTCTCTTTCTCTTGTCACAACTCGAATGCCTTGCCCAGTTCGCTTTCTACCCAAACGGATACAAGGGAACTAATCTTAGTGTAATTAACGATAGCATTGAATACGTAGAATTGCTTCCCCTGTGTGTGTGTGTGTGTGTGTGTAGTTCGCGGACAAAACAATGCTTTGCGTGCAACACATGTTCTTTGACTTGCCTAGTTTTTTTTACTCGGTTGTACATTATTTCAGCTCACACTCACTGAATGCTTTAAGCCAGTTTTGAAGTTTGCATTTCTGTACCCCCAGCCAAAGGAAAGTTCTACAATGCGAAAAATTGCGATTTTTTTTTTTCCACAGCTGTTGTTTACGGTGCCTGCTTCAATTATAGCCACAGTGACAGTTAAAACAAATATCTGAACGGTAAAAAAAAAAAAAGGAACTAAATCTTCAGAAGGTAATTTCTGACCAGTTAGCCTTATATGTGTCCTATGCAAAGTATTAGAGTCATTTATCAGAGATGCCATTGTAGATTATATGGTCAACAGTGACTTGTTTTCTAAATGCCAACATGGCTTTTGACCTGGATGTTCTTATGTTACACAGCTAAGTGATGAATGATTCTACAGAAATGTTGGAAAGTGGTGAAACATTATTTTGATGTATATATGGACTTCCGGAAGGCTTTTGACTCTGTTCCACATAAGCGTCTCATTGCAAAGATTCAATCATTTGGAATAACCGCAAGTGTATTAGCATGGGTGTCAAATTTCCTGAAAGACAGAACACAAAGGGTTAGAGTTGGAAATACATACTCCTCAGAAACCAAAGTTTTAAGTGGTATCACCCAGGGAAGTATACTTGGCCCCATTCTATTTATAAATGACCTACCGGACATGGTTATTAGCACATGCAAAATATTTGTAGATGACACTAAAATCTTTAATCTGAGCAGCCATAATTATATATATATAGTAGATAAGCTAATAGAATGGACAAACACATGAAATCTATATTTTGTTTGTATTTGTTTGTTTTTTTCGTGGTTTTTTGTTTTTTATCACAACAGATTTCTCTGTGTGGAATTCGGGCTGCTCTCCCCAGGGTGAGCGTGTCGCTACACTACAGCGCCACCTTTTTTTCTTTCTTTTTTCCTGCGTGCAGTTATATTTGTTTTTCCTATCGAAGTGGATTTTTCTACAGTATTTTGCCAGGAACAACCCTGTTGTTGCCGTGGGTTCTTTTACGTGCACTGAGTGCATGCTGCACACGGGACCGGTTTATCGTCTCATCCGAATGACTAGCGTCCAGACCATCACTCAAGGTCTTGTGGAGGGGGAGAAAATATCGGCGGCTGAGCCGTGATTCGAACCAGCGCGCTCAGATTCTCTCGCTTCCCAGGCGGACGCGTTAGGCCATCACTCCACTTTTAATACAGATAAGTTTAAAGTATTACATGTTGGGAAGAACAACCCCTAGAAGGATTACATTATGAGACTTACTGATGGACAGAAGAGTTTAAGTAAATGTTCAGAAGAAAAAGAGAGTTATCTTTGATGATGATTTAAAATTTGATAGACACATCAATTATGTAATATTAAAGGCAAATAGAGTACTCGGGATGATAAAAAGAACTTTCTTATATATGGACAGTGACACTTTCGTTAGATTATTTAAGATACTAGTAAGACCACACCTTGAATACGGAAATGTTATTTGGTACCCCCTATGCAAAAAGCAATTTGTTGCAGTGGAAAAGTTCAAAGAAGGGCAACGAGGTTTGTTAGTGGATTGCAGGATAAAACATATGAAGAAAGGCTGAAATTACTCAATTTACCATCTTTGAAATAGCGTAGAATTAGAGGGGATCTTATTCAAACATATAAAATACTCAATAATATTGATAAATTAGATAGAGACCTTTTTCAAAACAAACAAACAAACAAAACAAAAAAGACTTTCACGGATATAACAAAGAATGCCACTGACAAACTATTTATTAAATATTTAAGAACTAACATTCGAAAAAATTGTTATAGTAACAGAATTGTACCTTACTGGAATACACTACCTCTGCATGTTAAGATGGCTGACAATGTTAACACTTTTTAAAAATCTCGTAGATTTTTAAAGATCTCGTAAATAGTATCAGCAAGCTGAAATTCATTTATGATGAATGAAAAAAAAATACATATATATCAAAATTACTACTATTACTCTTGAGCAAGTGTACAGGCAACTCAAATATTTTTTGTTAGACTGGGACAAAAAAAAAAACAAAACCGCAAGGCTTTTCAACGTCCCAAGAACTGAACTGAACTGAACTGAACTAAACTGAAGTGTGCGGTGATTTTGAATTTACAAACGTGCGTGTTACCGACGGGGCTGTAAATGCTGGAAACTGCACGTTTTCAAGTGGACATCACCCGCACACGCTCGGAGTCGGTCGTTCTGGTAACTGAAAGTCGGGTACGTGCAATGTGCATTGTTGTCTTTTGTCCATGTGTTTATAGTTATGGTGAAGTCCAAGTTTAGCGTCCGAAATTAGAGCACCTAGTTTACTGGCAATGAATGTCCATGTATGAAACGATATTATCATTTGTAGAAGTTGTTACCCATTTTAGGTGGATTTCGATTTTTTTTTTTCTTTGTACGTTATTTTACTCAATTTTGATGCGGATTCACTCACAAAACTAACGTGCTACCACCTTGCTTTTTGTCGGTTTTCGTCCAACAAACCATGGAAATGTAACCAACAGGTGCAATAATTTAGGATGCTAAAATTGGACATTACCTGATTATGAAATACTTTGGTTTGATTATTCTGGTTTGTTTGACTGGTTTGGTCGTTGGTTGGTTTGGTGGTTGTGGCTTTTTGTTGTTGTTGTTGTTGTTTTGTTGTTGATTTTTTTCTGGGGGTTGGGGTGTGGGGGTTCTTTTTTGACAGTATCATAACCCCGGAATTTAGGATAATAACATTGAAGGTGTCCACATTTTGTCACATTTACCAATGCACCTGGTGAACTGTTGTGTCAGGTGAAGTATAAAACAAGTGTAGAACTTTCGTGCTGTCCTCTTCAAAGAGTGGAAACTCTACCAGAAGAAGTAGGAACAAGTTTGCTCATTTTGTCACTGGATTTCGTCTGAGGAAAAAGCATTTCTATATTAAACAGTACTTCTGTGGCCAGTTGCAGTGAGTAATTCTTCCACACACGCTTCTGCAAGGCGGTCGAAGAAGCTGTTCGCTTTTGACAGGCAGTTGTTGGTGTCCTGTGCGCAGTTGTCTTGTTTTGTCTATATTCCTGTGGTATTCCCTGTACATGGCAACAATGTACAATGGGGGGTTGCGCTCTAGGAGACTGATACCTATGTACGACCGTTAATTAAACCATGCAGGGGAACCCGGGCTCCACTCAGCATCAGTATTAGAAATGGAAACGACTCGATCCGTTGCCATTCCTACTTCAGTATCCTAAATTTAAGGACTGTTTTAACAGTTATTTTCCGTACATGGTTGAAGTGATATTGTCACTGTATAATAGATGTGGCCCATTTTCTGGGGTTGTCGACTCTGTTTTTGCGGGTTATTATTCTACCTTTCGATATCAATATGCAGTTGCTACATTTGATTCACACTCACACACACACACACACACACACACACACACACACACACACACACACACACACACACACAACTTGTGATTTTTTCCCTTGCAGAGGAGGTTATATTTGTCATAATCATGAAATCACATTCCACATTTGGGTCAACAATATAGCAAAATACATAATCAGATTCCAACAAACCAGTGAAGCATTGCACAGTAGAATCTACTTCAAGGAAAGTATATAAAACACTGACAATCACTTCACTGAAGTTATATCATTCATCAAGTGCAAGGTATTTTTTGTTTTGCATATCCCCCATCCCAGCACGCACACACACACACACACACACACACACACACACACACACACACACACACACATTAACATTAACATATAATCCTTGTCACTATACCACAAAACAACAACATAACCTTCATACACATACACTAATGATAACAACCAGTTGATCTGTTTGATGTGGATAATTGCCAACATTTTGAACAATTATAAATAAGCCCAATGTTTCTAGACTGGCAAACGTACGTGGGGAATTATGATTCGGTATCAGCCAGTCGTAGTTTCCAATAGAAAGAGATATATATCAAGTTCCAGTGCTTCCGTGACCGGAAATGATTTTTGTCCATTAGGTGAATTGGGGGGAGTCGTCGGTCTGCATTGTAGTGCTTGATACCGGCCGCGCTCTCTTCGTAGCCACTTCATACCTGAAAAGTTATGAAGACGACTGAAACTTGTTTGTGCGAAAACAAAAAAACGGCAATACCCACAATTTCCCCCCTCAAGACGGAATGGGTAGTGTACACAACAAGACGTCTTCTCTCTTCTTCCTTGGCATGGACTGGTTTCCTGAAGAACATATTATAGTCCAGCGGTGAAGTCCGGGTACGAAAAGTGGGTGGCCAGTACCTCAGAAATAACTTTGTCTGAAAGGTCGAGACTGTGCACAAGTGGCACTACTGGTTAGCGACTCTTAGCTAGGCCAGTACCCTAACCCAAGCCAGCCTGGAAGAGCTCCAGCGAAGGACTTGAGTATCCGTGAGGCTGGGTGGCAGGTTAAAGGAATGGATGTTCACTCTCTCTGTGTGAGTTACACACAGGAGTGGAGGGAAAGAAAATGTGGATGTGGACACCAGAAATCACAAGGAGCTCCTCGCTCTGTTTCCATTACATCGCAAAAAAAAAAAACTTTTACCACTGAACTGGATGATTATAGCATAAGTTTGCATTCTGTGTGTGTGTGTGTGTGTATGCATATGCATATGTCTCTATCTTTCTCTCTCTTTCTCTTATTTTTCTGTTATGCTGTCTCGTACATATATTAAATTATATTATATCATATATTATGTTACGAAACGTTATGTTATATTGTTATAACTACTGAACTCAGCCACGGAAGGACAACACACACACTCAGGGCAATGACGAGCTAAGCCACTGGGGACTACTGGGCCCAGACCAGACCAGTGTGTTGACAAACGGCCACTTGTGTTCCGGGGTCTCGGGCGTTTGCCTAAGCCTGTCGGCCCCTTCCTCCCCTGCTCTTTGAAGTCTCCATCGCCCCATCGAACGGGCGCAGGCCGCTGCCTTTGATCTTTTCATCCCGGCGACCTGATCAATAGAGAGATGTCGCCAGCACCCCTCCACATCCCTATCCCCCCTGTTTTCCTCTCCCCACCTCCCTTCGTCAACCCCCCCTCCCCTCCTCCCTCAAGCTCCCACTCACCCACCCCCGCCCCCGTCACTCCTTCCCCTCATCCCCAACCCTCCCTCAGGGTTCTGAATCGGCTGGCAATTCTGGAACAACAGCCTGAACAAGGTGAGGTGAAGAGTAAGAGAGAGAGGAGGGAGGAAGAGAGACAGACAGAGATAGAGAAAGGCAGACAGATAGACAGAGAGAGGGAGGTAGAACAAAACGCAGAAACTATGCTATATTAATCCGGCTGGTAAAAGTTACTTTTTTGTTGTTGGGTTTTTTTGGGGGGTGTTGTTTTTTTTTGTTTCTTTTTTTTTTTTTGGTTGGTTGTTGGTGGGTTTTTTTGGTTTTTTTCTTGAAAAGGGGTGGGGGGGGGGGATATAATGGAAACCGAGTGTAAGAAAATGAGAAGAAGAAAAAAACATGGGAGCGGAATGAAGATAGATGCTTTATTGATTTGGTTGGTTAAGTTGAAATGAACTGGTTTCCTCTTCTGGTATTTTTAGGGGGGGGGGGGGTTGTTTGTTTTTTTCTTTTTGTTTTGTTGTTTTTTAACTTTTGTTTCGCATGTGTGCATGTTTGCAGAGGTGTTTGTGTGTACACGCGAGTGGGGTGTTCGATGTACTAATCCCATGCAACTGGAAAAACGGGGTTGTACATCCATATGGACAATGATAAAAACGAATGCCCCAACCCAACCCAACACAACACATTTTGTTTTCACCACACCCAGAGAAGGATGGGATATAGAAACTAATCGTTCAACACATTTCCCCAAGTGTGAAGTCTACAGTAAAAACGAACAAAGCATGATCACGCAATACCAGTATGTGTACGTTTCGATTGAAAACACTCCTGTATTTTGAAGACACTTCACTGGGTGTAAATGAAAATGGTATAAAATATTAAGAATATGAAAATGAAATTTTGAAAATGAAGAATACGAATAATCATTACGAAGTCTCGAAAATGAATATAACAGGAAGCTAGGACACTGACTGTAATGTCTGTCACTGATCTATCAGTGAACGTCTCTTTGCTTGCGCTGGACAGGAAAGTGTCTGATACTTCGATTGATTCTACCCGAGCATTGATTCTACCCGATTTTACCCGAGCATCGATTGATTCTACCCGATTTATTGATTCTACCCGAGCATCGATTGATTCTACCCGATTTTTTTTTCTCAAGGCCTGACAAAGCGCGTTGGGTTACGCTGCTGGTCAGGCATCCGCTTGGCAGATGTGGTGTAGCGTATATGAATTTGTCCGAACGCAGTGACGCCTCCTTGAGCTACTGAAACTGAAACTACCCGCGAGCAGATTTGGCCATGTGCGAACCGTTTCTCGATCTTCCCAAACAGAACGCAAAAGGTTTCCGAAGATCAGAGATCTTTAGCTAGGTTTTCTGGAACCACGTGTTGAGGATGCAACTCCGTGGTTCAACCGGAACAAAGCCCGGCCAGCATCAACGCGCTACCGCCCCACAACCTCGAGACAGTAGTGTTACAGCGTTTGATCGAACTGGTAAGTTGGGGGAGGATCGACTTGCCACCGAAAATTTGTCACAAACTATGTCCGAGCTTACTTGGAAACGTGTCGGACAATGACCTCGCGGATGAAAAAGTAATGGGACATTAATTTGTTCCCCAAATGATCTGCAGTGGATGGGAGTTTAACAACCACTTGGCTGACGCCCTTAAGGTCAAGCTGTTCAAGGCTGTGGTCTTGCTACGTAGGAGGCAGTATTGGCTGGGAGCGTTGGGTCCTGGCCAAAAATTAATGATCGGACATTCCCAACCCTTTTTTTATGTCCGATGTCTCTGACTCTGGTGTGCATCCCTGAAGAAGGGGTCGCGTGCGTCTACTCTGACTTCAGTGAAAGACGCAGGGACCGACACGAACTCGTCATGAAAAGCATCATCGTCGACGCAGGATGAGTGAGGTTATCATCCACGTGGAAGGGAAAACGTCACCACCTCAGTCGTATAAATGAAGAAGGAATACTATTGAAGAGAAGAAACCTGTGTGATTTTTAGTCTTATAATTGATGAATACTATTGAAGAGGAGAAACCTGTATAGTTTTTAGTCGTGACATCAATGGATGAGCAATCCGTTGGGTATGCGTTAACTCACGAATGCTCACATGCGCGCGCGCGCACACACACACACACACACACACACACACACACACACACACACACACACACACACACACACACAAAGTTTCAAGTTTTAATTATCCTTTCACTCCTATTGGAGTATGGAGGACTACTGCAAAATAATCTTTTCATGCCCAGAACAAACATTTCCAAATACACAACAATGTCACATAAAAGTTGAGAAAACACAAATGTCTTTTAACTCCAAAAGTATAACTGGGCAACATTTGCAAATCTAATCATCTTACTTACAGCTA
>NC_134876.1:88293731-88303731 GCF_041734735.1 Babylonia areolata
CCTGGAAGTGACACATGTACTTTGAATACTCCTTCGAAAAACTGTTCAAGAATTGCAGCCGTTCTTGCCTGTTATGGAAACGCACACTCATACCCTTCCTTCGAATCCCAACCGACCCAACCACCCACCTCTTCTTGTGTGTCCCGCGTACATACATTCAAGAGTGACAATAATATTATTGCCTGACTGTTAAGCGGTTGTTTGTTTCCTGGATTTACTTCCCAGCATACCAGCAGCTCTGACGAAGCACGGAAAGACAGATCGGGGCCGAATGGCGTGGACTTTAATGTATACGAAACCGGAGCGCCACGAAGCTCTTGCAGAAGAACTTTCAGAACAGAGTGAAAGGTGGTTGTGTAAAGTCAGTGTGAACAGTAAGCCAGTTGGACACAGTGGAAAGTTGTCGTATTTTACACTGGGACAGTTTGAACTCCGCTTTCCGCTTGTGTGTGTTGGTCCTGCAACAAAAAAGGTGTCCGTCCGCTTCAGTGGTTCTTTTGCGTACATGTAGATAACAGTATCAATGTCCTGTCAGATTTTGTCTGTTGTTCCCGTGGTGGTGAACAATTTCTATGTCTGTCTGTCTGTGTCTGTCTGTCCATCTCTCCCTGTGTGTGTGTGTGTGTGTGTGGTTCAATTATTGAAAAATAACCTGTTGATGCACATAAGGCACAATAAATTTGTTTACATGTAATCAATAACATAATGTACGATTGAAGGAAAGCATGTTGATATTACATGGTTCTTAACTACAGTAACTGTTGTTAACTACAGTAATTTCTGACATTGATACAGGTGTGAACGCATGGTGTGTGTGTTTTTGTGTATGCATCCTGCGTGCATGTATGTGTTGGTTGTATGTAAACAATATTATAATAGTTGAATGTGAAGAATAACTATTTGTCATGTGTGTTGTTTATAACTGAGCTGATTTGATGTAAATTTAAATGTATATACATAACATGGAACTTCAACGGCTTCTAATTTCATTAATTCCAGTATTGTAGGAATGTAACGCGTTTTTAAATAAGCATGTGGATAACAATAATTATATAATGTGCTCGCGTGTCACTCATCAAATATGATTTACCCTAGAATTGTGTATGTTTTGATTGTGATCTTAATGACATACTTTGTAAAGCAACGAAGCAAATACTTGACATCATTTGTAATGGAATCACACAATCTTGAATGTGACGTTTTTCATGTTATTGGGTTTTTGGGGGGCTTTTTTTGTTTGTTTGTTGTTGTTGTTTATTTTGTTTTTTGTTTGTTTGTTTTTTGGTTGTTGGTTTTTTTTTCAACAATTTTAATGATTTAAGATTGTAATATAAAGTTGAATATAACATTTTAAGTTAAACCATGCAAATCTGTTTTGTTTTAATTGAATACTGCAGGTTGAATTCTAACATCTTAATTGAATCATGCAAAGATGAACACACGTTTTTAATCGTATGAAGATGAATGTGACATAATGAAAGAAATTATACAAGCAATCATAATTATATTTAATGAAACCGTGCAGAGCTAATCTGAATGAAACCATACAAAGTAGAATGCAACGTTTCCAAGAAAATCGAGACATTATTGAACATGACACTTTTAAGTGAAATGATAGATGGAAAGTTTGATTATGTATAACATTTTGATGAGATCACACATGGCTTGGTGTGCCATATTCTAAAAGACACAAAGCAGTGGGAGGATGCGGAGAAGTGTGCACACTATTGACTGAACCGTGTCAAGTATTGTCTGGCCTTCCCCACCCCCACCCCCATATCTGTCGTTGAATGAGTTTAACACAAACAAGGTTATGTGCTTGTGACACGTCGTGTCAGAGAGAGAGAGGGAGGGAGAAGATAGGCAGAGAGAGGGAGAGAGAGAGAGAGAGGCGTGTATAGCAATCGCTGTCATTGCCTTTCCTTCCTGCCTGTCGAGACCAGTAAGCTTGTCCACATTTCCTGACTGAGCTGATTCAAACTGAGCACACTGGTTGGACAGGTGTCTTATCGGTTCGGAGTCAGACATAATTAAGTGGACCGACCAGTTGGTTGTTCAGGAATCCTTGGCCTACAGCAGACTGACTTGTTCAGTAGCTTAGGAAGACAGCGAACTGACTTGTTCAGGAAGCTTAGGAAGACAGCGAACTGACTTGTTCAGGAAGCTTAGGAAGACAGCGAACTGACTTGTTCAGGAATCCTGAGCCTACAACAGACTGACTAGTTGAAGCTGTTTGCTGTTGTCGACAGCTTTGGAGATTTAATATCACTTTATCATCCAGTGAAAGCAATAGTTTCAGTTTCACTTTCTCAAGGAGGCGTCACTGCGTTCGGACAAATCCATACACGCTACACCACATCTGTTGAGCAGATGCCTGACCAGCAGCATAACCCAACGCGCTTAGTCAGGCCTTGAGTGCATGCTTACATATTTGTGTACCTATGAAAGTGGATTTCATTTTACGTAATTTCGCCAGAGGACAACACTCTCGTTGCCATGGGTTCTTTTTCAGTGCGCCAAGTGCGTGCTGCACACGGGACCTCGGTTTATCGTCTCATCCGAAAGACTAGACGCTCAGTTTGATTTTCCAGTCAAACGTAGGAGAAAGGGCGAGAGCGGGATTCGAACCCACACCCTCACGGACTCTCTGTATTGGCAGCTGAGCGTCTTAACCATTCTGCCACCTTCCTCCTAGCAATAAACAGTTTCGAATGGGTTCTTTTTTCTTTCTTTTTTTTTCTTCTTTTTTTTTTCTTACAAACATTGTTGGTTTTGCTATAGCAATCAGTAAAGAATCATTTTGCGTTTACCTATGTCTTTCCTTTAACTTAGCGGGATCAGTTCCTTGGACGGTAGGTTGTGATGAACGTTTTATTTTGTGGTACTGGTTTAGTTATTCATTGCCCAGTGCCGCCATCTTGATTCTGACTTCAAAGATCGTCTGCTCCACTTACTGTCAACTGCCATTTGATAAGCAACTGGCGTTTTCTATGCAGAATCGTTGTTTTCCCTCTCTCACAATATGGATTTCACTTTACATAGATCCTGTATTGTGCAATACGCAGGTGTGCATTCACTGTTTGCATGAAGTCATTTCACGTAAATGCGCGCATGCAACAACACAACGACCAACCTGAATATCAACAACAAATTGTGTAACAACTATCAAATATCGTTCGCACGGCTTTGTATTAACAGCTGTCAAATATCGTGCAAAAGACACCAATAAAACGTACACGCATATGCCTTTTGGCATACTGAAATTCTGACAACACCTGTGTATAATCTTGTAAAGAATGAATGCTCCTCGCTCTCTCACATGACGGGAGAATACAATACACAATACAATACACAAACTTTATTGTCTATTTTTTGGTACAGAGATTTTCTTTTTGGCAGCAGCACATGTCCAACATAAGAAGAAAGCAACAAACAAATAAAATGAATAGAAAATAAAAAAGATAAATTGAATGGCACCAAATGGAAATAGCTATATACAAATATACAGATTACTGAAATTTACCTGCCTCTCCATTTCAGTCAGCTAAACCGCATTGCACATCTACCCCCCCCCCCACACACACACACACACACCACGCGCGCACACACACACACATACACTCTCTCTCATCCCCTCTCTCTCTTCACAAGAAATGCAACTAAAAAGAAATGCCATTGACCACGGTGTGCTTGTATTGACAACAACAACAACAACCCCCCAAAAAAACTGTTTTGAATGAATGTGAACGAAGCCTTCACTATCAATATTTCATGGTCTGTATTTTTTCTTTTTCTTTCTTCTTGTACCACCCCATAGTGGTAGCAGTTTTTCTACGTTGCTTGGCTTGTGTAAAATTGTTTTGTTAATAAAAATCTTTTCCTTTGCCATTTATCTGCGTGCCCAATGTGTGTGTGTGTGTGTTTGCAGGGTAATGTTTGTGTGCATACATGTGCGTGTGCCTTTTTTCTTTTTTTCTTTTTTGGTTTTTCTATTCTCTCTCTCTCTCTCTCTCTCTCTCTCTCTCACACACACACACACACACACACACACACACACACACACACACACACACACACGTGCATGCGCGTGCACGCAGTCTCCCTCTCCCACGTCCCCACCCTCTCTATGATCGTCAGTTCAGTGAATCATACACCAGGGAACAACCACTTTCAGAAGCTGCTCATTATTCATCAGCGCACAGGGTAACATGCCAAGGTGCATATAATTTGTATTTGTATTTCTTTTTATCACAACAGATTTCTCTGTGTGAAATTCGGGCTGCTCTCCCCAGGAAGAGCGCGTCGCTACACTACAGCGCCACCCATTTTTGACTGACTCGTGTAAACAAAGTGAGTGTATGTTTTAACCCGGTGTTCGGTTGTCTTGTGTGTGTGTCTGTGTGTCCGTGGTAAACTTTAACATTGACGTTTTCTCTGCAAATACTTTGTCAGTTGACACCAAATTAGGCATAAAAATAGGAAAAATTCAGTTCTTTCCAGTCATCTTGCTTAAAACAATATTGCACCTCTGGGATGGGCACACACACACACACAAAATGAAGCCTAATTATATGCAAACTGCATTTACTGTTATATTTATTTTTTTTGTATTCTCTAAACTTGGCACTTTGATCTGATATTCTGACCCAACAACAAGAGCAGTCATTATTATCAATTTTTGTTCCAATAGGAACTTCTTTGTATTTATTGGATATGTGTAAATGATGAACGGTATGTAATGTTTCAATGCCCCCAGAGACTACCACACATCTCCTACCAGGAGCACAAGACCAATGACTATGTGCGGAACCTGGTCAGCAACCTTGTTGGGCCCCAAGAACCACTGCTGGCGACTGTCAAACGACGGAAGATGGCATGGTTTGGTCACGTCATACGACGTAACACCCTCTCCAAAACCATCCTGCAAGGGACTGTAGAGGGAGGGCGCAGACGGGGGCGGCAGAGAAAGAGTTGGTCCGACAACGTCAAGGAATGGACCAAAATGACGATGCCAGATCTCACGACAGCTGCCAACAGAACGGCGTGGCGAGCTATGACATCTTCCTCATGTCCCCCCAACGACCCCAGCGGTCGAGGGAGTGAGTGAGCGAGTGAGGGAGGGGGCACACGAAATACACTCCTTGCCTCGCCTTGCCTCGATCCCTCCTCCCTTTGACACGACTGACATAAGGACCTCTCTGCGCGGGAGGCGACAGACAACACGGCGTATGGTAGTAGCCTCGACGACAACATGTCCCCCATCTCGACAGGATGACACATCCACTGTCACCACCACCACCACCGACCTGGAAGAGGTCATGGCTTAATGTCTGCGTGATCTCTTCCATGTGGTGGCACGCTAAATGTGACAACTCTTCTTTCTCTTTCTTTCTTTCATGGTGATTTCTTTGCTTCAAAAGATGTCTATTTTCCTGTTCATGTTGCCATCACTGTTGCAGTTTGACTGCACAGTGGACTGAAATTTTGACGCCAAAGTTAGAATTGTGTCCACTTTTGATGTATGTAGTTTTGTGAATATTCATTCGAAAGCATGCGCGTGAGTCCCTTTTTTTTTTTTTCTTTTTTTTTAACGGTGATCGTTCTTGTTAGAGCCAGGAAGGAGTTAAGAAACAAACTGTTAAAAGTTTTCTTGAAAAGTCTGATATGGTTGCCATTGATGTCAAGCCTTGTATGATGAAAAATGTAACTTAAAACCTTTTGCCGCATAATTTCGACCATACATTTTGTCGTCTACCAACAAGAGCACGGGAAGCTGACCTTAGTTTCTTGGGCAGTGCCCGCCCCCTAACAGGTGCGCTTTGCAGAGGATGATATTGCTCACAGCCCCGTGGGTTGGTTTTAAACATGTTTTTGCAGAGTAGGGAGAGTGAAGTGTTAAGAGACGTGCCATAGGTATATTTGCAGACAGTGCGTAGTTTTGAATGTGTTTTAATGTGAGTATCTTAAGGCCAGGGTTGTAAACAGTTATTTTGCATTTTAAGGGGCATTAACCTATCAACGTTATTTACGAAATTAATGTATTTTGTTTTGAGGGTGTGCCAGCTTGAGCTAGCCGAGATAAGACTGGTTGCAGAGAGACTTTCACATTCATTTTGTCGGCAAGAGACTGGGTGTTGCGGTCTGACGTATAGTAACTAATTTTGGCGTCTATAAGTTGAATTTTCAATTTTTGTAAGTTACTGGAGAATTGGCGTGAGCTGTATTCCTGTCATTTTACCTGGTTAATTTGAACATTTAACATTTTCCGAGAATTTTTGACACATTTCAGAAGAGATGGACAGCCTGCTTCACTGGAAAGGTGTTCAGTCCCTCTATTTAAACTAGTGTGCTGCAGAAGGCACTGTCCGATCATACTCCGGATGCGCTTGAGGACACGATTCCAGAATACTGCACAACGTCATTGACGTGTGATCGCCCAAAACCTGGCTCAAGACAGACACCTCACCGCGAAGACACGTGTGATGATGAATCCTTGCAAATGGGGCTTATGTTCACTGCTGGTGCTGCTGTTCTGTGATCACCTGGTGCACGCCGAGTATTACGAACAGCTGCACAACAGGAGATGGGGGAACAGAGCAAGGCCCACAACTTCCGTTCCTCGTGTCTCTGGTTCTTCTCCAGGAAGAGGTATTTCCAGAGGCCCCGATGACGCTTCTCGAGGTCGGTATTACAGCCGATTGTTTACCCGTGTTTTGGGGAACAGGGGCTTGAGAAGGAAAGGGGTTACTCCGTCACGTGTCTTGTCTTCGACGTCGACGTCTTTCTCAGAAATCCCCGTTCCCCCAGAGATCGCCGCCATGATTCCTCAGGGAGGCACCATCGATGACATTCCTAAAAGCCAGCTTGCAGGTATGTGATGCTCGTGTATGTGCGTGCGCAAGTGTGTGTGTGTGTGTGCGGGCGTGCGCGTGCGCGTGCATGTGTGTGTGTCTGTCTGTGTCTGTATGTGTGTGCGCGCGCGCTCGCTTTCTGAGGAGACTGTTTTCTACAGTTGTTAAGAAGAAGAATAACTATCTGTTTTGACAAAAGATTTTTTCTTTACAAACCACCTGTTAAGAATTGCGTGTTGTTTCACTTCAGTATATTGCAGTTCCTCCACCTCTCTCTCTCTCTCTCTCTCTCTCTCTCTCTCTCTCTCTCTCTCTCTCTCTCTCTCTCTCTCTCTCTCTCTCAGAGATGGATTTCAGAGGTTGTCCACCATTTCACCCAATGTTGTTCGGCGATGCTTTTTACGTTTTTCACTTCTCAAACCGACACCGTTTTCAAACCAAAGATCTTAAACGTCTTATATACAGGACGGGTTAAAAACAGACAGGTCTTTCAGGGGATAAAAACAGTAGCCCTCACTATGTATGTAGTATACTGGCCGTGTTCACAGATGCTTTGAGTGACAGCCAGTATATTGTGTGTGTGGTTTGTCTGTCGCCTCGTCATGAGTCACCGTACTGAATAATTAATAAATGGCTGTCCCGCCCCCCAGCCCCCCCCCCCCCCCCCCCGCCCCCCCCCCCCCCCCCCCCCCCCCCCCTCTCCCCTCCCCTTCTCACATGATGGGCACGTCGGTCATGTGGGGCAACCTCGCTCATCTTCACTTTGAGCCATGGTACACAAAACACGCTGTGGAGCTAGTTTATTCAGAGATGATCCCTTGAGCAGTCCTCCTTGTACCGTCGGTGTCATCGCGGTGAATGCGAAGAGAATCTTGCCTGTTATAACTTGGGGGAAAAAAAAAAACCAAACTAGCATGTCGATCGATCTTCGAAGCAAAGCATGTTTCATCAAGTTATTGAGTACATTAGTAAACCTACAAGTATACTGAATTAGTGTGAATTGTCAAAAAACTTACGGTCTTTTGAAATGTCAGTCACGATCGAAGCCACACGTGTTTTGTTCTGGTCAAAATGGTCATTCATTTTTGTTTGTCACAGTGCTCAAGGTTCAAAATGGCATCAATTTTCAATAGATTTCAGATTTGCTCATCTATTTTGTTATGTTCATTTATCCTCCTTTTCTTCCTCTTTCTTTCTTTTTTTCTCCTCCTCCTCCTCTTCTTCTAAGAACATCAAAATCAGTCTGTGAATAGAGAGACAGACACACAGAGAGAAAGAGAGAGGGAGAGATTGAGAGACAGAAAGACGAAAAGAGACAGAGTGAGCGAGTTATGTAATTTATCGACTTAAACTACTAAGTTCTTATGTCAAGAGAGTGCACGTTTCTCCCTCTCTCTCTCTCTCTCTCTCTCTCTCTCTCTCTCTCTCCACCTCTCGCTCTCCCCCGTCTCTCTCTTTCTCCCCTCTCTCTCTCCCCCTTCTCTCTCTCTCCTCTCTCTCTCCCTCTCTCTCTCTCCCTCTCTCCCCTCTCTTCACACATCCTCATTCCCTCAGTCTCTTTCCCTCTTCGCCCCTGCATCCCTTCTTCCATATCAAGAAGTGTTTTTTCTGTCTTTCTCTCTACCCCCCCCCCCCCCCCCCGCCCCGTTTCCCTTCCCCCCCCCCCCCACCCCCACCCCCCGCCCCCGCCTCCCCCTCCCATTTTCGTTTAGCCAGAAGATTTTTGGGGTGTTTTTGTTCCCTCTGTCTCTGTCTCTAAGTCTCTAAGCCTTTCTGTCTCTCTCTGTCTGTCTGTCTGTCTGTCTGTCTCTCTCTCTCTCTCTCTCTCTCTCTCATGTCTCTTTTCCTTTATCTCCCACCACCCCTCTCACACACCTCTCTGGATGGCTTGAGCTTTTTTCTTTCTTTTGTCTTTCCTTTTTTTTTAAAGGAGGTATGGTCGGCACAGGAAAACTGGGTTTGTCTTCCTGGTTAATGCAATATTCATTTTGCAACGATGCATAAATCTTTACTTCAAAAACGGTCGGAGAGAAGACTGGCCCGCTATGTTCTTCTCCGGGTGCGCTGTGGCCCTCAAATGACTCATACGCCCATATGACGTAACTTTGACGTCAGTTTCAACTTGTGACGAGGTGGAGGGGACAGGGGGGGGGGGACAGAGAGGATGGAGGTGGCGCGGGAGGTGACGGGGGGAGAGAGGGGGAGGGAGAGGGGGTGAAACTGAAGAATGGTAGTTGGAAAATAAGACTTCCCATATCGACTTGTATATGTCATAAGCATGCTTATATATTTTCCTGTGAACTTACCCCCACCCCACGCCTCTTTCCCTCCCTCCTCACACACACACACACACACACACACACGCGCGCGCGCGCGCGCGCCCGCGCTTGCACATTCACACATACACCACGCCACCTTTATTATTATTATTATTATTATTTTTATTATCATAATTCATCATAAAATCAGAAGAATCTTAGTGTCCAGAATTGTCATATCGTCCTGGCGGTGTGTTGTGTACGTGTTTCAGTGCTGACGGGAGACCCGGAGTACACCAGGTTCCGACAGCTGTTCCTCAGGGACCTATGCCGCAGACTGCTGAACGGACCGCGCTCCCACAGCTTCCAGTTCTGCTTCTCCATCCTGGCCCTCTGATAAGATAAGATAAGATAAGAATAACTTTATTATCTCCAACTGGAGAAATTTGGTCAGGTGCATTATCACAGCATAGACAAGTAAACAACATGGGGACCATAACTGTAAAAGTCAACAACAGCTTTTACGAATATTACGAAGATACAAATGTAAGAAAATATCACATACACCGTTTCATACATACATCCACACACTGCATGTAATAACTAGTATTCTTAATGTAAAAACAGAAAGAATTAAGAAACATTATTTGAATATAATTATAAACATAGCCTACTATACTGCACATTGATTATAATAGACAGATAAGATAAGAATAAAGATAAATTGCGGAAAACCGCAACCAGATAATCAGCACACACCCGCAACCCCCCACCCCCCACACACACACACACACACGCGGATTACTTGATTAAACAAGAGTAATAAACATATGTTCTCAAATAAAAGCATTTCACATATTCGCTTTTAAAAACATTGCAATTAATTATTAC
>NC_134876.1:88306231-88361231 GCF_041734735.1 Babylonia areolata
TATAAACAGCCATTGCATGGCTGACGCGGCTCGATCGAGGAAATAACGTTTTTTATTGTGTGTGTGTGTGTGTGTGTGTGTGTGTGTGTGTGTGTGTGTGTGTGTGTGTGTTGTTGTTGTTTGTTTGTTTGTTTTTTGCTTTGTTTTTTGTTGTTGTTGTTGTTGTTTCCACTGGAGTTGCACAGTAAACCTGTCCGAACTAAACTCTATACTTTTTGTTGCATTATTCGTGAACCTTGTACACCTATTTTCTGTTGCATTATTCGTGAACCTTGTACACCTACTTTCTGTTGCAATATTCGTGAACCCTGGCACGTTTCGCGAAGGGAAGAGGACGCCTCGTGTGACAGACATGACACCACATCATGTAAATCACTGTGGCTTTCCAGTCGCACGTGTAAGTGCTGTCTAAAGATAGCATTGTGTGAGACTCTGATGGGCGTTTCCTCCTCTGCTGATTTGTTACCGCTATGGTCCAGCAATTAGACTGGACCACTCTAGGAGAGGGGACAATTTATTCATTCGTAAGCTCTCTCTCTCTCTCTCTCTCTCTCTCTCTCTCTCTCTCTGAGTATTGTTGCCTAAATGTCGGGTTAAAAATGGCATGGCCATACACGTAGATGCCCACTTACACAGTCCCCGTTGCGACCCAAGAACACACACACACACGCGCGCGCGCGCGCGCGCACACCTCTCTCTCTCTCTCTCTCTATATATATATATATAGAGAGAGAGAGAGAGAGAGAGATTCGTAACAAAAGAAAGTTCCCTGGAAAACTATGCACAGAGCATATAATTATGCATGCACATACCCACGACACACACACAATACAAATACAGGAAATGAAAAATGTGACATGTTCATAAAATTGGAGCCAACGTTCATAAAGATGCTGTTTTCCTGTTGCCGGATCGTTCTTCCTCCCCCTGTTGTTTTCATGAAATCGCCGCGTTTATGCCATGGTTTCCATTTTAAACGTCAATTCCCAAAACACCCGATTTCTCAGCCGTGGGGTTTACTTTAGAATCATGCACAGGCAGACATGAGAGTGCACACACCTGGTCGTTCATCACCTTCAACAGCGACACCTTGACAAGCACAGGGAGAGCGATCTTTGACAGTTTGTGTGGCTGAAGTTTTATGGCTGTCGGGTGTTGTGATGGAGTCTCCAGCTTTTGTTGTTGTTTTGTGTGTTTTTGTGTGTGTGTGTGTGTGTTGTTTTGTTGTTGTTTTGTTTGTTTGTTGTTTTGGGGGGGGCTTATTTATCATCATTGTTATCTCTTTTTTTTTTTTTTTTTTTTTACTACTACCTCTTTTTTTTCTTTTTCTTTTTATTTAACTACTACCTTTTTCTTTTCTTTTTTTTTTTACATTATAGTTATTATTTATTTATTTATTTATTTGTGTAAGCTTATCTATTATTTATTCACCTTTTTTTTTTTTTCCTCAAGGCCTGACTAAGCGCGTTGGGTTACGTTGCTGGTCAGGCATCTGCTTGGCAGATGTGGTGTAGCGTATATGGATTTGTCCGAACGCAGTGACGCCTCCTTGAGCTACTGAAACTGAAACTGAAACTTGGGGTTTTTTTTAACAACAAATTTGGTCAACTGAGTTATGGTGACCAGAGATGAAAAAAATTACAATGTGGGGTTCACCACGACGTGTTTTAAAGAACTGTATTCGGTGTTTGCTTGCTTTTTTTGTTCTGTAATCATAATGAACAGATGCAAATCTCACCTTGTTTGCGATGCCATTAACAAACCAAGCTGAAGCCTAGGCTTGTATACTTCCACATGCACTCTTCATTTCAAAAAACAAGGTAACTTGACATGTAGAACCTTGTTCTCGGTGTTGCCCGCTGCCAAATTATAATCTGGGCCGCTCTGCTTAGTTCAGTGCTGGCATCTCCAGGTTCATGCATTCTTCAATCTTCAAATTGGAAGGTCAGCCGTCATTACTGACTATTAATGACCTGTGTGCGCAGAGCTTAAAACGGTCCACAGCTTCAAATATCTGGGAGCAATCGTGTCAGATGAAGGATCTAAACCAGAAGTACTCTCGAGAATTGCCCAAACAACAACGGCACTCAACAAGCTGAACACCATCTGGAACAACAAAAACATCGCTCTCAGCTCAAAAGTCAGACTGATGCGTTCCCTGGTTATAAATTATCAATATTGCTCTACGCCTGCGAGACTTGGACCCTGACTGCAGACATCGAGAGAAGAATCCAAGCTGTCGAGATGAGATGCTTTCGTAGACTACTTGGCATCTCCTACAGAGACCACATCACTAACACGGAAGTGAAGAACAGAATCAAGCAAAGTATTGGACCCTACGAAGACCTTCTGTCCATAGTGAAGAAACGCAAACTTAGGTGGTATGGACACATCTCCCGATCATCTGGTCTTGCCAAAACGTTCCTGCAAGGCACCGTACAAGGAGGCAGAAGGAGAGGACGGCAGAAGAAGAGATGGGAAGACAACATCCGGGGGTGGACAGGCTTGACGTTCGGTGACGCCCTGAGGAAATCAGAAAACCGTGAAGAGTGGAGAGGGGTGGTGGTCAGGTCAGCAGCGGTGCCCCAACGGTCTGAACCCAGACTACGGTAGAGGTGAAGGTGAAGGTGCGCAGAGGCGTAAAAACCTAGTCATAACCTAAGTAGACCTGTCTTCCTACCGGAGGGGTTGACAACGAGAAAGAACATGTATACATATTCCCTCCCACCGTCACTCGCAACGTCCCTCCGGAGGAAAAAAAAAAGGGGGGGGGGGGACTAAACTGTGATCTTGTTCAGCTCCCTCTTGAAAGCTACCAAGGAGGGAGCCTCTGTTGCTGTTGCAGGCAGGGAGTTCCAGACGGGGATGGTTGATGGGAAAAAACTATTTATAAGGGTCAGAGGGGGAGCTAAGTCTTTAATGGTGTCTGTTCCGAGTCTTCCTCTGTCTGTCTCTTCCATCTGCCACCTTCCGGTTTCTTGTAGGATTGTTTTGGATGTGTTGAGGTGGCTGAACCTTTCTTTCGATCTTTTCACTATTGCCAAAAGGGGTAGAGGTAAGCCTATTTAGTATAGTAACCTGGCTTTGCACAAGTCATTAGTATTGCTGTTGAACTAAGAGGTTAATCAATTAAGAACAATAAGGATAGAGGGAGTGAGATATGGAAAACTGTATTATTTTTGGCTTGTAGTGGTTTGAGCAAAAACAATAGAGACAACAGACCATTCAGTTCTTAAATTAATGTCAAAAATAATTTTTTAGCATCAGTCATTTATTCAGATTTTTTCTTTAAAGTTTGCATATTTTGTGCATTTTACTGTTTGATAGTTGTTGTTTTTTTGGGGGTGGGGGTGGGGGCTTGCATGATATTTTGGTGAAGACTTTACATCACAGAGGTCTTGAGTAGTCATTAATCTAAGAGCAACCCACAACGTAAATTAAATGACTTTTCATCTCGTGTTGATTTGCACAAACAGCACCTTCCACTGCAGGACAATAACACGAGTGGTGCTGTAATGAGCAATCAGAGCAATAATTCCAATGACAGGAGTCCTTCCTCCCACACCTGAGAATCCCCCCGTTCCACCAACTCCGGCATAACCGAAGTACATAGAAGTTTTGTATGACGAACATAAATAATGAACTACAATACTCAAACTGATACATTAGACTTTCTTTCTTGGGAGAGAATATCAGCATCACGAAAAGAGACAAAAAGTAGATGAGGGACAGACAATGTTGCGAAAAAATCCTGTGCACAATACTTTGTCACACATACAAATTGTCACTCACACAATACACACTTTTCCAATAGCATAGTTCATACAAAGAAACACAAGCTGTGTAACCATGAAAGATAATTTATTACTTGTAGTTGTACACTGTCCTCACAGATGAAAAAAACGAAAATATCTGAAACAAAAGACTTCAATCACATACCATAGGACTTTTCTCACAAAATGATTTTTATTAAGTATACAAAGGCAAAGATTTCATACTCACATTTCTTGAAGTTTCTCCCATTCATATCCATACTTAACTTTTAATTCTTGGTTTAAAAAAAAATTAAAACAAAAAAGCAGTAAGTTAGCACCTCTGTGCTGCGACAAATCGTTGACCAAGCATTCATTCTATGTTGTACCCAACTGCATCATGCCCCCACATCAATCAGAATAGTGTGACCACTCAAAATATTTATGTACAGTGGAGTTCCACTAAAACCATACTCCATCCTCCTTGATTGGGAAAGAAAGGGGGTGTGGAGGCAAGCAATAGGTCTGCATTTTAATCAATTAGATTTAGGAAGTAATAACAGATGAAGTGATTTTAGTGCAACTATCATTTTCGCTCATTTTTACTAAATTTACTTTAGGTTTTTTCTTGTTTTTCCGTTTTTCTTGGGGTTTTTTGTTGTTTTTTTTGTGTTTTGTTGTTTTTGTTGTTGTTTTGGGGTTTTTTTGTTTAGTTTTTTTTTGCAAATCACCGTTGTCTTCAATTATCCCGAAGTAGCAGCTTTTGGTGTTTGCTTTTTCTCCCCCCCCCCCCCCCCCCCCTATTTTGCTAATCGCTGTCTTGGCTTCGACATAAGGTCTTTGATTTAGCAGCTTCTGTCATATTTCCTTCTGCCAGTCTCTATCTTCTTCTGTTTTATATAGAATAAACTTTGTTTTTCTTTTTTTCAATTCTGCAAATCCCCATTTTGATCAATAACCACAACCTTTATCTTCTTCCCTTCTGACTGTCAGTTTCCATGACAACTGTTGCAATTCAAGCTTTTCCTTTCCTTGTGGCAATCAAGAGTTTCAGTGACAGCGTATTATTCAGAATCAAAATCATTTTCTTTCTTTCTACCAGTCTTTTTTTATTTGGGGGGTGTGGGGGGGAGAGAGGGGGGGTGCATTGGATGGGACTGGGATTGTGGCTGGAGGAGATGGAAATAAAAGGGTGTGGTTGAACACTGCTAAAATTCTAATTATGTCTGCTCTTGATGCAAGTGGGAGTATCACCCAGATTGCTTGTGAACCTTCAAAAATGCATGAAGACATTTGAGAGGTTGTCTTTGTGAAACTCCCCACAACCAATGGCATGACTTTGCCCTGAAGGAAGACAAATTCTTCAACATGACCATAGAACACTGAAAAGTGAAAGAGGAATTTTAAAGAACAAAGTCTGCATTCAAAGTTTATCTCCAATGTGAAAGACTTTTTTTTTTCCTAAAATCCCCAACCCACATCATCTTAATCTGTATTAAAATGAATTGTATGATGAATACAATCTATATAAAAAAAAAATAATAATAATAATTTGCTTCTTCACAATCCATTAATATCATACTACTTTTATTTTGCACAAAAAAGCTGCATTTTAAGACTTGAATAAATTATTACTGGCCATTAAAATTATATTGCAAAGTTATAAAAAGAAAAACCATGGAAAATGTTATTCATCAACACCTTTTCATTTTTTTTTTCTTTCTTTTTTGTTTTTATTGTTGTTTTTTGTTTTTGTTTTTTGCATGACCTCATCAGAACAAAGTATTGAGAGTACTTACATCACAAGAAACAAACCACTACTTGACAAACAAACAGTTTTATGACTGGTGGTCCCATCTTGGAGATGACATGCCAACGTATCCATGAATGACTAATTGTAACGGTCACTTTCCTCAGAAATAAAAAAAACAAAAACCAACTAGAAAGCAAAACAGATGCTACACCATTTGATTTCTTCCAGACTGACCAACAACCCCACCTCCTAAAAAAAGCAAAGGAACCACAGAACCACAAGGTAAATAAAAATTAAAACATCACCATCTGTTTCGATTGCTTTCCCTATTGAATACAGAATATAAAACCCTACTGTCAAATTTGAAGATGTCTGTCAGTAGATTATGTAAGGTGTTGAACCAAAACACACACACACACACACACACAAACCCAACAAAACCTGCAATAATAAAATAAATATCAAAGTTTTGATTTAAAGACCTTTTTTTTTTAAGATGAATAATATGGGGGAAAAAAAAGATGTATAAAGTATGACATGTTTTTGTGTAATTTATACTACTAAGTGATCTTGATCTGTGTTTTTGTTTGTATGTCTGTCTGTGTGTTGCACAGCCACAGCGTGAGCTCCATAATCAGGGTAAGAGCTGAAAAGACATCACAGCACAATCCCTCATTTCATACAGATCCATACTGGACAGTTGGTTTTGGTAGTTGGTAGCATGTCTCTTCCTGATAGTTGTGCTGGTCGTGTGGATCTGTTCGATGGCTAGACAACGCATGTTAGTGATGTCATTATTTTTATTTTTGTTATTTTTTGCTGCCCCATCATCTGCACCGTTTCAGTGGCATTACTCCCACCACGCTCATTTAGATTCCCAATACACGGCCACACCCTGGTTCGTCCATCGCAGTTCCAGCGTCGGCAGTCCACAGGGAGCCATCGATGTTAGGTCGCCAGGAGGCCACACACCAGAGGAGACCCTGCACTGCTGCTGAGTCACTTCGGTGGTGTTCAGCGGTGCCTGTTCTGATTTAATGTACACCTACTAAGCCCCCTACTAACGACAATAATGGCTTAGTCGCGGAGCCAGACTGAGTGAGCGTCCCTCCCAGAGTGGAGACCGGTGATGTCATTATCTCTCTCATGGAAGTATTTGGCCAGCAAGCCTTCTTTCTTTCTGTCTGGTTTGTCAGAGTCCTGGTACATGTCTGTCATTGTGTCTGATGCTATGTAAAGTGTTAATTTGTTTGTTTGTTTGTTTGTTTGTTTTTGGTGGTTGTTTTTTTTTTGTTTTGACTGAACTCGAGCTGCAAATATGGAAAGAATTACCAAATATTGCTGATTCCAATAATAAAACTGGGGAGAAAAGATGTCAGAATGCTATTTACTGAAGGGTCAAAGAAAGAAAAAAGAATTCAGCAATATGCAACAGAACTCTGAAAAGAAACGGGAAAGCACAACGCAATGGAAAACACCACGGTTTTGGCTACTGGAGAAACAAATGAGGATATTAGGGAACCATCACACCACGGAAATGCAAGTTGTCATTCCATGAGACCAAGTCCTTGCACACTAGGCCAAAGCTGCCATCAAAATGGTTGTCACTCTCACAGCAAAAAAAAACAAACAAAAAAACCCAAAAAACAAAACAAAAAACATACTCTTTTATTTAAGGTCCCCTTGAGCTGTGACTGAAAGCTAACAGTGGTCCAATATGTTAGCAATTTTGTTTCAAATCTTTATTCATCAAGTGAAAGGGAATAACAATTACAAAACTATTTGTATAGATATTTAAAAAAAATCATAATCCCCAGGCCAAAAATCATAATGTCATAAAACATTAATAATATAAACAAGAAATACCTTAACTGAAAACTGACAACATACAGGTTAGAAAGCTTAATTATCGGTCTTTCGCAGAAAAATTAGTTTCTTTTGCATAATTCACCCCCACCCCCCACCCCCCCAAAAAAAACGCACAAAAAAACAACAACAAAAACCACACATATGCATATGTGCACACAATTATGAAGGATCAAGTTATTGGTCCAGTAATGATGATCTGAATGTTGGCAAGCTGGTTATGACTGAGTATACCTTGTCTGGAAACTTTAAGCCAGCACACCTGATGACCAACACTGAGACAAAAGGATCATCCTACTGTGCTGTCAAATGACATACTAATGTGCTATCAAATGACATACTGTGCCAAATAATCATATCTACTTTGGTTCTAACACAGACCTGTACGACACATGGAGTTCCATAAATCACAAACCTGCACGACATATGAGTAAGTAAATATAACACAAAATATTAAGTAACCAGTGAACATTTTTTTATGATTGTACTGTACATAAGACCACTTAACAGTAGGTGTCTTCCACGCAGTGTTCACACAAGATATTGCTTAAATATAATGTACACACACAAACACTGAAATGACCTGTGTCGGGACAAGGCAAGTCTCACAAACAAATGATCTGACTGAGAATATGCCCAAGTGTAACAACTAAAAGGACCCAACAATAAACTGCCAACCTGACAAACTTTGAAATGACCTAACCAGGGATTATGTGACTGACAAACGTGATGAGGGATTACTAGACAAACGTTGAAATTATCCCACTGGGAACATATACAGAAATTCAAAGGTCCCCAGAACATGGTTTAAAACTTAGCAGTCATGCAAAATCTCTTTGAAATGCTGAATTAAACAATATCTAAAATCATAAAAATTGCATGAATTTGTGCACACACTCATGCTAATTTAGTCATACTCAGCAAAGAAGCACACTCATTGCAAGCATCTGCTGCCATGAAATCTCATTAGAATGGCGCATATCATCAGAGCACTGTGATGTTTATTACAGCCGGTTGGAACAAAACAAAAGGCTGGCAATATTGCCTGTTTACAACTTTAACAAAATGTCAAAATAGTGTGTGCTGCAGTGTGTGATGCACAAAAATAACGTAGTGTTTCTTTTTCATCACAAACAGCTATTATTTGATCATTTGAATTTATGGCTGTTGGTGAAATTGGAAGAAGGGTACCCTTTCCCTGTAATTATTCTTTCCTGTCACACTCGTATTCACTTTTTACAACAGTACAAGACTTGTCAGGTGTGTGATACTTTTGAGTATGTGTGCATAGAAAAGATGGGGCCAGGGTACTTACATGGGTCATTGAGACTACAAATAAGTATGTGTGTAATGCATATGTGTGCATGTGTGAGTGCGCATGTGTACACAAATTCCAAGTACATGGCTCATTTCAATCTTATGTTAAATACTAGCCTTGTATACCTGCTTCTTTTCTTATCTATATGTATTTATTACTCTTTTTTTTCTATTTTCTTATTTGATTTTATTTTGTTCAGTTTTCACACACACTTGCACATACATACATGAGTCAACAGAGATAAGGCTAAACACGCTCGCTCGCTCTCTCCGGGGAGAGGGTCCCAGTATCTATGTGTGTGTGTGTGTGTGTGTGCATGCACGATTGTGTTTCCTTCACACACACACATACAAACAACTGAAAGTTCTCTCATCTAATGTACAGTCATGGATTGTTGAACAGACTACATATGCCATCACGGGAAGGCATGAGAACTCTTGAGACCAGAAAAACAACTTGCCTTCTTCACAATAACCATTTCCCCTCTTCCTCATCAACCTCAGTAACCAGCCAAGAATTGTTAGAGAATGATACAAAGGGAAGTTATCATAACTGTAATTTGTCCAACTAGATGCAACACAAACATTGTGCTTTCCTAATGGTCTTGTCCTACACACATTGCACATTAAGCACTATGCCTTGTTCAAGCTGGAAAGCTTCAAAGATAGGTAAGAGGCTTTGAACTGCTCAGACATTGAAGGAGGAAGAGAAAAGGGAAGGGAAAAGAAGCGTTCAACTTGCGCCAATTTCAGGGTGAAATGCTGTGGTCACTTTGTGCGAAAGATTTTGCCAACTGACCCCTGCTGACTGCTTATCTGCATCACAGTAATAATGTATTCTTCTTGTGAAATGAAAACGAAAAGACTCCACAACAAAAAGTAAATTATCTCGCCATCTCTAATACATCCTAGCGCATTCATCATGAATGATATACCACACTCAGACCTTCTGTACATATTGCTTTCTGCCCATCGACAGCAACATGCGGTTTACATTAACTGGGCAGAATGGAGATTAGAGATAGGTATTGGAAATGAACATTAAGTATGTGTAATTAAATCACATTTTACAAATATTTCAGTTTTGTTCGCTAGCCCAACTTCAAATAAGAGACAGAGAGGAAATGAATTTTCAAATTCAACACCGTAAATTATAATAATTTGTAATGTCTGTTCTCTCACCTCTCAGTGTGACATGGGAACTTCAAGCTGTTACTCATGAAATCATCAATCTGAGAGAAACGGGTAAAAAAAAAAAATCCATCCTGAAGATGAGAACAATGAATGCTGGCATCACTCTTCAAAATTCATTAGTGCCAGCTACAATTCCAGACTGACTGAACATACTGCTCCCCACAAAACTGACGTATCTCATTCAACCATTCACAGACATCATTCAAATTATTACCAAACTGAAGATCAACTCACCTGCTTCAAACCAATTTTGGCTTGTGTTTCAAAATGCATTTCGTGCAAAGGGTGAATTAAAATTTATTTGAAATGCCAAAAACATGCAGCAATAATAAACAATCACATAGTCAATTCAAATTAAATGCAGATTACAAAGAAACTGGATTATCAAAATATTTAATTTCTTTTTAAAAGCTAGGTAATTCATGTTACATGGTCCAAGACAGGAGAAAACAGCGCGAAAAGGTATTTGGATCATACAGCACAGGAATCAAAAATGGAAGAAAACTGAATGACCATTGTTTTCAATGGAAGACCAGAACAAAATGTCCATTTGGACCAGTTACAGTTCATTTAACTCCAATCTATCAGCACACAGACTTCTGTTGGTTGATATACATAGAATTGTGCTAGGTTTGTGTTTTGTTTTATTTCATTTGATCTGCCTCTGTTTGTTAACCCACAAAAAACAAAGCAAACAAATAAACCAGAACTGACATAAAGGCAAGGAAACACAACATTGTTTGTTTGTTTGTTTGTTTGTCCAATTTTAAAACTGCATGTAAACAATAAGACCCAAACAACTTAAAGTGATAACAGTTAACAATATTACTAGCTGTCCACAGGCAGATTTTTTTCCCCATCATCCCACACCCCAAATCAGCAGGTCCAAACAGCAAAGACATTGTTACTGTCACAGTGGCAAGTCCAGCACTGATTGCACACAAGTTATTATCACTTCTGTATTGGCAAGTCCAACAGACCTTTGTCAATGGAATCTGTTCTTGCTGCCAAAGGCTGCGACAACCTCAAATTACTGTCTGACTAGCACACACTATTGGTGCAGAGAAAACTGCACCAGATATGAGGCAGTAGTATCACCACAGATGACTGCAGATTAAATACAAATTTGTGAACTAGAATATGACTCGAAACTACTAAAAGAAAAGGACAATGCTTGTGACACCAGTATCGTATGGATCCCACTCAACATATGGCAAGCATCAAGCTTCTATACACAAATGAACTTTTTTTTTTTTTTAAAACACATCAACTCAACAGCAACTTTCTCAATAAATTCAACGAAGAGAAATGGGTCCCTTTTACAAATCAAGACATTTGCAGTGTATGAAAAATAATATTTAAAAAAATCACCAAAACATCAAAATAACACAGCTAATAATGGCAGTGATATGAAAATTATTTATCTACATCTACTTAAGTTGAACAGTTTAAATAAAACCTACTCTTATCAATAAATGACAAAAGAAAAAGTACTGACACAAGAATGACGTGGGAGGCTGGGTGGGAGAACAGATTGCATGCAAAAGTGTACAAACACAGTTCATGCTCATGCAACATGCGTATGTGTCTACAAAATGGGTTTAAGTGTAAGATTAAATTACAGAAATCCCAAAACATGTTTTTTTAACCACTGAGATACATCAACAAAGAGAGCACCTAGAAAATCTCACCTTGCATTTTTCTCGTGACAATATTTCTGTTGGCTAAAGAAAAGTCAACACACTAATAAAGAGAACACTTTATACTGTAGTATTACAACACTGGTAATTCCCCAGCACACTGAAATGATAGATGATCAGTTTTCTGGTGTCTGATCATTCACCGATACACAGAAAAAAGATTGTATTGTATAACTCTTTTCGTCACAACACATTTCTCTGTGTGAAGAGAAGAATGTTTTATCTTCAAGTCCACACAAAAACCCCAACACCTGTTTAAATTGTATTACTCTTTTTGTCACAACACATTTCTCTATGAGAAGAAGAGAATGTATTACCCTCGGAGCCAAACAAAAACGCCTACACCTGTTTTTCCTTGCTGTGCCAATGCCGTTACAGAAACCACAATCACAGACCAGCAATTTATACTTTTCAAAGAATGACAAAACATCCCCACACACGGACTGTGGCCAAAGCCTTATACAGGCCATTTTCGTCACGGAAGACAAAGATTGTAGTGAAAGCTGTCTTCGGAACTGATCCTAATTATCAGCAAGTGCACACACATATAGAAATGAACATCAGAACTGTGCTATCCTGAATATGTTAAAGGAGACAGAATGTTATCAAACAGTTCAGAATTCCATTTTTTTAGGTACAGTACAGCCTGGATCCTGGACTGTGCTGCTACTAATAATTAAAGGCAGAATCAGCAGCTTTTTCCTTTTTGACTGACTTTTTGCAAGCATGTTGAAATGTCATTGCTAATATGATTCTCTGTCCAGTGACTTTGTCATTGATTGTTGCCATTTTGATGTTTTTTTAAGGAGAGAAAAAAGAAGTCCAATTTTCAAATGCAACACATATTCCTCACTTAATGATGAAGTGTTACATAATTGTGGCGTGACAGGAGGGGAAAAAAATCATAGTTGAAAGAAATATATGTTATGGTTCTAAGAAATACACTTTGAGCATATTTGATCATTCTTTCTTCCAAACTGAGCAAATTCAGTTTTGTCCTCCCGTCACCACTGTTAACTGCTTTTCAGTTCCATGTCATTCTGGATCTTGATTCACTCCACCTAAAGTCAAAGTCTAGAACTGAAATTACACTCAAATGACTGGGGGGCTCCCATGCTGGAGATTCCATCTTTACGGAAAACGTTTAGGAATAACTGAGTATCTTCCTGTCCCTCCCATCATATAATATGAGACAAAAATCAATGTTTTTTTCATGTGCCTCCCATCATATAGCATGCAACAAAAATCAATGGGTTTTTTTTTATTGTTTCTTTTTTCAAAGGAAGAAGCACATGTTATATAGTGCTGAAATTCGCCTGATCAAGAAAACCAAACTGACTGAAATGAAATCTCATTCAAAAATGGAAAATGGGGTTGGTGGTGTGTTGTGCAGAGAAGATAAAAAACCATTTGGTGGGCTAATTTTATATGAATGGGTCAAAACAAAAAGTTTATACATATAAAACTGTTTAAACATGGGCCAAAAAAGAAAAAGAAATATAGTCATATGTGTTTTTAAATATAAATACATTGTAATGAGTCATGTGCAATCTTTTTTTCTTTTTTTGTACAAAAGGATTTAAGTATCATGCACAGTTTCACAAATAATTTAACTATTTAACACAATGAGTAAATCAGCTTCTGTCCACATTTAATTACGTTGAGTCCCTCTTTACACAGACACATTTAAGCTTGCATGGTTTGAAGTAAAATGATACAGTGGTACCATGTGTCATGACACTGTGTCTGCATGTGCACCTTTTAAAAGCTGATCTGCTCTTCACACCAAAGACACCAGAAAACCTTAACCTTTCACTGAAATCGTCATGTGTGTAAACACATGCATGTTCAGACCCCTGAACATATCCAGTTCCCCCACAGAAACTTCACCCCCCCCCCCCCCCCTGAATTTGGCAGCAGAGTCATTCACCTCAGAATAGCAATCCCATCATGTCTGGAAGCACCAACCCACTGCCTCTTCTTGAAGAGCAACACTTTCTTTAGAAGCAGTAAAAATACAGTCTTCACAAGTTCTTCCACCAATTCTTTCCTCACCAACACCCCACAAAAAAAAAAAAAAACCATAGATATTTGAAAAATAAATAATCATTACCGCCTTAAAAACAGTTGCATCCAATTCAACAGTAATTCGGCAGCCAACTTTCTGTGCAGTTTTTTTTTTTTTTTTTTTTTTTTGCCTTGCTGCTGTTTGCCTGAAAGAAACACGCAGCAGCTATCAACTCGTCTCAGCTTTCTGCACCAGTCCCTTGTGTTTTATAACTGCTTAGTAGCAACAGGAACAGGCATTTCTTCCCTTTACTCATTTTTGTCTTGTATCACTTTTTTTTTTTTTTTTTTTTTTTTTACATGTCTCTCTCATTTGCTCCAAGTAACAGCAACAGTGTTACGAACACTCCAGACGACTTTCATTTTGCCTGAAGTTCATTTCTTCTTCTGTTGCTGCTGCTTTTTCTGCTCCTTCTCTCTTGCCTTCCTCTCCTTCTCCTGAAGTTTCTGTTCCTTTTCCTTCTCCTTTTTCTCCTTCTCTGCCGCAGCCCTCAGTTCCTTGATCTTCTTCTTCAGCAGCTCACGGTCTTTGCTGTTGACAATGCCCAGGGTCTGAACACAGATACATGTGCATGCATAAATATGTGCGAAGCACATGCAAACATGCATGTACACTAAATCAAAGATGATAACCCCCACAGCTGTAAACCAATGAAGCACTCCAAAACGCTTGCGCACACATTATCTAAGTATTAACAGTATATCGACTTTCAGTTCAAGTGGTGTTTCTGTAGACTGTTGATCACTATCTATAAACCATACCAGATCCAGTGTCCTTTGAACATCACCAGCTCCAAAGTTGGTTTAAATAAAAAGAATTATGACCATCACCCTGATCCAGTACTTGCATACATCCTGAAAATTTATTTTAAAAAAAAGAAGAAGTTTTTTAAAGATCAGCTTACAAATGTGTTTTCATTTTTATCCAATTTCCGTCTTTATTTTTGTTTCCTTTTCATTTATTTCTTATGTTTATTTGTTGTCTTATGCCTCCTGAATATATATATATATATATATATATTGTTTTGTTGGGTTTTTTCTTTTTTAAAGTTAACATACGCATACATTCATCCAAATTCACACTGTGACTCAGTAGATGAGTACTCCAAAACGAAGCAAGCATGTAAGTCTGATTGACCTGTGTTCCATTATTGGCATAATACACAAAAATTCATTTCAGCCAAGTCCAGTTCTTTTGACTAAATCATGATTAGTGAATCAGATGTGACCTTTCATTTAAACATTTTGATCTTTCATGACGAAAGTCAGGGTGACCTGACAGGTGCAGAAGAAAAGTCACTGATATCCTATTCTATTTGAATCTCTCTTACAATTAGCACCAAGTCTTCAACCTGAACTCACACACACACACACACACACACACACACAAAGACTACCCATTGTCAAAATGCAAATGATCACCAAAGTTGGTCTCTCACTAATGTTACATTCTCATGGTAACAACACGCGCACATGCAATTTAATTGTGATATAATTATATAATGACAAACCAGAGACTGTAAGGTAATTGTGATATAATTATATAATGACAAACCAGAGACTGTAAGGTAATTGTGATATAATTATATAATGACAAACCAGAGACTGTAAGGTAATTGTGATATAATTATATAATGACAAACCAGAGACTGTAAGGGAAGTAGATCTGTTGATTTAGATGGTTGTTCATGAACATTATGCTGTTGTAATATACACACACACATTGTGAGTTAGGCTTTTATCCCCCCTTCCCACCCGCTTCCCCTCCAACCACCACATGCCCTACACACACACAGACACACACACACAGAGCAGCCACCTTAAGCCTTGAGCCATCGAGAGTCAACAGCTGGCCCCCAGTGATGTTTTTCTCCATGAAGTTAGCTGTGTACTGCTCCAGCTCCAGGGCTATCAGCCAGTGACACACGTGCTCCGTGTTCCACTCCGTGATCCCACACGACTCAAACTGGTTCTGGCTCCGCTTGTTGGGTGACACATTTTCCTGTGAAACAAACGTTGCTGATGAAGTTAACCACCCTGTGGAGTGGGTGAGTAAGAAAGGTGGATCATCTGGTTTGTCATCGACCTTATCAACCTCAATTTAAGCCCAGATTTCTTAACCTTCATCAGACCTGTGTCTGGGGGTGTTGGGAGGTTTCTCTGCGGATGTAACTGCATGAAGTGTATGTATTTTGGAAGGGAACACACTTCAGTCAGTGCTTGTGCACTTTTTTCCCCCAAGAAGAAAAAGACAGGAAGCGCGCACGCGCGCACACACACACACACATACACACACCTGACAATAAGCACATGCAACAACAAACATTCTGATATCACTATTTCTACTTCACATCTGGTCTAACTTAACCTGAACTCATGACTGACTGCAACAATTTTTTTTCCATCTTTTCAACAACAAATAAGAAACTGAGGTCCCATCTTATGAATTTGTTCCCATTTTGTTGAAAAGACGAGTACCTGAAACCTGATTTGCAGTGAGCATTTTGCTTAGCAAAATAATGCACAACTGAAGGCTTGTCCATGACAAAATTATGTGGAAAAATAGGTAATCCATATACATGCATGATATGGATGCTTGTTGGTATGTGCATGCATGTTTATTTTTGTGCAAATCATACACAGTAACAGTGGATGACAGAAAATAAATCATTTCAGGTTTCTGCAAACAGGGACGCAGTCATGTTAATTATGACTCCTACAATGAAGCAATGATACAACATTATGAAAGTGTGCACCTCTTCTTCACACAACAGAGCACAGGTCTTATCAGCATGTCTGCAACGTCTCTGACCAGTACCCATGCACCCTGAACCACCCACAGCATCCTCCACTTAAAACACAATACCAAGTGTTCATTTCACCCTGCTCAAAACAGCTGTGACAGGTCCAAGTATATGATAGTCGTGTTCGACTATGACCATCCAGCAGAGAAGGTAACTACTGTCCCCACTATCTGGGCTAGAATCTGACAATAATGGAGAGTGTCTTGCCCAAGTTACATCCCTAATCCCTTGGCCAAGAGGGTTTTAGGGCAGTCGGTGTTGAGATGGTTCCCAAAGGCCTACTAGCCCCGAATGCTGCAACACTATGAGCCAGTGCAATTTTGCCTCCTAGTTTTAGAGTCATAATCCTTCACAAAAGACTAAGCTGTAAATGATTTCTCACTGCAATGGAGAAACCACTGATAATCCAGCTCTCACTTTGCTGTTGGCCCAACTGTAAACCTTGTGTCAATCTGTGATACAATCTGATGTCCAAGTACTGCTTTTCACTCCATTCAAAACAGCTCACCTCTGCAGCGGGCGTTCCAGAAATGTTGAGTGTGAATCCTGAGCGAGCGGCCCCGTCATCTGGTTCTGACACCATCAGTGAGGAGGAGATGTCACTGTTGGTGCTCATTGCTAAACGAAAGTGCATTCCAATAAAGTTTGATTGAAGATGGGAAACAATTTCTCATGTTTGAACTTACCGCTTAAAGATTTTTTTTTCTTTTTCTGAAAACGTTTTCTGAAGCTGTTTTTCTTTTGTTGTTGTTGTTGTTTTGTTTTTGTTATTTAAAAACCCCAACAAAACAACAACTACAAAACAATATACTTAGATGAAAAGAATGAACAACAGACAGAAACCCAAAATGAATGACAACCTGAGTCAGAGTATCAGACATACAGTGTATCACATGTTGTATTTGAGCATGTAGGTGCATAGACACAGATTTGTGCGTGTGTGTGTGTGTGTGTGTGTGTGTGTGTGTGTGTGTGTGTGTGTGCGCGCGCGTGCGTGTGCATGCGTGCGTGCGTGAATGCCAATGTAGATGCGTGTGGCTGATAACATCTGACAATCTTAACCTCAAACAGTGTTTGTCTGGGTATGAGAATCCCAAAGATTTCAAAACAAGAAACACAAATCTTCTTAACCAATGATCATTTATGCTGAAATCTTTTTTGCTCAGAGTATGAATGCATTTTCAAGATCATTAAAGGATTTTAAAACCTCAGTATTGCAAATAGTGCAAATATGGTGAGAGAAATCAAAACAAGAATTTAAAAGGGACAATAATATTTGCAAGCTAATTTGAAAAAAAAATGATTTCATTAATCAAATTCAGACAGAACACAATTACACCTATGGAAAGGAACTGGTTGAGCCAATAGACTATCAAAGGATGACCATACATTTGGAAAAATTACATGATACGGGAGACATATCTATGTTTCAGATAGAATGTCATTATTTTCTTACATTCAAGAGAAATTACTTGAAAAACAAAAAAGCATTTTTTTGTTTGTTTGTTTTTTGTTTGTTTGTTTTTTTGGGGTTTTTTTACAAATCTGTATTCATGTTCTGAAAGCTTTATTCAGTAAGCAAGAAAACTCACATTTAAATCATATAATTTGAGCATACTTTACTTCTGACACTGGGATATCTTTTAAGCAACATTTTAAGCAACATTTTAATGCTTTTATTTTTGAAAGCTAACATAATGGTGCTAAAAATTCTATTGAATACCAATTTTTTCATGTTTCAATTCCAACAGACTCAGTGCATTTGCAGGATATAAATCACTGGTATTGTGTGTATGTGTCCATGCAAATCCAAATGTGTGATAGTGATTTCCCGAGGGAGTACCGATACTTGTGAGCCAATGTATCTTAACTCACTTTTATAAACCCACACTAACTGCATGTGTATAACAGCAAAAGAGAGATCAAATTGAGACGGTCATAATGCTTAAGATAAGTTGCCAAAACGTGTTTAAAAACAAATCAACAAATAATCATAAATAATACATATCAGAAAACCCAAATCAATAAATAAATGCATCATAAATATGATCAGAAAACCCAAATAAATAAATGAATGCATATATATAAAACATACTGCATGCAAAACTTCTGAACAAGATTTAAAGAAACCAAAACAAAAAACTCACTGATAAATTATCTATGAAATAAAAACAGGAATATAATAATAGAATTTACTGCGAAATCCTCATCATGCACTGAAGTAAACTGGTGTGAACAGAACACCCTCTCAATACATAATGAAAAGCAAAAAGACACAAAATACATAAGTTTTCTTTTTTCACTCCCCAAAACAAAACACCACACTCAGACTCCACCTCCCATGCAGGCGAGTATCTGAGTGTGGAGAGACAACAATCCTGTAACCTATCACTATCCTAAAATACCAACAAATCTACATACACACTGGGTACTTTTCACAACGAAACAAAATCCATTTCCCACTGCTTTCGCTGTCATATCAAATGGACATATGTAACCCTCAAAGGTGATACTGTCATACCTTCATTCCCAGTTTCAAGCTTCCATTCCTGTCTTTGAACTGTTTCTTTTTGTTTGCAAATCAGTCTGTCTGTTCACATATTTATCATCTGCTGCTGATCAAAAGGAAAAGAGATCATCTGCCCACTGCATTTTTTTTTTTTTTTTTTTTTAATAATCTTTTTATTATTTTTTTAAAGAAATAATTAGAGGTGAATGTTTTGACCCAATCTGTTGTTTCAGATGAAACAGTATTTGAGAGTGGCAGAAAACATGGGAGTAAAATATCAATCTGAAAACAGGAAGTGGAAGGCATTTCTCTGTGTGTGTGTGTGTGTGTGTGTGTGTGTCTTTGCCTCTCTAGATCCTGGCAATTCTCATAATGACCCTGTTAGCACAAATCGTCATCTGCACAGTCAAGGTGGCAACATGCACCAACTTCAAAACCTACGGCACAATTCCAGAAGCAGCACAAACAGTCGCCAAACATGCTGGATGTGGAGCACTATGCTCAGCTGATGCACGAAAGACTGGGTCATGAACCACAAAGACCCTAGAGCCTTGGGTTCATCTCTCTCTCACAGGCTTTGGAGCATGCATTCCTTTAACTCATTCAGTAAAGTTAGTATCACAAGTTCTGTCCACATGCATATCTCCTTAAAATACTCACTGGTACACCTACAGAATAACAGCATCCTTTGCTGTTCCAAACTACTGACGGTATGCTGAGGTCAATGTCATTTGTGATTTCTCTCTTGTTTTAAAATTGCTTTACAATGTAATCAACCATAAAATCACACACTGTACATTCATGCTCCTGCCCAACACAAACGACCGACAGTCCCCCCCTGTCCCCCCCCCCCCGCCCCCCAAGCCCCCCCAAGCCCCCATATCCTTATGGCTTGTTTTTTGTTTTTTTCCAGTGACCTTCCCCAGCCCATGACTCACCATCTAAGTCGGAGCTGCTGGCATCCAGGGACTTTTTAGACAAGAGCATTATACCAGAGGGAGATGATGCGGCCATGGAAGGGAGTGAACTGCCCTCACCAAGAGGCTTGCTGGACAGCAGTACAATGCCCTCCCCTCCTTTGCTGCCACCCCCTCCTCCGAAGGGCAACTTGGGTTTCCGGGAAAATTTAGGGAACGGGAAGCCTACATCAAGGCAAGGAGGTGGTGGTGAGAGACACAATACATGCACGTCAATCAAAAACTACAGGAGACTTAAGACATAGCAGGCAGCAGCATCAACACACTTCCAATGCTGTGTCACTGTGTGTGAGTGTCAGTGCGTGAGTGAGGTCATGCCAATGTGGTGAACACTGCAGTTCATGCTGTCTATCTACTGTGTTACTTTTCTGTCATGCTAATCACTGCAGCCCAAAACAACTTTGGTCTTTATCTTTTTCACTGAGGCATTTTCTGAGTACAGAAAGTTGTAAATTCTTTTGGCTTTCGAGTTTCTGCCCTCACCCCCCTCACTGTATTAGTACTGAAGGGAAAAAATATTCACAACTGAAATATGGTCTTTGCAAACAAAGAAATGGCGGGGTGGGGGAGGGTTATGTAAACTACCATGTCCATCATGTCATGTCATATGTCCGATTACAGCATCTTTGAGAAGACAAATTTCCAAATATATTTGGAAATGAGATTTCACTTTAAATAATGCACCACATAAATCATGAAGAGCAAAAGGTTTAGAAAAAAAAAACCAACAAAACATCAATAAACTGACATATAACAAAACTGTGGGGAGAGGTGATGGGAGAGTGTTCAGATTTATAAATACAGGGCAAGTTGAATTGAAGTTTAAATTAGAATCTATGTTATCCTTCCCAAAAGTATACTGGCTATTTGAACAGGCACTGAACAGACAAATCACAAATACTGATTAAAAAAACAAACAAAAAAAAACAACTGCAAATTCAAACCAGGAAACCCCTTCAACAGACTAGACAGCCTGTACTTAAGAGTGTGCCGTATCAAGTATGAATACACAAGCTGAGGAACATGCAATCATTGGATTAATCTATGTATCACACATCTGCAGTCTGTCCATCATGATTAAAAACATGCATACACAGTATAGGCACCAAAATGCTATTAATTATACATCCACAATCAGAATACCTCCCCCTTAATGTTAGTCGACAAACAAAAAGGGGACCTTCTCTTTGCTTTTGTTCTATACAAAGTGTAGAAAATATATGAGAGATTATCTGGTATAAAAAGCATTATTCTCATTGTCCGTTAAATCAAAATTGTCACGCTCATGCTTGTTCAAGTTATGAAGCCAAACTCCCACCATTCCCATCCAACCCCGCCCCCCCTCCAAAAAAGTAAATATACCCAAAACCACCACATTTAAGACCACACATGAAGCTCTCCCACAACATTCATTTGAAAGTTAAGCATGAAAGTGAGACAGCCCTGAAAAAGTTTGGGCGCTAATCGTTTGATCAATCCTTTATTTCAGAGTACTATGGAGCAGCGAAAAATATAAATATAAATAAAAGACACACACTCAGTTATTCTATAGTACATATCAGACTGTTACCACCCTCTGTCCTGATCTCAGACTCTTCAAAAGGGCAGATCAAGGACATGGGAGTGAACAAAGGAAATTTTGTAAATGTCACCCTCCACCAATGTCACATTCTTCGTTCTCAATGGTAGCATTTTTCTGTTCTCCTTTTCTTTTTTCCAAAATCATGTTAAACCTCATTTCAATTTTTAATCTCTTTTCAACAGTGAAGACCACTTTCAGATCAGTTGAACAACAGCTGACCTATCTTTCAAGTCAGCCAAGCAGTAACAGATCTCACCAAACTGGTATGCCAAGCAGTATCCTCAAATCCTCCATACGACTAACGACATAGTTTCTTTACTTCAAACCACACTGCTAAACTAGAACACAGCAGGAAAATGCATGCACATTTTCAATGGATAAACCTTTTGCAATGGCAATCCATTTTGCTTCCTCTATATCTCTCTTACCGCAAGGGGTTCTGATCATTCTGATCAGGACATTTTGTTTCTCAACAACCTTCACTCCAGTAGGATTCTTTTTAAAAGATATATACATATCTCCTGAAACATAAAAATACAAACATTACCACTGAAAGATAAGTATATTTCCTGGGGCATTTAAAAACATCTTTTCTGTGGGGCTTTCCTCACAATTCCTCGATCTGCTTCTTCTGACGACTCGAGACCAGCCAGTGACTGAGGAAAAAAATACCTCAGACGCAACAGATACTGATTTCCCCCTCTACCTGTAGTGAAAATAACACGTCTCCCATGCAGCAAAATGTCAAAATGCCCACAAAAATACATATAAAAATATGCAGCTGCCACTTTGTGTAAACTGTCTCACAAGGAGATGCAAAAAGAACAACTCATTAGTTTAACATGGTCATCACGTGCATGTGATTTTCTGATCTATCACCCCGCAACATGCCTCTCTCTGACATAAAAACACCAAAGCATCAGTTGTTAAACAAGTGCTGCAAGTCAAACCATGCAAGTTCTCTTCCCGATATTTGTCAAACTCTTTAAACATACTTTCCACAAAAGTGAAACAAGCATAACTAAAACTACCATCCCCCCAAAACAAGAAAGTGAACCACCCGAATTTCAGAACACAGAACCAAAAGCAAACCCCACACACAAGCAACCAGACCACTATCTAACCCATCACCCACCTTTGCCAGACGACGGCTTGCTTGCTGAGGCGGCACCACTCTCCTCTTCCTCTTGAGCAGATTCTGGGATTTCAGACCCTATGCCCCGGAACTGAGGCTTGTTTGGGTCATAGGATGTTTGAGACACTGAGGAGGAGGTGTCTGATTGACTGTCATCCTTGCTGCTATAATATAAAAGGATACAATCCCTGTTATATTTGCAACTTAACCATTCAGATACACCATATATAAAAATTAAAAAAACACCACTCAAGAGCTTATCATACTTACCTTGGTATTCACGCTCACAAAATTTACACATTAATCCAAGTCAAGAAATCTACATTATAAATCCCACAGTTCAAATAACAATAATAAAACACACACAAACATAAATAGCAGGAATTCAGTAACTACACTGAAAGCTCAATAGTTTCTTAAGTGCAGGAACATATATAAACAAAAATGAATTCAAATAAAAGCACAAGCAAATAAAGCACAAAAGCTCTATAAATCAATCCTAAAAAAATAATTTAAAAAAACAGCGGTAACAACAAAGGCCACAGACTTGTTCTAGCTTGTCTAACACCCAACCACCACTCTTACATCTGATGAAAATAGCAAAAATATCACCATGGAGAGCAAGAGAGGAAGCAGCTGGAGGAATCAAACATTTTTCCCTGCTCGCTTATACAGCTTCTTCTAGTTTTTTCATGAAGATACATTTATAATGAACATATGAATGCATAATATATTTCTCCAGAAAAATAATGTAATATTTTGTGAGAGAGAGAGAGAGAGAGAGAGAGAGAGAGAGAGAGACTGACTCAAGAATGTGCGCACAAAGGTGCTGGTACCAGTGTGCGTGCAATCACGTCAATACATATGTGCAGACAAGTACATGCTTGCAGCAGTGTAGCAGTATGCAACATGCAGGCCTGTCGTGTGTGCATGTATGTACGCGCATGTATGTGAAATAGTTTTGTACACATGTATGATACAGCTTGTGCATTTGTGTGGTGCGTAAACATGTGCCCCCAAACCTTTCGTAAGCGCCTGCTGTATTTCCCAAAGGCAGAGAGTTCTACAGCCAAAACAAGAGAGCAGGAAGCCATTTACCAAGAAGCACTAGTATCGTTGAGACTGTGCGAGTCCGACTGACTGTCCTGCTCCTCACTCCCGACCTCCACAGCAGGGAGGGGTGAGGCTGCAGTGGTGGGGAGGGGAGGGGAGGGGGGAGCACCTGCTGCCACTTCATTCCCTGGCTGCTGAGCACGCCGCTTCTTTGCATCGCTTTTCCGAACAGTGCCTTCGCTAATGAGGGAGAGACAAGAGTTTGGCAGCTAAAAAAAAAACCTTAACCACAACAGTATGCATGCAAAATGACACTGTCCACTACCAAAAACAAATGAAATGAAAACATGAAGTAAATAAAAAACCACAAAGGGCCACAGATATCTTGCCTGGTTCAATCTATCCTATCATTGAGAAAAAAATTATTTGAGTGATCAACTCGTCAACAAAATTCTGATTAACCAGTGACTTAGCAATAATATTATATTATCCTTTTTAAACAAACAGATATCATTTGTGTTGATAGCATAAATAAAATGTTTCTAAAACCAGTTCACACACACTGTGTTGATAACATAAATAAAATGTTTCTAAAACCAGTTCACACACACACACACACACACACACACACACACACACACACACACACACATTTTTAACACAGTGTTTATGTTCAGTTACTTCCTGTTCGGTTTTTCCAAGGGTAACCCAAGGCAAAGAATGTAAAACCCTGTGCAAAGATTACTTTAAGTTTCAATGAAAGCTCAAACACAAAATACTTTCACGAGCATTTCATAACACCTGATACAAACACTAAAACACATGAAAGAAGCTCAGTGACAATCACAACACAAAACATTTCATGACCTTTGCGTGTGTGGCTTTCTTCATGCAAATTGTGGACAGAAAAAAGATGCTTTTCTTATTCTATATTACTTCAAGGCTCTTTTGCACCAGTTAAAACATTGTTTCCTGCTATTCCAGCGCAAACATAAACTCCAGAAGCTTCTGCATGTAACAACATTTCATTGTGAACAATGACAAATTCTTAATGCATATTCATGTATGCATCTGACTTTCAAATTCTATTCCAGGTAACATGGAAAAAAGCCATTCCATTTATTGAAATAATTGTAAAATGTCACATGTGTGCATAAATAAATACAGTTAACAGTTTCAAATGTCACATGTGTGCATAAATAAATACAGTTAACAGTTTCCCTCACATGTTTCAAATGATTGTAAACAGTTTGAAGTGATGGCCAAAATACACAACTGACTATGAGTCCAACGCTGTAAAATGCTTCCATTACAACGTCATCAACTTCAATGTTATCAACTTATATGTTATATCATTATTCACACACACAGTCCTTTCTGTCTTTTTTTTTTTTTTTTTTCATAAAAGAATCGTCATTCCATAACAAGTGACTGACACAAAAAAAGAAAGAAAAAAAACATGCATGCTAAGTTCATGGTATACAAATATCAAGAAGTCACAAGAACACGATAAAATGCGTGGAGCAAAATGTGATAATAAACTGACCAAAACCAGAGAAACAGCTTGACATTATGGGACAACAGCAACATTTAAAAACATTAACAAAACTCAAAGCTGGTGAAATATATGCAGCAGCAAAAAGAAAAATAGCACAATAAGAACAACAAATAAAGAAAGAAAAAGCTTCTACATGTATAAAGAAAAGAAAAAAAAACCTCCCACGTATACAAAACTTGATTTCCTGAATATTCCTGGTCAGACAGTGAGTGAAAACTGCAAGGAATTTACTGTGTGTATTCATGTATCAGTGTGTTAGTCATATAAGATGATCTTCCCAAGAGTGCTGATATTCTTGAAATTATCCACAATCTAAAGAGAGTAGCCATTTGCAAACAGGCCATCAGTTCAATGCAAAGAAACAGAAGCACTACCATATAAGGAGAGCGTGTACAATAGTGACCTCACCCGACCTGTCCTACTTACATATGGAAAAAGGCAGGCACTCTACAGACAGGCAAGCACCAACAGAGAGCATGACATCATCACCACATCAGTCAAAAGTGACAAAACACGTATTACATAAAATCAGCTTTTATGTTTGTCAACCTAAAGCTCTGTTAGCTTCCTTACTATGGTCTGAGCAAATACGTATGTGTGCATCCCACATGAAATACAAAATTAGCTTCTACGCAAGTATTATTTGAATTGTAGATATATGTATCAACTGAAGAGTTGTGGTAAATGTTCCCTGGCCTTCTATTTTCAAATTTATCTCCCCCTTCTCTATCTTTTCCTCTACCTCTTCTCTCTCTCTCTCTCTCCTTTCTCTCCTCCCTTTCTCTCCCCTCTGTAATTTGAAGCACATGCTATGTCCGTAACTATTCACATTAACCATCAACAGCATTTCTTTACCACGAATATCAAGGTTCTAAATCCAGACCTTAGGATGAATATGCTAGGAAAAATAATCTTCACAACTGATGACATGCAAGCCCTCTTTTTCGTTATTGGCATTAAACCAGATGCAGAAGAAAAGCAACTTTCTCATCCCATTCCGATGTTTTAAAAAAAATGTGAAAAAATAAACAACTAGAAACTATCATAAAATACTCCACAGTTTACTTACAACTTGTCCCGTCTACTTTGTCACATGCAAGCAAACACAGATTAGTGTTATTCTTTAAACACTCATTCGCCTTTATCTATATAAAAATTCAATACCCTTTTTTGCCAGCCTAACATTTCCCACCTTTAATCAATGGCATACAGACAATAGATGGCAAGCCAAACATGTAAATATACATACTCAGAAGAAAACAGTATTAACCTGGATTATCATGACAACCAACCAACAACAATATGGAGCTGACAAGAGAATACAATCACATTTGCAGCATACCCAACTCGTTACAACAGAAGAATACCAATAACTGTACACAAAGTCAATCACCACAAAGTCCACAAAGAGAAAGAACCCACCCTGCAAACTTGAAATCACAGCAACAGCAAAGTAACACTCTTTAGTTACACAGAATAGGTGATTCAGTTGAACATGACAAACCCCCCAACTGAGCAAAGGTGTTTCACTCTTCACACACATAACCACAGCCTGTCAGTGCAGGCAAGGTATGTCAGTGTTCTCACCTGTCATGCTTGATCCAGGTTTCCAGGCCACTCTCGCTGTCTTGGCGGCTGACAGGTGGGCTGGGGGAGGTGTACACCTCAGGTGTGGATGAAGCTGCGCTATCATTTCTTCCTCTGGCTGGTCAAGCTCTTGCTCCAGTGACTGAACATCAACCCCACCGCCCCAAAGCAAATATTAGAAAGCTTGCAACATCATATGATATGATTAAACTTACCCCCCTTGACACCCCCCAGGAGATTTTTGAATGCTTGCATTATGATATGACTGAACATCATCCCTTGCACTACCCCATAGCCATTTCTTAGAATGCTTGCATCATTTTGATATGATTGAACTCACACTCCCATCAGCCCCCCCCCCTCCCCCTTGAAAAAACAACAAAGAAGTGAATTCTAGAATTCTTACAACATTACATATGACTGAACATCAACCCTGATCCCCCACCCCACCCCCATAATCCCCCAGCAAATTTTAGAATGCTTGCAATAGTACCCTACCATTTGCTAACATCCGAGTCTATAATAATGTATTGAATACCTGTTGTAATTATCTGATTGTTGTTTGCTTTTATGAAACACTTAGTTTGAACAGTAACATTCATCATTTTCAGCTTAAAATCGATAGCCACCTGTGTGGGCTGCAAGATCTGAGACTGCGGCAGATGAACCTGCGTGTAGCTGTGTATGCAGGATGTGTGATGAGTGGCCTGATAAAAAGGTGTGGATGGGGAAAAAACATTGTGAACAAATACATTCAAGCTTTATAAGCTTAAACTTCCTATGTTCACAAGCAATGAAATTTCAATAAACTGCATATAATTCTGTTAAGACAACCACAGAAGACAACTTTATCTTCAACTACCAGAATCAGCCATCTTCATTAGGTGGTTGTCTTCATCAACTTTACAAGGGCGCATACACAGGATAAAGGGGGACAGAGAAGAAGAAAAGAATTAAAAAAATAAAATAAAAAAACAAGAGAGGCAAGGCCTTCACTTGTGATAAATTAAGTCCCCTAGCATTAATTACAGAGTAATTTCCCTTTTTTACTATCTGCACCAAAACGTTTGCAAAATAAATAAAAAATCCATGCTTAGCAAAAGAAGTTCCTGTTTGAACCAAAAATGAAAATAATGACTCCTCTTGTTGTTGTGTCAAAATAAGAGGTCAAAGTGCCAAGTTTAGAGAATACAAAATTATAAATATAACAGTACATGAAGTTTGCAAATAATTAGGCTTCTTTTTTATTTTTTTGTGCCCATCCCAGAGGTGTAATATTGTTTTAAACAAGATGACTGGAAAGAACTGAATTTTTCCTATTTTTATGCCTAATTTGGTGTCAACTGACAAAGTATTTGCAGAGAAAATGTCAATGTTAAAGTTTACCACAGACATACGGACACACACACACACACACACACACAGGCAACCGAACACCGGGTTACACAAGTGAGTCAAAAAACAAAACAAAAAACCCCACTTCTTCTCTTTCTGGCTCCCTTGCTGTGCTTGGTCCACACACACAATCAGGCCGGGAGAAAGAGAGGGGGTGGGGTGAAGATGGAAGGCAAAGAGGCAGCATCACATGCGGTCAGTTACCTTGCTACGCTTGGTGGGTGGTCTGCGAGGGGGCATGCTGCTGGCCAGCTGGGCACGTGCCCGGTGGACGGACGTGTCCAGGAGAGGCGTGTCCGGAAGGGAGGCAAAGTCAGAGGCCTCTCTGCCGGCCGAGTCCTCCTCTTCTGCCATCTGGCCGGCACCATTCTCCTCTCCATCTGCTGGGTCAAATACTTCTTGCTGTGATTTCAGCAATGAGTGACATCATCAACTGATCATTCTAGCTGTGATTTCCATGATGAGTGACATCATCAACTGATCATTCTAGCTGTGATTTCAGTGATGAGTGACATCATCAACTGATCATTCTAGCTGTGATTTCAGTGATGAGTAACATCATCAACTGACCATTCTAGCTGTGATTTCCATGATGAGTGACATCATCAACTGATCATTCTAGCTGTGATTTCAGTGATGAGTGACATCATCAACTGACCATTCTAGCTGTGATTTCAGTGATGAGTGACACCATCAATTGATCATTCTAGCTGTGATTTCAGTGATGAGTGACATCATCAACTGATCATTCTAGCTGTGATTTCAGTGATGAGTGACATCATCAACTGATCATTCTAGCTGTGATTTCAGTGATGAGTGACATCATCAACTGATCATTCTAGTTGTGATTTCAGTGATGAGTGACATCATCAACTAATCATTCTAGCTGTGATTTCAGTGATGAGTGACATCATCAACTGATCATTCTAGCGTGATTTCAGTGATGAGTGACATCATCAACTGATCATTCTAGCTGTGATTTCAGTGACGAGTGACATCATCAATTGATCGTTCTACCTGTGATTTCAGTGATGAGTGACATCATCAACTGATCATTCTAGCTGTGATTTCAGTGATGAGTGACATCATCAACTGATCATTCTAGCTGTGATTTCAGTTATGAGTGACATCATCAACTGATCATTCTAGCTGTGATTTCAGTGATGAGTGACATCATCAACTGATCATTCTAGTTGTGATTTCCATGATGAGTGACATCATCAACTGATCATTCTAGCAGTGATTTCAATGATGAGTGACATCATCAATTGATCATTCTAGCTGTGATTTCAGTGATGAGTGACATCATCTACTGATCATTCTAGCTGTGATTTCAGTGATGAGTGACATCATCAACTGATCATTCTAGCTGTGACTTCAGTGATGAGTGACATCATCAACTGATCATTCTAGTTGTGATTTCAGTGATGAGTGACATCATCAACTAATCATTCTAGCTGTGATTTCAGTGATGAGTGACATCATCAACTGATCATTCTAGCGTGATTTCAGTGATGAGTGACATCATCAACTGATCATTCTAGCTGTGATTTCAGTGACGAGTGACATCATCAATTGATCATTCTAGCTGTGATTTCAGTGATGAGTGACATCATCAACTGATCATTCTAGCTGTGATTTCAGTGATGAGTGACATCATCAACTGATCATTCTAGCTGTGATTTCAGTGATGAGTGACATCATCAACTGATCATTCTAGCTGTGATTTCAGTGATGAGTAACATCGTCAACTGACCAAAAAGTGAAATCTCAACAAATGTGACTTTCTAACAGAAGAAAAAATGTTTATGATGCAACAGGAGTTTTGCTGGCCAGCTGGGCACGTGCCCGGTGGACGGACGTGTCCAGGAGAGGCGTGTCCGGAAGGGAGGCAAAGTCAGAGGCCTCTCTGCCGACCGAGTCCTCCTCTTCTGCCATCTGGCCGGCACCATTCTCCTCTCCATCTGCTGGGTCAAATACTTCTTGCTGTGATTTCAGCAATGAGTGACATCATCAACTGATCATTCTAGTTGTGATTTCCATGATGAGTGACATCATCAACTGACCATTCTAGCTGTGATTTCAGTGATGAGTGACATCATCAACTGATCATTCTAGCTGTGATTTCAGTGATGAGTGACATCATCAACAGATCATTCTAGTTGTGATTTCAGTGATGAGTGACATCATCAACTGACCATTCTAGCTGTGATTTCAGTGATGAGTGACATCATCAACTGACCATTCTAGCTGTGATTTCAGTGATGAGTGACACCATCAATTGATCATTCTAGCTGTGATTTCAGTGATGAGTGACATCATCAACAGATCATTCTAGCAGTGATTTCAGTGATGAGTGACATCATCAACCGATCATTCTAGCAGTGATTTCAATGATGAGTGACATCATCAACTGATCATTCTAGCTGTGATTTCAGTGACGAGTGACATCATCAATTGATCGTTCTACCTGTGATTTCAGTGATGAGTGACATCATCAACTGATCATTCTAGCTGTGATTTCAGTGATGAGTGACATCATCAACTGATCATTCTAGCTGTGATTTCAGTGATGAGTAACATCGTCAACTGACCAAAAAGTGAAATCTCAACAAATGTGACTTTCTAACAGAAGAAAAAATGTTTATGATGCAACAGGAGTTTCTAATTCAAGATGCAGCACACTGGACCATATGAAGATCTGCTGAAGTCTAAAACAATGAAAACTGGTATGGCCATGAAACACGATCTGAAAGCCTTGCTAAAAGAAGGTGTACCAAACCATCAAGCAAATGTTCCTCAAAATGGTGTGTTTTTGTGTGTTTTTTTTTGTTTGTTTGTTTGTTTGTTTTTGTTTAATTGTTTGTTTGTTTAAATCTGATGTATGGTAAAAATTAAGAATCAATTCCATTATCTTATGAATTCCACACTTGCTGAGTATGGGCATGTGTATTTAGATATGTATTAAAGTCTGCTTACAACACACACCCCTCTAAAAACAATCTGTTACAATTTTGACAATTTACACGTAACAACTCAAAATGTACATCCAGGTATAAGGCAAACATTGTTAACAAAGCCAGCTGTTAAGAAACAATGAAAGGTTCTAAGTATTTATAAGTGAAATTTTAGGCGACATGACAAACCTCTCTGTGTTAAAGCACACAGGACAAACCATTACCAAGGCTGAGTTTGAGTCTTCACATTAAGATGGGCAAGAGGAAGCACAGGCTTGCACGCCAGAATGTTATGTCATTCACAAGAAAATGCAACTTACAAACAAGAACAAGAGAAAATGGGAAGAAATTCACACACAAACACATGCACATTTGCTGATGACTCAAAACTACACTCCAATATGAGCACAGGCGTACATTTCCGGCATGCTTGTATGCCCACACAAGCAAATACTGCTCACATGGACATACACATACATATATGCATTCAGATAGGTGATTTCACTATTCATCAACTGATCATTGTTGCTTAGCCCAGCGGACCACAAAGGTCACACTAGGGCTGGAAAACTATAAATGTTTGTTCTGATGAGCACACACACACACACACACACACACACACACACACACACACACACATCTATCACATCCATGCATATAAACCTAGAACGTGCTTCTGATTCTGACCAATCAAACCAACAACACCTGAACATAAACACAACAGTGATACACAAAATGAGGTTTAATAACAGGTACGCAAAACAACACACACAAAAACACACACACACAAAAAGCCAACAAGCAATTCACATATACAAAATACAAAAAAAATACAAAATATGTAAATTACAAATTATCAAGTCAAGACATACACAAAAAATATTCAAGTCTTTCTAGAAAAAGAATTAAAAGTGAATGAACCAGCAATCCAGAAAATAAGGGAGAGATGACAAAAAGAAAAGGAAAAGGTCAGAAACAGAGAGAAGAGATAGAAAAGAGGAAAGAAATTCTACCACAGTAGGTGGAGGTACTATTTTTACTCAGAGAACCCACCGCCCACCCCCTTCCCCACAGGAGTAGGAGGTTGGACTGGCTATGTGGCTGTGGGTGGGGCAGGAATGCCTTCACAATGAACAACAGATGAGGCACAGATACGGATACGGATAGTTTATTCAATAAAGGCCATGGCCCCTCATGAAGGGGGTACAGTGAATCAACATTCAAAATCAAAACCTTACAAATTACAAAAGTAAATGATAAGCTGCAAATGATAATCCACAAATTGGATAATGCACAACTAATAATAATTAGCTACATAATACACTGCTAAACTTAAAAGCCTTATATAAGTAAATAGCAAACTGTTTTATAATAGTTTCGTTAGTTGATGACATAAGCATGGCAAGTCGAAATAAAGTAGGGTGTCTATAATATTTTTGTGGAATCCACTCATGTCTAAGGTCATTCAAAGCAGGGCAACACAACACAAAGTGAAGTTCGGTTTCTTCAGCACGTCTGCATAAAGGACAACTAAGATCAGAGACACTGGACTTTCGATAACGATAATGATGAAGAAATATGTCAGAAATTCCAAATTGGAACCTGGTTGTGATATGTTTCAAATGCTTATCCATTTTCATTGACAGATAAGTAGGAATAGAGTGCATAGAAATAAACTGTCAGTAAAACTCAAACCTATCGCTATCTTGAACATGAGAGAGAGAGAGAGAGACAGAGAGAGATCGAGACAGAGACCCACCAGGTGAGAGGAAGCTATCAGAGGCCTCAGAGCCAGTGGACGTGTCCAGCAAATCCTGAGACAAGGGGGACAGGGGGTCCTCGTCTGGAACCAGCACAACACACTGGGGGCAAGCCGCTAACACATGCAGTAACCCCATCACACACACAACAGCACACAGAGAGAAACAGACACACACAGACATACACAGTAACCCCATCACACACACAACAGCACACACAGAGAGACACACACAGACAGACACGGTAACCCCATCACAAACAAAACAGCACACACAGGGAGAGAGAGACAGACATACACAGTAACCCCATCACACACACACAACAGCACACACAGAGAGAGACACAGACATACACAGTAACCCCATCACAAACAAAACAGCACACACAGAGAGAGACACAGACATACACAGTAACCCCATCACAAACAAAACAGCACACACAGAGAGAGACACAGACATACACAGTAACCCCATCACACACACAACAGCACACAGAGAGACACAGATATACAAAATAACCCCATCACACACACAACAGCACACACAGAGACACAGACATACACAGTAACCCCATCACACACACAACAGCACACACACACAGACACTGACACACACACACACGCAGTAATCCCATCATATACACAACAGCACATACACACACACTTCGGGTAACCCAATTACACACACACATACACACACACACACACAGAGGGTAACCCAATTACACTCACTCACTCACTCACTTACTCACACACACACACACACACAGAGTAACCCAATAACACACTCCACGCGCATGCATGCATGCATGCACATGCGCTTGCGCACACACACAGAGTAACCTTATCACACATATAAAAGAGCGAACACACACACGCACACACACACAAACATACACACACACAATGAGTAACCCCATCAAACACACACACACACACACACACACACACACAGCAACACTATCACACTTGCACACACATGAGCAGCCCTATCTCTCTCTCACACACAGACCCCCAGACACAAACACACCAATAACCCCATTACACATACAACAGCACACACATATACACTACACAAAGAGACGTGATTCCTGCTTATTTAAAAACAACAAAACTAAAACACCACGTGGTGGGTAACAAAATCTTACATATCATATCATACTTTTGTGTACCTTCAGAAATGAGTGTTTGCTGAACTGGAAATTGTGTGCTAGAAACGTAATAATTCCATCTACAGCAGCCCAAGTTGAAGGGCATTTCATTGGTTTGCAATTATAATGATCTAAATCAAATTTTCAAACTTTTTGTTGTCCTATCACGATTTTCCAGCTTCAATAAGTCATAATAAATACTGCAAGAGCTGGTGCAATACTCGACATAAAAACCCATGTTCAATAATCTATGGTTTTATGTTGTGTAAACTGCATTAGGTGATCAAAATCACTGTCAAAAACGTTGGGGTTTTTTTTTGGTTTTTTTTGTTGTTGTTTGTTTGTTTTTTTTGTTTTGAGATCTACTGAAATGTGGAGCTGGTTTGTGCCAGTCAGTCACATTTGATCAGCATTTCAATAATATCCAAACTTCTTATGCATTTGTATCTGTCAATCTTGCAACCTTTTCTGGTCTTTTCCATGACTTCAACGCTCAGACACTTCAATACAGAAGTAGCTATCGCATGCTGAACAAATACCACTGAAACAAATTTTTCCAGTAATGAACCAGAAACGACCCCAGAAAATCTTGCTGATCCTAAGGCTTAACAAAACAAACCATTAATGATCCAGAAAAACGGATTAATCTGGAGCAATAACATGCCTGTAACTGGTATGTGTGGATTTTTTCTCCATGTTTAGTCCAGATTTGGTGCTGACAGAGTATTTACAGAGAAAATAAATTTGTTTAACTTTATCACAATCATACAACTTTCACTTTCACTTTCACTTTCTCAAGGAGGCGTCACTGCGTTCGGACAAATCCATACACGCTACACCACATCTGTTGAGCAGATGCCTGACCAGCAGCATAACCCAACGCGCTTAGTCAGGCCTTGAGTGCATGCTTACATATTTGTGTACCTATGAAAGTGGATTTCATTTTACGTAATTTCGCCAGAGGACAACACTCTCGTTGCCATGGGTTCTTTTTCAGTGCGCCAAGTGCGTGCTGCACACGGGACCTCGGTTTATCGTCTCATCCGAAAGACTAGACGCTCAGTTTGATTTTCCAGTCAAACTTAGGAGAAAGGGCGAGAGCGGGATTCGAACCCACACCCTCACGGACTCTCTGTATTGGCAGCCGAGCGTCTTAACCATTCTGCCACCTTCCTCCCACCAATCATACAAACAAACATACAATTATACATCCATACATACATGGACAAATCAATCAGGGTTATCATACAGACTCACTTTGTTTACACACGTGAGCCAAAAACACAACAGTGAACCCAGCGCAGACAAGCGCACATGCATGTGTTACAAACAACACACTGACAATATTTGTTAGAATTCACAGACATACAGCAAATCCAAATGCGCAGAATCACTGGTTATAAAGATAAGGAACGGATCATAACTCACTCAAGCTAAGACACAGAGTTAAGACAAGAACAACAACAGAAAAAGAAACAACAAAAACTCCCCTTTCCTCATCAAAGACTACAATTTTTCTGCTGTAATTAAATATGCTGCAGCTTTAAAAAAAATAAATAAATAAACTTCAATGACTATGGCTGGAACATAGGCTGCATGTGGGACTTGTAAAATCCTTATCTGAGGGATAGCTTCCAATGTGTCTCCCATTTCCTGTCTGCAAACTGCGATGTCAAAGTTGTGATATCAAAAGAACACACACACATACACACACAACACAACACAACACAACACAACACAACACACAGACAGTTTTACAGTTTCTGTTTCTCAAGGAGGCATCACTGCATTTGGACAAATACATATACACAATAACACATCTACTGGGCAGATGCCTGAAAGCAGCATAACCGATCACAGATCAGGCCTTGAGTGCATGTACTTATCTTTGTGTACCTACCTATCAGAGCGCAGAGGACAACCCTTTTCTTACCATGGGTACTTTTTCAGTGCGCTACATGCGTGTTACACACAGGACCTCAGTATTTCATCTCATCCAAATGACTAGACACCCAAACTGATTTTCCAGGCAAACTTGGGAGAAATGGTGAGAGCAGGAATTGAACCCAGACCCTCACAGATACTGTATTGGCAGATTAACCATTCGACCACATTCCTCCACACACACACATACACAAACAAAATACACAACCTACACCCACACACACTTGTACTGTCATTACTAATCCTGTTCACACAATTAGGGTTTAATCCAAATTCGGGGGGAAAACAATGGGAAGTCCAACAACCAAAATAGCATTATATTTCAAACAACTTACACACGTAATTTTTTTCAACTGGTCAGAAACAGAGATGGCCTGATAGAACAAAGCAACAAAGAGGGGCATGAAAGAAAACAGCTTCGCTGTGGGAACACTTCCAGACAAATGACATCACACAGAAACTGGCATGGGCACAATGGTCTGGTATTAAAGGAAAACCCAATGCATGTTATTTTCACAAGCTTATTAGTCAATTATACATACAAAATATGGCCAGGGCAAACAGAACACCAAAACAGATGCACTCATGCTTGCTTGACTTTATGTTCCCATTATAAGAACATAATATAGTACATTCACAGCTGTTTCAAGAACGTTTTCCTGAACAAGCTTTCAGATCTGATGGCCATTTATTCAAATATCTTAAGAAGAAGAAGAAATATAATAGTAAAAGCAATAATGATGGCACTCTATACTCACCATGACACCTTCCATATCAATGTCACCTCATAATAAACATCAGTGGATTGTCTACTGAGAATTCAGTCAGCATTCTCACATCTCTCAGGGGCACTTACCATCTCCGTTCAGAACCGCCTGTACAGGCTGAGGGGTGGCCTTGACCTCTGGCAGCTTGATATCCTCCATGGGCTGGGGTGGTTCAGGGGGCAGTCCAGCAGCTTTCCTGGCCTCTGTCAACTCACTCTCCAAATGAAACACCTGGACAACAGTCAGTCTCTCAAACTGAACACCATCAACATGAGTCAACTGTCTACCTTACTACTACAACTTCATTCATCTGAATACAACCTGGTTTATGTTCCCTTGACAGTACCAGTCACTTTTAAATATCAAAACAAGGCAAGGCAAGGCATGTAATTTTTTTTTTTTTTTAAACCACTCTCGTTGCAATAACAGGTATAAGAACAGCAAACCTATCTTGCATATACGCCTGATTAATTATGCCATAATTATTTCCCCAGACTTCCCTTAATATATCAATATAAGTGGAGTGATGGCTTAGAGGTAACGCGTCCGCCTAGGAAGCGAGAGAATCTGAGTGTGCTGGTTCGAATCACGGCTCAGCCGCCAATATTTTCTCCCCCTCCACTAGACCTTGAGCGGTGGTCTGGACGCTAGTCATTCGGATGAGATGATAAACTGAGGTCCCGTGTGCAGCATGCACTTAGCACACGTAAAAGAACCCACGGCAACAAAAGGGTTGTTCCTGGCAAAATTCTGTAGAAAACACTTCGATAGGAAAAACAAATTAAACTGTAAGCAGGAAAAAATACAAAAAAATGGGTGGCACTGTAGTGTAGCGACGCGCTCTCCCTGGGGAGAGCAGCCCGAATTTCACACAGAGAAATCTATTGCGATAAAAAGAAATACAAATACAAATAAAACGAGAGAATGTGGGAGCTAGAGAAAGTGGTGCTGGCTTTCTTTTCTTTTCTGTTCTTCATTTCATTCTGTCTATGGGCTATTCTGAACAATACATTCACTGCAAAGATTGTGCGAACTGATTCCATCATTTGCAGTCAAATGAGTTATGTACGTACATGTAAAGAGCTTTTCTGAAAGGCTTAAATATGTGTTCACTGTTGATTCTTTTACTCACCCTATCCTTGAGGTTCTTGACCAGGTCATTGTACTGCTGGTCCTTCTCGCTCTGCTGCTCCAGCAAGGACTCCCTCTCCTGGATAAAGTCTTTCTCCCTGGAAACAACACATGTAGAGTTCACACACTGCTATCATTTTTTTTTTGGATGAAGATGGCTGTATATCTGTTGGGGGTGTTTATCACAATAGTGTGTTGTTGCTGTATTTTTACTGGATAAAGTCCTTCCTGAAAAAACACACATGCGCACACACACACACACACACACACGCATATGCATGCAAACACACACTAACACACGCAAATACACACAAACCACACCACACCGCACCTCAAACCACACACACACACACACACACAACAAAACGCACTGCAACACACCACAACACCCTGCCCTCCATCTACGCCAAACACACCTCAAACTACACACACACAAGCACACAAAACAAAGTGCACTGTAACGCAACACCCTTCCCTTCATCAACCCCACGCACACAACCACACACAAACACGAAACACCGCACAACACCTGCAGCGACACAAACATCATAAACTGTTATGACTGTCTTGCTGTTGATGTTGATGTTGATGTAAGCTGCTGTCATTCATCATAATGGTGATGTTTCCCTGTTGTTCTTCGATAAAATCCTTTATCACTAACCCCTAAAAATGACATGGATGTTGGTGGGTGTTTTTCCCCTTGTAAATGGTAAACGTGTCTGTGCCCAAACTGTCTTTCTTCACAGTCCTGGCTGGCTTCAAGCTCATACCAGGTGAAACACCTCCACAACGCAGCAGCCCCAAACCATACTATTACTTTATATTATTTTCAGCTGTTTGTACATGTTATACATCTTATGTTAAAATAATTCCAAACTTTACTAAAGAGCTGCCAAATTAGCTGCAAACACACACTTATAACAACTGAATACTGGAACAAAAAAAACAGCGGAAATTAAATTTTTAGTCTTTGAAAACTTGACAAAGGTAGAAGAGAAGGTAAATAAAATAAAGTCTTCAGAACAAATGACAGCTGTCTTTGAAACCTTGACAAAGATAAGGGGCGAAGCAACATAAAACTAAGTCTTCAGAACATATGACAGCTGCACTGACCTCTGCTGATACTCCTTGATGAGTTTCTTGGCTTTGTGGTATTTCTTCTCCAGGGCACCAAAGTCCACCTTCATCTTCTTCTCCAGCAGAATGTACTGACCTTGAGACCCTTCCAGCATATCCTGGGCAAACATACATACATACTGAACCGTGTCTTATTCCCAAAAAGACTGCATGGGGGTACACGGGAAAAAAACCAAAAAAAACCAAAAGGGACAATAGGCAATGTACATGGTAAAGTTACACAGTGTGTAATGAACTTGTAAGTAAATGAAATGATGCCAAAAACGAAACAATGCCAAGTTTAAGTCATTATCTGAACAGAAAAGCATAAGTTTAAAAATACAATAACACAAACTGCACTAACTCAGTCTGTTTAGAAATCTGAGTCCAGAAGTAATATCTTAAACAATTTGTATGACAAGTCGAGAGGTAATTTTTTTTTTTAATTGCATAACAATTGTTATAAATTTAGATAGGATCAACAAAGGTGTCTTATTCCATGTTGTAAACAATTAAGAGGTCATCAAAGCCTTTGGATTTGTTGTAATATGGCCTCAATAATATCTCATTCTACCTTTTACTGAAACACAGTTTTCCTGGAAACCTTATCACACATCTTACTTTGTGAACTGTCCATCTGTCTGGTTATACACCATCCACAGGCTGCATTCCAAACTCACCTGGTACTGACTGTTTTCTTTGCGGGATGAGTCCAGCTGCTTCTCAACATCACGCAGTCTGTGGACAGTGTCTTCATACTTCTTCTCCATCTGCTTCTTCTGGGTCTCTGCTGTCTCCAGAACAATGATCTGAAAACAAAACAATAAAAGACAAAGCGTCATCCTCAATCCTTACCCAATCTGTTGCCTATTTCAACCACAGGGGGAGGGGTAAGAATGATCAGGACACAACTAGAGGTGCATTGTTGAGTATCAAGATCCAAGAATCAATATTTTAATACACTGTCATTCCTGTGCACTGGTAATACCTTTCAGCAGTAAGAAAAAATTGGCCACAACAAGCCTTTGGCTTGTTAAAGGAACCATCTCCCTTGATCTTGTGGATTTTTTTGTTATGCTAAAATCTTATGAATCTTCTTCTTCTTCTTCTTCTGCGTTCGTGGGCTGCAACTCCCACGTTCACTCGTATGCATACAAGTGGCTTTTACGTGTATGACCGTTTTTACCCCGCCATGTAGGCAGCCATACTCCGTTTTCGGGGGTGTGCATGCTGGGTATGTTCTTGTTTCCATAACCCACCGAACGCTGACATGGATTACAGGATCTTTAACGTGCGTATTTGATCTTCTGCTTGCGTATACACACGAAGGGGGTTCAGGCACTAGCAGGTCTGCACATATGTTGACCTGGGAGATCGTAAAAATCTCCACCCTTCACCCACCAGGCGCCGTCACCATGATTCGAACCCGGGACCCTCAGACTGACAGTCCAACGCTTTAACCACTCGGCTACTGCGCCCGTCAAAATCTTATGAATAATTCCAGCCCTCTGACAATAGAACTAATAATCTTAATATTTCATGGAAAATGTATGCCCTGGAAATGTTCCAAAATCACAAATGTAAGTTCACTTGAGAGAAAAAAAAACTTGCTGTGTACCATATTTAACTAGATCCAGTATAAACTCCCCTACATCACACAACTTATTTCCTGACACTTAACATGACCCATGCAGGTGGTTTAGTGAAAATCTAAAATTCAATCACAGCACAGCAGTGCTTGACTTTTCATAATAGGTCAGTAAAACTGCTGAAAAAAACAAAGAAACAAGATCAGCTGGGTCACTTTGAACAAACCTTTGCACGGAGTTTAGCCAGTTCTGCATCAGCCACAGCGTTTTTGTAGTGTGCCTGGAACACACCACAGATCATCAAAGTAATGATGGCCCCAAAGTCAATTCCATGTTATCAAATCAACAACAAAAGAAACAGAGGCAATCCAACTGCACTAAAAATTTATTAAAAGATTTACGAAAAGGTCATACTCTACAGTCCTACTGTTGTTTTATGGTAGGAATTATTATCTTTTTGTGCCAGTGAGTGTACATGTACTCACTGCCTTGTGTGTGTGTGTGTGTGTGTGTGTGTGTGTGTAAATATGGGCATGTGCTTGCAAATACACATCTGCAAATATGCACAAAAGCTTATATCTGCATGTGTGCTAAGTCTTTGAGCTTGCTTTTCGTGCTGCCACCGACCTACAAGCTCCCCCGACACGCACTGCTTTCCTGTGTGGCTGAGCTCATCAACCCTGCCTGCAACTGACAAGCGTGAAGCTGGTCTCTGCTCTCTCACTCACTTCTTTCAGTTTGATGAACAGCTTTTCCTGCTCCATTCCGGGCGACTCAGCATCGCTGCTGCTGCTCTCTGGCAGGTCGAACACCTCGATGGATGGCTTGGGCGGCCCATCCAGACTGTCCTCTGGGGAGCTGCTGCTCACCTCTTCAGCCAGGGAAGGAATGGACTGGGGAGTCGTGTCCCCTGCTGCACTCTCCAGCTCCAGGAGCAGCTCTTGCTGGCGCTCCTTCTCTTGAGACTCCTCCATCCCCTGAAAGGTAGCAGACAGTGATTTGTGACCACACACATGCACTCGGTAGCAGACAGTGATTTGTGACCACACGCATGCACTCACCCACCCTCCTACCTATCCACTCGCAACTACATAAACACAGTCTTTTGGATGAGATGATACATTATATCTATCTATCATATATACATACATATATATATACATATATATATATATACACAGAGAGAGAGAGAAAGATGTATAGATAAATAGATATATCTATCTATCTATCTATCTATCTATCTCTCTCTCTCTCTCTCTCTCTCTCTATATATATATATATATATATATATTTATCTATATATATCGATAGATAGATAGAGATATGGATATACATACACACACACATAAATGATAGCAAAACAGATAAGACAGATACTTAGACAGATACATCCATCCATCCATCCATACATACATAAAACGGAGTATTCATAGCTATTCTAAGCCAATTTTAAGTCAATGGCTGTCTTTTTATCATTTATTTGTGAATACAATCATTCACAGCCATTTTTAAGGCTCTGGGTCATTTTACACTTAAAGACCAACACGACCACAGAAGGTCCACAAGTCAAGGATGCCGAGCACTGCCTCCTTCACCTTTTCCTGCTCCTTCTGCTGAGGGTAATCCTCCTCATCATGTGTCAGCATCCACTCCTTGTCGTCCTCCTCATCCTCATCCTCCAGCACCACCTCATCCTTGTCAACATCCTCATCCTCATCAAGCCGACCTTCTTCACGCTCCTTTTGGAAACAGACAGAGAGAGCTGTACGTTTCAAAGACGAAACAAACTAAACAAAAACAAAATAAAACCTGCTTCTGACTGTTCGCTGACAAAGTAAGGAAATAAATACATCCTTTTCTTTTTCATTCTCTCTCCTACATAATAAAAGCTGATTTTAAACAACATGGCTACCAGGATGGTCAATGTATAAAAAAATTTTGTTTGATGGGCAACTTGATATCTGCAATACTGATTAAAACAATAGGATAGAAAACTAAAATTATGCTGCTGTTGATCAACCAAAGTGATCCTGATGAAGATTACACCCTACCAACACAGTGACAGGTTCTGATTATCCTGATGAAGATTACACCCTACCAACACAGTGACAGGTTCTGATTATCCTGATGAAGATTACACCCTACCAACACAGTGACAGGTTCTGATTATCCTGATGAAGATTACACCCTACCAACACAGTGACAGGTTCTGATTATCCTGATGAAGATTACACCCTACCAACACAGTGACAGGAAGGGGGCATAGTCATGCTGGATGTAGGCATGAAAACAATGAAACATTTTGCTCAGACATCATTTCTTGGTTTCATTTGTTTGGGTGACAAAAAAAGTGAGCGTTTGTGTATAGAACAGCATGATAATGGATGAAAACAACATAATTGCATTCAGTTGTTAAGTACAATACATTTGCAAATGTTTCGGTGCAGTTTTTACCAATTACTATAGAGACTTGAATTTTCTTTCTTTTTTTTTCCCCCGAAATGATTTTGTATACTTTTTTTAAATAAAAAAAATGGATTATCTTCAAAGTATTGTGATTTATCCCGACAATATCAAACATGTTGAAATTATCCTCTCCATTCATTTTCCTTCAAAAAAAAAAAAAAAAGTGTGTGTGTGTGTGTGTGTGTGTGTGTGCGTGTGCATGTGTGTGCACACCACCACTTCCAGAGTAGAGCCAGACAGCAGATTTTAAAAAATCTCATTTTCATTGACTTTCTTCTTCTGCATTTGTGGGCTGCAACTCAGTCAGTCAGTCTACAAGTGGGCTTTTTACATGTTTGACCATTTTTACCCTTGCCATATGTGGCAGCTATACCCCATTTTCAGGTTTGTTTACTTTTCACATATGATTTTTTACATGTTTGACCAGTTAAACCCTTGCCGTAAAAGGCAGCAAAACTCCATTTTCAGAATCATTTACTTTTCACAGATGTTTTTTTTTTACATGTTTGACCATTTTTACCCTTGCCATACATGGCAGCTTTACTCAGTTTTCAGGATCATTTACTTTTCATAGACTGTACCTGCTGGTGGTGGTCGTGTGCGTGATGCTCCAGCACCTCATCCTTGGGGTGGAACTGCTCCTCCAGCTGCTTCAGACGATCCTGGTGCTCATGCTGGGGGGTGTCGCGCATCGTCGTGTCCCGCGCTCGGTCCTGGGCCAGGGACTGCTGAATGAGCCGGGCCACCTCACTTTTCGTGGGGTCTTTTTCACGCCCTATCTGAAACCTACACACACACACACACACACACACACACACACACACACACACCATGAAATGGCGCTGGGAATTTTGTTACAAACTTTTTTTTACACGCCCTATCTGAAACCTGCACACACACCATGAAATGGCGCTGGGAATTTTGTTACAAACTTTTTTCACGCCCTATCTGAAACCTGCACACACACCATGAAATGATGTTTGAATGTTCCAATACAAACTTTTTTCACGCCCTATCTGAAACCTACACACACACCATGAAATGACGTTGGAATGTTTCGTTACAAACTTTTTTCACGTCCTATCTGAAACCTGCACACACACCATGAAATGGCGCTGGGAATTTCGTTACAAACTTTTTTCACGTCCTATCTGAAACCTGCACACACACCATGAAATAACGCTGGGATGTTTCCTAACAAACAACACTTTCTTTTATATAACAAAACAAAAAGTTGCATATTCCATGAACACTCGTCAGAAGTCTTTGAAAGCCTTTGGATTTTTATCAAGTAATTTGTGTTCATATTTGTCAATTCTTATAACAACATTTAACACATTAAATTATGAATGATTATTTCTTTTACTTCCTTAGACTTAAAAAAAACATTCAGTAATGAATTATGAACAATCCTTTATATCTGTCTGGACTCTTAATAAATGAACAACTAAATGTTTATAGAATTCACAGCATCTTTTATAAGAGTGTCTGTAAGCCTTTGGATTTTTATCAGGTAATTTTAATTCATATATTTCAATCACATCATAATAACAACAATTATTACATTTTTATTTTAATGAATCATCGTCAAATAACAATACCGAACACAAAAGCATTTGAAAATATCATTTTTGTGTGTGTGTCAGTCTGTGTACATATGTAGTTATATGTATATCTATCTATATATATATATATATATATATATATATATATATATATATATATATATATACACACTACTCAAGGAACGTGAAAAATCTTAAGTAAAAAAAAAGTCCAATTCATAAAATAAAAGTTTCTGCGACAGAGCTTACCATGATGTGTCTATCAATATCTGAAAACTGCTTGTATCCCCAAGACAGAAACAACTAATAGCTTTATGTGTGCTGTATGCCAGAACTATTCAATCAGATTAAATCATTCTGAAATACACACTTTTTCTCTTGTAACAGAAAGCAAAAAAACAAATAGAACCACAAAATTGATACTGAGTTTGTCAATGACAGCAAAATAATACAGTGAGTGCCATAAAAGTGTTTACAAACTGGAGAACACATTCACTAAACAGGTAGAGAAAAGAAGACAAGAAAAACCAGAACACTTACTTCACTTGTCCGCTGGTGTTCCTAAGCACTGATGCAGCATATGCTTGTGTAACACCAACGAGGCTTTTGCCATCCACCTCAATGATCTGGTCATTGACTTGTATCCTGTAAAAAGTCGTGAAAACACTCACTGGAAAGAATTCCATTCTGTGCCGTCTCTCAATCGGATTATACACCTTGTGTAACATTGCACAGCATCAAAGTCCCTCCTAAACACCAAGCAAAGACCCACTGATCTCTTGCTGAAATCACACAGCTGTTCCACAGTGAATATTCTTTAGTATTTTTTCAGCATGTAGGTTTCTTATTAAGCATTGATTTGCAAAATCCTGACACAGCACTCCAGAATTCACAGTCTTCAGTGTTATAATTCACAAAAGTGAAGAGACTCCTGTGCTCCTATCACTGGTTCCTTCACAGAACTGTGATCATGTGACTGTCACATGGTCACTGACACTTCTGACATGCCGAATCTGAGCAAACTCAACAAGTTTTACAAACACACTGAGCTACTTCAGTGCCCTATAGAATGCCATGTATACCAGAACAGTGATAACCATTTTGAAAGCAAACAAACCTTAGTGGTATCTGAAAGCTGGGCAAACTTTTTTTTATCACATATGATCTTAGCACAGGAGAGAGCCAGGCTGACACACACAGAACCAACTACTGGCCTCACATAATCCTCAAACTTCAGGCTGGGACACACAAAATCAACCACTGGCCTCATACAATTATCAAAATTCAGCACCAGCACAGCCAGCTGTTTGTGCTGTGAAGCAAAATTCTCAGATTACAATCAAAATCTGCAAGGCTGGCTCAGTGATTTAACAAGCCACCTTTCGGCAAACTGAGAAATGTTCTGATAGATCTAAGTGGTAAAGTGTCTGTTCCTTTATATATACAGGTGACCTTTGAAAAGAGGTGAGAACCTGACAGACCATGAGTCAGTCACTTGAAGGAGATCCATCAGGGATGCGCGATGCAGAGCACCCAATGAGGGGAACCAAATTCCCAACAGATAAGTTGTGAAACACACACATGTATGTCAAACATGGGCAGTCCATCTCCATCACCCTGTCACATGACAGGGCCCTTCATTAACAGAGTACCTCATCAACGACCGCATTTCCAACTTGTCATTTTTCATCCTTCTGACAGCCAAAGAAGGTGCAACCCTGACACAGAATCCCACTGAATTAATGAACCAACTGACAAAATGTCAGGTGTCCTTCAAAATATGATAAGTCATCAAGTTTTATAAAGAGTCTGTAATGGATAATTTATAAAATGGTGGAGAGGGAGAAAAAAAAAGACAGAGACAGAGACAGAGAGAGAGAGAGGGGGAGACACACACACACACACACACACACACACACACACACACACACACACACACAGAGGGACAGAGGGAGAGATAAGAGGGAGTGAAACAGAGAATAGAAATCTATTAAAGAATGGAAAAACCAAAAACAGATACTGACTGACAGACTGAAGCTGATTTGTGGTGAATACCACCACATGGTTCAAAAACCATGTGTCTTGTCCTAACAGATTCGGTTATATCATCAGCATAACTTTTACATCATATAATTTGTGCTGAAAGTTTTGTTGTCATTGTTACTATGGAAGGTAAACAGCTGGTCTTTTTATTTAAGTAAACTTTATAAAACTTAAAAATATTTTGTTTGTTGTTCTTGTTCGTTTGCTGTTTTGTTTAACTACAACAGATTTCACCTTCATATTTTTCCATATCAGTTCTACACAATAAACAAAAATCTGCATTAATGAAACTTGAGACTGGGAATATTACACATCACACAGCTGACAAAGTAATAACCATTATCAAGTGCCTGTGGTCACAGCAAGGCCTACTGGCTAATGTGCTGATGACATGGGATTACTTCAGAAAGAGAACATGGGAAGCAAGGTGGTGGAGGAAGGGCTGGGGCAAGCAAGAAGACAACACTGATAGCATCACCACAACAGAAGACACCCCACATGGCAAGCTTGATAGGGGGAATCACTCATTCCATCCTGTTTCCCTCCCCTCCAACTCACACACACACAAAGTCTGAGGGTGGGTGGGAGGGGGGAGGGGGGAGAGGGGGTGTGGGGGTGGGGGATGCTATCTCTGAAAGGATGACAGATCCAACAAGCAAACACAAAAGATTACTACTACCCAACCAGAGAGGTGAAGAGGGATATGTCCACTGTTGTCTTCCAAGGATTTCAATTTCCCTAGAACATTCTCTGTTCTCAGATTTTTGTCTGCTTCTTGTCCATGTCAGTCTCTCCTTCCACCACCTTCCCTACTTACTCCCCCCCACCCCCCTCAGCCCACCCACTCCCTCTCTCTCTCTCTCTCTCAAGCAATGCCATGGTGAAGTGGCTCATTTAGTAGATTTATGAGTGGGTGGATATGGGTCTGATTCCCAGCAGAGGAGGGTTTTTTTCAGCCTGCAGTCCGCTCCTACCCAGAGATGAGTGTGCTACAGGTTTAAATGGGTAAACCGGGACCACACAGTTAAGTAACATCAACTTCACAATTGTGTCTTGGGGTGTTTTCATTAAATTTCCTCACCAACACTGCAAGTGTTTATCTCTCTCAGGCCTGGTTGACACAGGGATATCGTAAGGAAAGAAAGCACACAGCACTGCCTTGTCATGTAGTCTCAAACAAAAAATGTACTTCTACAGAAACATCGTCATCCTCCTCCTCCTCAATCATGATTAACATCACCATCATCATTCTCTCTCTCTTACTCTCTTCTTTCTCAGCCATTCATACAAACTCTCTCTTTCATTTTCAAACAACATAAAACACATATGAAGACATTAACGCACAAACATGAATACAAATCTGCACGTGTGCGCATGTATGCTCTGCACATACGAACAGAGCATGCACGCACACACGCACCCATGAAAACACAAACACACACAAACATGCACACATACACACATACCACACTGACCTCTCTCAACAGCATGCCAGTACCAGCAACGTCAATACAAAATCCATTACCTGCCATCTCGCTGTGCAGCACCACCATTTGTCAAGGTCTTGATGAAGATCCCAAGCTTCTCTAACCCTGCGTCTGCCCCTATCCCCATGCCAATGATGCTGATTCCTAGACCCTCAGACCCTGGAAAAGTAGTCCACCATCTTTACTACAAAGGTGTACATTTATCTGAAAATTGTTGAAAACTATAGCCCATAAAAAAAAAAAAAATTCATGTTATGCATTACTATCTCAATGTTATAAAGGACATTTCTTCAGTAATATGAGGATCAATAAGGTAATGGGAGTAATCATACTGCATGGCATTTACCTTTCACTGCTTGTCACACACGAAGGTATTTGACAAAGTGTCAACAATTCTATGCTGAAGGCATCTCTATACTGTGTCACTTGTTCTAAAAATGTACTGTTTTTCCTTGTTCACAAGCTCTTAGAGATACCCCCATTCCCCCCTCACCCTCTTCAACCCAAAAAATGAAAAGAAGTGAAAAAAATAACAAAAAAACCACGATCCTAACCAGCTGATGCCCATGGTTCTTCTTCTGCATTCACTCGCATGCACACGAGTGGGCTTTTACGTGTATGACTGTTTTTACCCCGCCATGTAGGCAGCCATACTCCGTTTTCGGGGGTGTGCATGCTGGGTATGTTCTTGTTTCCATAACCCACCGAACGCTGACATGGATTACAGGATCTTTAACGTGCGTATTTGATCTTCTGCTTGCATATACACACGAAGGGGGTTCAGGCACTAGCAGATAACGATAAACGATACAGGTCACATATGTTGACCTGGGAGATCGTAAAAATCTCCACCCTTTACCCACTAGGCGCCGTCACCGTGATTCGAACCCGGGACCCTCAGATTGACAGTCCAACGCTTTAACCACTCGGCTATTGCGCCTGTCGATGCCCATGGTTGACTTCACGCACTAAAACTATCAGCTACATTCCCTTCCCTCTCCTCCACCTTCCCAAAGAAAATAAATCAGAAAAAAATACTTCTCAGCCACTAAATAAAAATACTTCTCAGTCACTAAATAACAATCACAAAATACTTCTCAGTCGCTCAACAACAATCACAATTTCATCAAAAAATAGTAACATGTCAATTGTTTCTCGTTAAAAGGTGACTTATTCAATATCATGGTATCAACATTCTTTGTAGATTCAGATTCCAAATGAAGGCAAGGTTATGAGACCAAACGTTCTTTGTATAATTCAGACTCAAAAACAAACAATAATACTGACATATTCTGTTTTTTCTGCATGTCAGCATGCTTATCATCAAATAGATATAACTGGAAACAAACAAAGAGACAGTGGAAACAAACAAACAAGTACAAAATTGTCTATGATTAATGTATGTGATAAAAAGAACATTTAAGAAAATCTGTTAGACTCTGGTAGACATCATCCAAGGATTAAAATACTGGAAACAACAAATAAGACCATTCAAATAGCAACAGTAAAACAATATGATCTTTTTTCTTTCTTTTTTTTACAGAACATGTGTGACAAAAATTCAATCTTTGGACAAATCATACAAGGGCAATGACTGCTTTCATTAAGAATTTGAAAAATATATACATATCTAAATATGTATATATATATATATATATATATATATAATAATGATAATACTAAATAATAGCAAACCCAAGATGGACACCTGCTTTTATTCAAAAAAATAAAAAGCAACAGAAAAAAAAATTGTCCTTATGTCTCATTCTCCTCATCAAAGGTAAGTGTCCTTACCTTTCTGCAAAACCACTTCAAAGATGTCCATTTTTTCCACACGTTTCTCCAGTTCATATTCTGCAGATGCTGAGACAGGATCAACATCTTCATTGCGTCGGTCATAGTCAATGGTGCTGTACGTGGGGAATACCTGCAGCACAAAACATCTCCTCCTATCAATGGTGGTTTGTGGGTGTCTGTGCATTTGCACACTCGCAAGCGCGTGCACATAAACACACTTGCACGCACGCACGCGCAATCTCACACACACACACACAAAACCCCCCAGAAAAACTGAAGCAGTATATAGGCACACAAGTATGCATACACACACACACACACACACGTGCACGCTCTCCCACTCTCATATCATTTTTTAGGAGAACATTCAAATGTAATTCAAATTACGCATGTAAACGTTGTAATGTGGTCGAAGATGAAAACCATTTTATAAACAATTGTGTCCTTTACAATAACCTGCGGCAAAAACATCTGAACTCTGAAGGTCAATCGTATGTTCACTTGCTGAAGAATGGTTTTGTTTACAGTATTCGTAAACTCTGCGTTTATACATCTAATGCCCTGATGATACAACAGGAATTCTGTGACAACAATGATGAAAGTTAGAATTAATTTACTATGCACAAGAAGCACTTTTGTTCTACAGGTTTAAGTTGGTATGTATTTTACATTTTGCTGTCGCTGCGTGATCACCATACTGTGTACTTTTGACCTCTTTCTTGGGGCCGGAGGCCTGGAGATGAAAGTTTTGTTCTTGTTCTTACTCTCTCTCCCCGCTCTCTCTCACAAACTAACATCCACTCAAAACTTTTTGTCCCTTATGAGTGAGACTTCAAAGATCACACAGAGAGCTAAATGGATTAAAAGATCACACAGAGAGCTAAATGGATTAAGGACAAACAAACAAAGAGAGAGGCAGACAAAAAATGCTAACCGATCTATAGAGAAAGCGTGGCAAAAGAAACGAGACTGGGTCACAGCTGTTCGCCTCACTTACCCTGATGGGGTCTTTACTGAAGCGAATGCGACTGGCTTTCTTGACGTGGATCTCTTCGTCGCTACTGTTGTCTTCCTCAGAGCTGGACAATGGGGGAATCTCGATGTAGGCAACATACTCTTCTGTTGCTTCTGAGTTCTCACCTGCAAAACAATACAAGTCTACAAGTCTCAAAATTTTCATGATAAAGAATCTTTTTTTCTTTTTTTTTCTTTTTTCTTTTTTTTAATGGTTTTCAGTTACTGTGTGTTGATGGAAATCGGCTGTTTTCTACTCAGCGAGTGTTTCATGCACACATCATTACACATATTTTTTACAAGGCGTGAGGGGATGGATGGGGTGCACATGCGTGCATGTGTGTGTGTGTTGTGTTTGTGCGCATCTCAAACATACAGGTGTTTATATGTGCATGGTGCATGCGTAAGTGTATGTATAAATGTGTGTGTGTGGGTGTGAATGTGTACATGAACATGTGTACATGTGGGTGTGGATTCATTCTTCAGTTTAGCGTTTTTTTCACTGGAAGTGATATCAGATATGTGTGTGAGTGCATGTGTGTGTGTGTGCGTGCGTGCACATGCATGCATACGTATGTGTGTGTGTGCACCAAGTGTATAAAAATGCCTGTGTGTTGTTGACAGTGATTTTTTTCCAGAAACAACTTTTAAAGCTGGCAGATAAACAAAGACAGAAAACCTGAAAAATGAGACTCGTAACTGGGTACGGGAAAACTCTGGAGCTCTACAGATGCGACAGTGAAGCCAGCCCCCCCCCCACGCCCCAATGAGCCATTTCATACTTCCACCACCACTCCTACCTTGGGAGTACTGATCCTCCAGTGACAGAGGGACTGCCTCATGGCCGTCCCCATCTTCTCGCACGTCCGGCTTGGTCTGCTCATTCACATAGGGCGGTGCTTCGTCCTGTGAGGATGCATCATCTTCAGATCTGAAAACACACAATTGATCCTGTTGTCTTTAAAACACGCGCTTTTTTTTTTTTGCTTTTTTTTTGCATAGGCTTGAGCCAACTGCTTGCATGTTCTGTCTCTCTCTCTCTCTCTCTCTCTCTCTCTCTCACATACACAAACACTAAACATATATTACAGGAACTGAATCCATAGATACTACTGCGATGTTTTATAAAAAAAAAAAGAAAAAAAAAGAAGAAGAAGAACATGGAAACGAAAAGAACTTATATTTACAACCAATAAAAAATGTGGACACATTATTCATATGAAATCAAAATTGTTTCTTCATCCTAAATTATGCACAAAGAAGTAAACAATAAAGAAAGAATAACAGGAAAGAAAGAACAATAGAATGGTGAGCCCAGGAAATATCTTCCTAATGGGATGAACACCTGTTCTGACAGGGCTAATCTCAACTTGCTGCCACCAAGCCTCTGTTTCATCTAGACCCCTCTTGCATCTTGTACTTCACCCGTAAGTAAGGGGATCATTATACCCAGAAACAAGCATCAAGTTCTCTCATCACAAATCCCATTCAAACTGCTCTGAATTCTCAAAAACCTGCAAATCTGTACAATACTTTGCTAACAGTTCCTAAGACAGACTTATTGTATTATTTGCATTACTCTTTTTTGTCACAAAAAATTTCTCTGTGTGAAATCCGGGCTCCTCTCCCCAGGGAAAGCATGTCACTACACTGTGAGCGCCACCCTTTTTTTGTGTGTGTATTTTTTCCTGCGTGCAGCTTTGTTTATCGAAGTGGACTTTCTACAGAATATTGCCAGGAACAACCCTTTTGTTGCTGTGGGTTCTTTTACATGCGCTAAGAGCATGCTGCATATGGGACCTCGGTTTATCGTCTCATATGAATGAATAGCGTCCAGACCACCATTCAAGGTCTAGTGGAGGGGGAGAAAATAATAGCGACTGTGCTGTGATTCAAACCAGTGCACTCAGATTCTCTCACTTCCTAGGCGGACGCGTTACCTCTAGGCCATCACTCCATATTATGGTCTGAAACATTACGTGCCTCTTATCAAAAGTAAGTCTTGTTTTAAAACATACATTCTGTTTTATTAAATAAACTATATCCAGCCTGATGACTTGTGGGTTCAGTATTTTGTCATTTCTGATATTTAATAAACAGCTAATGAACTGGCACACATTAAATTTCCACAATCTGCTACAAGATTTATGCACCAAATATTGTTCCCTTATTTTCCAATCATTATATTATAAACACACAAAGTATATACATACTTAAAGTATGCACTTACACATGACTGTGCATGCACACAGACAAACACGTTTGTATGCATACATACACACATGAGGATGCATGCATGTATGTGCACAAACACATACACACACAAAGACTGACACACCCATATATGCATGCATACATATATGCAAACATGCACATGCAAGTAAATATATGTACATACAGACAAGTCAATATATATGTACATATGTGTGCACACACAGACACATTCACATGAATGCATGCATGCATGCATGGACGCGCGCGCGCGCACACACACACACACACACATACACACACACACTTCAAACACACGAAGTCTTAATGATGTTGATCTCATTCTTTTTGAATGTTTCAAATCAACAAAAACAGCTGAACCATTGCTTTCCATATCAACAGCGAACATTTTTTTGGGGTGACACCATTTTTTTATGGTTTCCAAGAAGCTGTGGGCTTAAATTTAGTCATTTCTTGAAATTCAAAGGGGATTCATTGGCCTTGAAAATGCTATTCAGAAATCAAGCAGTTTCAAGAGAGTTTTAGAGAATGTATCAAACCTTTCCCTCAATCCCAACCCCCCCCCCCCCCCTTCCGATAATACAAATATTTTGTTGGTTAACCTATCTTTCTCTCATCTCTCCCCCCCCCCCCCTTCCGATAATACAAATATTTTGTTGGTTAACCTATCTTTCTCTCATCTCTCCCCCCCCCCCCCAACCCCGGCCTCCCCCCAAACCAGTTCCTGCCCCCCCAAACCCCAACTCTACTTTCTCTCCCACTATCATTCCCTCTTACCCCACCCCCCCACCCCCAAACCCTCCTCCCCTCCGTCCCCACCTCCTCCCAACTCCTTCAGTCCCTTGCTGCATGCAACCTGTGTGCAGCAAAGCAGCAGTAAAAGCAGGAACGATGATGTTTGCTAACATCACCTGGCCCTGTCAATTAACCCTGCACACCTCCACAGAGTACTGGCTGCCTCACACCCCCCTTTTTTTTTTTTCGCCAGGTAGATAAGGTGAGACATGGGGGGAAGTACATCAGATACACCACACTATATACACACACCTCCCTTCCCTCTGGGATTAAGGATCAAGGCCCATGCTGCAAATTACCGCCAGTCCTGGGGGAATATTAGCGCTAAAAGAAGATCATGCTCTCTTTGATCTAACCTTCCAGTTGGTGTCTAAAAATGAAAATCTTTTTTTTTTTCTAAATCATGAGCTTATGTTCTGGAGGTAAAAATCCAAGTTCAGTTTGCTCAGTCCCATTTGCAGCTATGTAGCATTTTTAACCCAATTCCTTCAATGCTGTAATATGTACACTGCCTGATAAATTATATATATATATATATATATATATATATATATATATATATGTATGTTTAAATAATTCTTTATTATTCTCAAGGCCTGACTAAGCGTGTTGGGTTACGCTGCTGGTCAGGCATCTGCTTGGCAGATGTGGTGTAGCATATATGGTTTTGTCCGAACGCAGTGACGCCTCCTTGAGCTACTGAAACTGAAACTATAACAAAAATATGCATCCTCTGGCATGCTTTCATAAAATTAAAATTTCACACTTTGCTTATATAAGAAATATATATATATATATATATATATTTCAACTTTAAAAAATACTGAATGTTATTCTTTTCAGTTTATCAAATTCAACAATAAAAAAAAAATTAGAACCACTGCCATGCTTTGTACATTACACCTGTCTGTCACAAAAAAAGATCTAAATTAAAAAAA
>NC_134876.1:88366231-88511231 GCF_041734735.1 Babylonia areolata
CAAGCATTCACTTGTGCACTGCTGCACCCCTAGGTAGCTTTCAGAAAGATGTATCATAAAGGCACCAACCATCTCTCACCATGGATTGTCATGACCCTACTGTTTGTCATGACGCTACTGTACTAGTGGAAAATGGGTTTTCCACTGCTTAATTATGGGGAGGTACACATGCCTCTTCACTCCCTCTCTCCCTCTCTCCATTTTTTTTATATTCTCTGATTTTGACATTTTATGTCTCCAAGAGACCAGGACAAGTGCAGACAGACCAATACATATTGAGAATTTCACAGTCTTTCAAAGGAATGAAGGAAGAGGGGTAGCAATCATACTGAACAAAAACCTAAAAAACAAAGTTTCCACCATAAATCTAGAGAAATGATGTAGCAACTCATGTGAACTAGTGGGGGTGCGTCTTGAAAAACCTGACGGAATTCACAAAAGCATCGTGCTCATCAATGCCTATGTTCACCCAGGAACCTGCACAACAAAAGAGGATTGGGCCTTTTTAGAGGAAATAGAGAACGAATTTGGAGACTCAGTCATTATCTGTGGAGACCTTAATGTAAGATCGAAGTTATGGGACCAGCGGAACACCAACCCACAAGGACTCGCACTTGAAGGAATGATAGGGGAAATTCTTCTTAGCCCATTAACAACCACATCCCCAACTCGCCCTGGAACAAGACAAGGGGACAGTGACAGTGTGATCGACATCGCTCTAACATCTCCAAAATTCAGAGCAGAAATGAATGCAGAGACGCTTCCACACCAAGGCAGTGACCACCTCCCGGTAGTTTTCAGTCTGCAGAAACTGTCAGATAAACGCTGTATGAAACCGCGTGATCCATCTCAGTATGAAACCAAAGAGACAACCGTCATCGAAAAATTAAGATGCAGAAGAAACAAAAGAACGGCACCGAACAGGATGCAAACTATTCAGCCCCCATGGTGGAATACCGACACAGAGAGAGTCTGGATAGAAAAACATGCGTCTGTCAAACTTTGGCAAGAAGAAAGAACAAAACCATCTCCGGACAAAGATACTGAAACAAAAATGAAAGAAAAGACTGAACAGTTTGAAGTCATTGCTCAAGAGGCCAAAAATGACAAGTGGAAACAGTTTTGCGAGGCACTCAGTTATGACACAACATTGACAGAGTTCTGGCAATTTTATCGTCGCATGGAAGGGAAAACATGCACAACAACAACCCCAAACATGTTAGACACTGACGGAACCAAGCTTAAGACAAATGAAGAAAAAGGATCCGCCCTGCTCAAACGTTTCATACAACAGAGCGATCAAAGAAACTTAGATGAGAAAAAGAAATATGTTGAGGAGTTAAACCAAACCCTTATGCAGAATGGACCCGATGATGACTTGACAATTGATGATCTAAACGAAGCAATAGCTAAATGCAAGAAAGAATCGCTTCCTGGCCCAGACAAAGTTTGCTACTCGGACATCAAGGAGCTATCAGAAGAAGACAAAAGCAAACTTTTCAATCTATATCAAAACAGTTTCCACAATGGAAATGTGCCAAAGGACTGGACACACAGCTTCTTAAAACTCATACCAAAACCAGGAAAGGTCCATCGTCAGGTAAGCGGCTACTGGATCCTAACCATGCAAAACATTGCTGGAATGCTCATGGAACGCATGATAGCCAGGAAACTTGCAAGGGATCTTGAACACAGGCACATTCTCCCTTCAAATCAAGGTGGTTACAGAACAGGCAAGTCCACATGGGAAAATGCAGCTGCTTTTGCATATGAGGTGTATGAAGGATTTCAAAGAAAAGAAGAAACACTAGCAGTAGCAATCGACCTTGAAGATGCCTACAATAAAGTCCAGTTTGTGCACCTCATGGAGCTGCTACTAAGGTATGGAGTAAGTTTGACACTGACAAGATGGATAGCAGCAGCGCTTCAGGAAAGAACCGTCATCCTACGCCTCGGAGATTGGATGTCTGCACCTTCTAAACTATCCATGGGACTGCCACAAGGGTCTCCGCTCTCTCCTGTCCTCTACAATGTCTACACGAAGGGCCTTGCAGACTTAAACAACAATGGAATAGCTCGGGTGCTTACTCTTGCGGATGATGGCCTGGTCTTCAAAACTTCAAAAGATGCTCAGGAAAGAACTAAAGCCGTCCAGAAATAACTAAACAATATTGCTCAATGGTGCAAAGACACAGGATCTTCCATCAATCCAGCGAAAGCCCAAACGTTGCTGTGCACCCTCAACAACAGAACCGCGAGCAAATCACCACCACCTGTGTCATTCGACGGGATTCAGATCAAGAAAACTGAATGCCTACTCTACCTAGGAATACACTTCAACAGGATGCTGACCTTCAGAAAACATACGGAAAATACTGTTCTCAAATGCAAAAAGGGCCTGTCAGTCTTAAAAGCAATGGCAACCAAAGGTACTGAACAACACCACCTCTTCCTGCTATACCAATCACTCGTCCTCAGTGTCATCGACTACGGACTTGTGCTAACACCACCATCTTAAATCAACCTCCTAAAATTAGAAAGAGTTCAAAATGAAGCTATGAGGCTGATCCTTGGAACAACTAAAGACACGCCCATAGAAACCATGCGATACCTGCTTAACCTTCCTTCAGTGCAGGCCAGAAACAAGTTAGAACAGGTCAAGACCTACTTCAAGGCATTAGAAAACCCTCAAAACCCACTGCATGACGCTGTCAAAAAACCAAAAGGCAGCTGTCTAGGACGAGGAAGATCATGGATAGGGCAAGCAGAAGACACAATCCAGCTAGTATACTGACTACAAGACCTGAAAGAAACAAAAGAATGGGATAAAAACCCCGAAAACCTCAACCATCTATTCAACACAGCCATTTCACCCACTCTAGGAAGACATTGTCGGGAATGGCCAGAGGGCAAAACTGATGCGGAAGTGAAGCTACTCATAGAAGAAAACAGTAAAGAAGAGGACATCATCATATGCACAGATGGCTCAGTCACCAAAGACCAATCTGGTTGGGGATTCACTGCGAAACAAAATGGAAAAACAGTTAGGGAAGAGAATGCTGCCTACAAAGTCACAACCTCCAGCCTAACAATGGAAGTTGAAGCTGTGACACATGTGCTCCAGTGGCTATCGTCCATCCATACGCCCGGAAACCAACATGCCATGATTCTAACCGACTCAATGAACCTCATACAGAAAATTGAAAACGGAATGGGAAGCCCAGAGTGGCATAAGGCAATGCGCAACTTTCAGATTAAAAAACTCACATGGTCATACTGCCCGGGACATGCAGGTGTTAAGGGAAATGAGCAAGCTGACAGACTTGCTGGTAACGCAACACCAACGAGCGGCCTATATCTAGGAAAATCGGAAATCCTCAAAAAAGTCAAAGAATATAAAAAAGAACAGGTACAAGGCCATCACACCATCGATCGCCTCAAAGAAATAAAAGCAGAGAGAGGGAGCGGCCGTAAGTCTGACATGAAAGGTAGAGCACGATGCTTTGCAAATCAAACAAATATCGGCATCATTTCCAAACCAACATTGCGCAAATTTCTTCAAAAGTCTCTGTGGGCTTTTCCAAATACAAATTACAATAGACTGAGCAACACACTAGATGCCACGTTCTTGGCATCAGAGATCTTTTCCTATCCCTCTTGCGGCCAATCAGTGGCAGCCTCTGTGTGTGTGTGTATGTGTGTGTATGTGTGGGTCTGTGTGTTTCAGTGTGCTTGTGCATGCACGAGGGTGTAAGTGTACACAAGTGTCAGGAGAGTTATGTGCACGTGCGTATGTGTGTGTGTGTGTGTGTGTGTGTGAGGGGGAGGTGGGGGTGCAGCGGGGAGGGGGGATAGAGGATGAGATATGTGAGTGTATGCATGCCTACACTGTTGGAGCCACGGGATATTGGAAAGTGTGGGTGTGTATATATATATATCTTTGTATATATGTGTGTGGGGTTGGAGATGGGGGATATGGGCATATGTGTGTGTGCTTGTACAAGTAAGTGTTCATCTGTGTGTGTGTGTGTGTGTGTGTGTGTGTGTGTGCTGTGGAAGCTGTGATACGTAGCCTAGAAATGAGTGTGTGGAGGAGGGGGGTAGAGGAGGTGCAGGGTAATGTGTGGTGTGTGTGTGTGTGTGTGTGTGTGTGTGTGCGTGTGTGTTGGGGCTCATGTACGTGTATGTTTGTTTGACTGTGCTTTCATATCTGTGAAACTGCATGATGTTTGGTGCATATCTGTTATGCATGTGTGGATGTATGTGTGAATGTGTGTCTTCATGTTTTTGCATTTATTTGCTTATTTATCATCATTGTTGTCTTATTTATTTATTTATTTATTTATTTATTTATTATTATTATTATTATTATTATTATTATTATTATTATTATCATTATTACTACTACCTTTTTAATTTTTTTTTTTTTTTTTTTTTTTTTTTTTTAAATACTTACTACGTACGCTAATCTATTATTTATTCACCTTTTTTTTCCTCAAGGCCTGACTAACGTATATGGATTTGTCCAAACGCAGTGACGCCTCCTTGAGCTACTGAAACTGAAACTCTCTCTCTCTCTCTCTCTCTCTCTCTCTCTCTATATATATATATATATATATATATATATATATATATATATATATATATATATATATATATCCTCCACACCATCCAACCTCTATTGACCCAATGTCTCACTGAAGTGTTATTTCATGATTATCTGCTCTTCAGTCGCCTTTCTTAGGGGATTTGAAAGAAGAAGATTCAATACTAATTTAAACAATTATGTAACATCAAACTCAGTCAAAAAAGTCCAAAAGTTCCACAATGAGAGACGATGACAAATCCACTCATTATCTGCTCTTCAATCTCTGAATTATAATTTAAAAATTTTTTTTTTTTTTTTTTTTTTTAATCATACCTGTAAACATGTTAACAACAAATTCTAAAAGATGATGAGAAACCCACAACTGATAAATTTATAGTGAAATTCTGCAAAGCTCTGTCTGTCTAGCAAACAAATTCTCTACAAATGCTTCCATACATCCCACATGGAGGAAGCTCCGGGTCTGTTTGTTTTTTGTTGTTGTTTTTTAACATAAGAGAACTTTTCTTCTTCTTTTTTTTAAAGACAGATCATTCTTCTTTGCGTTATGATGCATGATGCATGCGTGCACCACAGCCGTCTGCAGCCTGCCTGATAAACGCTGCTGCTGACAGTACACTGCCAAGGTCCCGCACAGCAGTGTAAGGGAGGTGAGCAGACTTCTGCTGAGGAAGAGGGGGAGGAGAGAGGGAGGCGTTACATCTGTTAAGTTTTGTAAACATGGGTAAGCAAATACCTTATCCTATACATCAGTTTCTGGTTCTGTCAACTTCCTTCCAAGGTCCTACTTTTGAGACTGAGAAACAGAGACAGAGATATATATCAGGACAGTGAATGACTCACACTGAAACTGTCCCACAGACTGACTAGATGCAGAGGTCAAGACAAAGTTCCAAATTAAACAGACTGAGACACAGACACAGATTTAGACATCATATACAGAAAACTCAGGCAAGAGAGGCAGCAAGGAGGAAGAGAGAGACACACAAACATATACACATATAAATGTTGTTTTACTCGATACATGTATAATCTACAAGGAAAACTCAGCATCGGAATGAGAGACAACATCGCTCACATCTTTACGAAATGGAAGCGAGTAACACACACACAAAGTGTACACATGCACTCTCATTTGTGTTTATGTATGCATGTGTACACACACACACACACACACACACACACACACAAGTGCAAACAGGAACTAATACAAACAGAAAGAATACAATATTCTCACAACAAGAGGTTGTCACTTCCAGTCCCACATCATTTACAATGATAACCAGATGACTGCATTCTTTCCTGACAGACTGGGAGAGGCCTGGGCTGAGAAGGATAAGCAAAAGAGGGACAGAGAGAAAGTGGGAAAGAGAGAATATCTGTGCATTCATATTTCTCTGTGACAGGCGTGTGAACTGATGCATGCAAACATCGTTTTTCCATGAATGTCTGTATATTTTTTTGCAAAAAAGTGCACGCGCGCGTGTGTGTGTGTTGTGTGTCTATGTGTGCTTGTGTGTGAACTCAGAACTCTGTTTATTTGTTGCAAATCCCAAAGAAAAGCAATAAATTGTGAACACATGTGCATTTGTGTAGGATCATCACGTGTGTGTATGTGTGTGTGCATCTGTGTGCGTGTGAGTGTGTGTGTGTGTGTGTGTGTGTGCACGTGCATGTGTGTGTGTGTGTGTGCATGTGCACGTGCATGTGAGTGTGTGTGAATCAGTTCCGGAAACACTGCATCTCAAAATATCAGTGGTGGGTCAAAAAGCCACACGTCCAGACGGAGTGGATGACCCATATATATATATATATATATATATATATATATATATATATATATATATATATACTTGATATAAACACATACATATCTCAGTGGGATGACCTGAGGTTGTGGTCAGCTTAGTCAAGTTCCTGTTAATGAGGAAAAAGCAGGGAGGGATAGAAAAGAGTAGTGGGAAGAGGAAGAATGAACACAGGGCCTTGATGCACTATGGCTGTCAACAATGTAAAACTGAAAGTGTCATTTCAATTGAAAAACAAAAAACCCTGTAAGATTAATACTGAGAGACCTGTGCACACTTCACTCATTCAAAAACTAAATGATTTTAATAATGATGAATCATTTAATGTAAAATGACAATAATACATTTACAGTAAATTATAGTATCTATCATAGAATGGACTTCTTGTTGGATACAAGCTTCCAGTTTCTCGCCCCATTTGTCTGCCTGCTTGCATGCATGTGTCACATACTGTGTGTGTTTATGTTTCTTCAGCTGAAAAAGTATTTATGGTTTTAAACACGTAAAAATGTCGTTTGCACTTTCTGGTAACTCCTATTCAATTGGTGGGAGTGCGTGGCACTGGGTGTGAGCATTCTTCCACATCATTTGTCCTTTTACAGACTTCAATACACATGCCTTCAAGTTCAGTATGTGAACCTGACAAGGATTATATTTTCCTTTTCTTACCTCCATGTGCCTATTTCATATGTCATGTCATATTCAAAGGACTGGTGCATATACTATTCCTCCATATTCTTCTTTTTTTCTTTTTCTTTTTTTATATGTTTGTGTGTATAACAAGGTAAATACAAAACCCTGAACTGAAAGGGGCTAAGGTTCTGGGGAAGAGATGGGTGGAATCACTGGTGAGTGGATAACATCAATCATGTTTTCAGAGACATCAACCCAATCATCTAAATCTAAAGAGTCTTGGAATTACAGCACTTCTTTATTTACTGCATTGGCTCCACAGCTTGAAACATCATAATGATATGGAAAATCAACCAGCTATAATTTGGTTTAATCAGTTGTTGTTTGTTTACATTTTCATGCTAAGGTGGTCTTCATAAACTGTACAAGACAAGGAAAATGTATTATCTAATGACTTGCTTAGGAAATGTCTCTATCCAGGAAGAAAAAAAATAAGACTATAAAAGAAAAATGATCAGCTAACATTTTGTGATTAATTAAATCCTCATGGCCTTCATGTGGCCACCATAGTTGCAAAGATAGCTTGAGATATGGATTCTGCAGAGTGGCTACCATTTGTAGAATCTTCTGGGAAAGTCCCCAACAAAAACGATCCATCTTTATATATTTCAGAGCTGACTATCTGCCACATCCTGAGACCAGTATTTAACCACGCTGATTACAGAGATAGAACAGAATGCGCAAGTCTGGCCACACACACACACACACACACACATTCATTCCACAGAAGAAAAAACCATCTGCAATATTTTCGGTACTATCACACCAATTCCACGAAAACCCATTGCTTCTGTCAATTTGGTCTTTTCACAACTTCAACTTCACAGAATGAGTCACGTCTTTAAGGGAACAACGAAACTCACGTGCACCAGCAGACCTGGCACACATATCATCACAAAACCACACGCATGTGCACTACACACGTACACATCGTTGCGTATAAGAGCTGGCCTCTTACCTTGAAACAGCCCTTGGCCATGAAACACACACACACACACACACACACAAACATACCACCAATTTCCTCCAAAAGATGAACTGCTCATGCCGGGGTTTAACGAACACATATTCTGACAGCAGGTCGGACTTCAAAAACAGCTTTTTTTTTTTAAATCAAAAGAAAAAGAAACGCACGTACTATCCGGGAGAAGTCTGGAATCAGGGGGAGGAGGGAGAAAGACGTGAAGCTGGGAGTTGTGTGACCATGTGGCCTCCTTACACACGCACAGCGTGAGCGGCCCCCATTGACAGCGCGGTGCATAGATGGCACACCGCTCCTACCCCCCGGTTCATCCTTTACGCTGGCTGCTGCATGCCGCCCCCCCACCCTCCCCCATATCCACACTCCCAACCCATCCCACCCACCCCCAACACCCCCAAATACCCTCACCTCCATATCTCTTCTCCTGCCCTGCCTCGGCCCCACACAACCGTCCTCCACCGTACCTCTCCTCCTTCCCTACGAACGCTACCACGCTCAGTCGAGTGATGTCTGGCACCGGGTGTGCCATTCAGGACGGCGGGAGTGCTCTCATGACGCACAACTTCTTTCCTCGCCTCCTCTGCCTCTTTCCTCCCCTCACCCTACCCATTACACCCCGACCCCCTCTCGCCTTCTTCTACAACCAGAGTCAGCCTCCCCAGCCAGTTATCACCAAGCTCATGGCGCACATCCCCCAACTTAAGCCTCTTACCTGTGCCCTGAAAACCCATCACCAAGCAAAATACTACCCCCCTCACTTCACCGCCCACTATACAGTTCATCATCTCTGTTCGGGCAGGTGGAGGGAGGGAGTATAAGAGGTCATGCCGGTTAGGTGCAGATCGCTAATCTCTTTCCTCCCCTCAACACATTTTCAGGTAAATGTATACATCAAATGCTTCTTCTGCAAAGGAATTCTTATCAACTTTTTGCCAAGTATCAAAATCAACCTGAAAAAAATAAAAATTCTGGTCACTTTTACAAACAACTGAGCAATACTAAACTTCTCAAAATTGAATTTTAAAAAAAAGAGAGTAGAAATAGAAATAATAAAATAAAAAATAATAAAATATAAGCAATTTTTTTTGAGAATCGGATATTCAGCAGTAAAACTGATCAATACTTGTAGCAATACGACAATGTTTGTGCATCAATAATGACGACTTAGGGAGTTACTCCACAAGTTATCCTTAACTTTTCATTTGAAGAACATAAACTCAGAACTGTGCCAAGCACATTCCAATGACAGATAAAAATGTTGTTGAACTATCTCAGTATCTGTAAAATCAAGCCTGAAGTATGTATTTCCTTTCATGTTTGTTAAGTACTGCCCAGTTTGTTTGTTTTTGTGTTTTTTTCTTATTCATTGGTTCTTCTTTTGAATGTGTAAATCTATGTGAGGAAATGGCTTTTCATGACTCATGACAGATTACAAGATACAGAACCAAGCTCAGCGTGTCATAACTGGCACCATGAGATCCACCCCAATCCTGAAGATGGAGGAGACCACTGGGCTACAGTCAATGGAGGACAGAAGGGACACAAAGATCCTCATCCAGGCAGCAAAATTCAAACGCCTTGAAAATCATCCAATGAACAATAGAATGAGCAGACCCACCAAGAGCTGGCTGAAAAGAGGCAGCTTCATCCACCAGTCAAGACGCCTTGAAAGACAAACCCCAGTCTTGATGGAACACGAAGCAAAGCCTATCCCGGCAAATGTCACCCACCCATCTTGGAAGAGGTGGGTGTTCCCAACAGTCGTCACCAGCATTCCTGGAGTGGAGAAGAGAGGAACACAGTCAGACACCCAAAGGAAGGCATTGGCCATGGAGTACATCTGCAACCAGTACCCCCAGGAAGACTGGACCCATGTCTTTACAGATGGCTCCGCCACAGAAGCAACAAGGGATGGTAGAGCTGGACGGAGATGAAGAAATTGCAATCCCAACAGGAAAATACTCCACCAACTTCCGAGCTGAGCGAGAAGACCTCTGTGAGGCAGCCACAACAGTCTCACAGAACTCCACAAGAACAACAGGGCAGGTGGTGGTGTTCTCAGATGCTCTCTCCATGCTCCAAGCCCTCAAGAACTCCTGCTGCAAAGAACAGAACCATCTCACTTCAGCCCTTTTTGCCCTGAGTGCCATTTGTATCTTCGTAATATTTGTAGGGGCTGTTGTTGGCTTTTACAGTTATGGTCCCCATGTTGTTTACTTGTCTATGTTGTGATAATGCACTTGACCAAATTTCTCCAGTTGGAGATAATAAAGTTATTCTTATCTTATCTTATCTTATCTTTAAAGTGGTGATACAATGGGTACCAGCACACTGTGGCATCAGAGGCAACGAAAAAGCAGACATTCTGGCAAAAGACGGTGCACAGAAGGAGCAGGCCAACAAACTGGTGTCATACAATGAAATCAAGACAATCATCAAGGCACAGCAAGGAATAAAGTGGCGTCTCCAGCACCCCAAATATAACCCAGAAGACAGATACCATTTGATGGGACTGGACACAACTGCCTGCTCCACTACATGCACACAAAATTTGGCATTGGACAGAGTGGAGAGTGCCCTTGTGTTGAGGGACCAATGACAACCGACCACATCCTTCGAGACTGTACGACGCATGCAGCATCCTGGAGGAAGTACTGGCCAACACCGACAGCAGTGGAAGCCAAGCTGTACGGCACCCTGGAGGAGCTGCGACGGACAGCAGCCTTCATCGAGGGCACTGGGCTGCTCATCTAACGGGAGGCGAATGAGGAAGAAAAAGAACTCATGACAGATTGACATGGCAAAAATCTCAAATGTGCTGGAAGCTACGAAAAAGACGTCATCTCTTATCTTCTCAGTATGTATTGTATTTCATTACTTATTACCTTTCCAACATGAAGACAGTTACTGTCATCCCCAACAGCCACACCAAAAAAAAAAATTTTTTTTATGACCACAGCCACCTGACACTGTCCCCCAATGGACTAGATGCAGCAGCATTCAGCTTCACCTTCAATGGTCTCAAATGATTATAAAAAATTTTAAAAAATTGTGAAATAATGATCCTTTTCAAAACTGGTAAAACCCTGGCTTATTGAGTTAGTTACTGCCAGAACACACCCAGTGTTAGTTGTACAGGTCTTACCACATTTTAGAAGATTTTAGAATGGAGAGAGAAAAAAAATGCCATGGGAAAATTGTATGAATTGAAATTCCAGTATCCCCTTGGCCAGGCCCAGATGGAAAACAAAACGTAGACACAAAATCAAAAGTGGCGATAACTGATAAAACTGAAACCATGTTGGAAAAGATGGTCCCACTGATTCAAATTTCATCTTCTTCTTTTTTTATGACATTAGGGGAAAGGACTCTGGTGAATATGACTACAAATCCAGGCAAAATGAAATTATGATCAAATTCAACAAGGTATTTGTGAGACACACAAATATTCCACAGAAATCAGTACAAATTTATGAGAATGAAGTTTGTTCCTCGGCCTCTAACCATTCACTTTTTGGGACTGTATGCACACATTCATAGTGCAAGGGAGTGAGTTAGAGAGAGAGACAGAGAGAGTGTGTATGTGAGTGTATGTGTGTGTGTACGTGTGTGCATGCATACATGCGTGTGTCTTTGTGCATGCATGTGTCTGTGTGAACACACATGCAAATAAATTTGAATTAACACAATAAAGAAACACAAGCAAAATAATGAGCAAAGTCAACTGACATTAAACAAGTTTAACAAACATAATCTGTCTTTTTTCAAGCTATGTGACTGTGCTCAAATACCAGAATATTGGTTTTCCACATGTATGCTTTTGTTGAATGAGTAATAAAGTAACTGTACGTGTGCATGCACATCATATATATATATATATATATAGAGAGAGAGAGAGAGAGAGAGAGAGAGAGAGAGAGAGAGAGATCTGTGTGTGTGTGTAATTCATATATATAATATAATAATATATATATATATATATGTGTGTGTGTGTGTGTGTGTGTGTGTGTGCGAATGCATGAAATGAAGCATCTGGAGCTATTCTCTCCTCCACAAAATTGCACCTTGACCACCACTCAAGCTGAATGTTATTGTGGCTCAGAAGAAAAAGTTCCAGTGTGCCTAATCAAAACCAGAAACCCACACATCTCACTTCCTAAGAAGGCACATCATCAGTTGTGCAGTCCCTCCACCTGACATCAGTAAGTTGAGTAACATAGATCTGTCACCTGTTACATTCAACACTTCATCTGGTCAAAGCCACAAGAACATGTGTGCTGTTATGTCTGCCCACATTTTGTTTTTTCCAGCTCCTGTGCTTCTACCCCACATGTATGGACCAGGTGAAAATAAACAGCTTGAGTCCCCTTTTTGTTTTTGGTGGTTGTTTTTTTTCTTGTGGGCAGATAAGGACCTGGAAATCATTAACAGGTGAGATAGACCCAGATGAAACCCAAGTTAAACTTTCAAAGCTGACAAGATTTCTTTCATGTTGCTTTGTCTTTACAGTAAAATACTCATTATACTGGCAATCACTTTCATCAGAGCAAACACACACACACACACACACACACACACACACACACACACACACACACACACACACACACACACAGCCCAGCTCTTGCCTTAACAAATTACAATTCATTGTAAATTTAAATGAAATGAAACACATTTTGTGTCAGGTGATGGAAACAAGTGAGCAGAAATGTAGAATAAATATAAATAATACCATCAATAATACCTTACACTTTCTGTCATCATACTCATCTACCTCCACCAAAGGCACTGCCAGCTAACATTCCACACAGTCACACATGCCAAAGCCAAATGCTGGCCAAATGACCACTTGTAACAGCCGTCGGACACGCGGGGAAGTATTCACAGAGAAGAGAATGCAACAAACTCATCGGCTCTATCCTTCACCTGACAGAAATGTCCTACCTCACACCACTTGAAAATGATTGGAAATGACACTTCACGATGAGTTTTTGTTTTTGTTTAAGCTGTTAATCCTAAATTGTTCATTGCTCAGAAAATAAAGTTTCCACCTCTCACAAAAAGAATTTTTAAGTCAGCCCTACACAGTGTTATCAAAGTGTAGCACAATTTTTCTGACATGTTTTTTCTCATCAGTTTTCCAGTGGAAGGTGACAACAGCTTCTTCACATATCTTATCTCTTCATCTAGGCAACCTAATAATTTTTTTGTAAATTGTGTAGATCAGAAACATCCTTTTCTTTCTTAATAAACACATTAAAAAATATCCTTGGATCTTACTATTCTTAGTGCATCATTATCAACATCAATTCATCAATATAGGAACTGACATTCATAGATGTGCAGGTCAAAATATAAACTATTTACCATGTAACAAAACATCAGTTTTGAAATTTAAGACTTTAAAATTGACAGAAGTAATATCATGACAGAAAACAATTCTTCAAAACTAATCTAATGAATTTCTGCCATTTTATGATGTTGTCTCTTGATCAGTTAATCACTGGATGACTATACAAAAATATCGTTCTGATAATGTCAAAGCACCATTGTGCACACATGTGTGGACAGCAAAGAGGATTTCATATTGTAAAGCACACAGAGATGCCACACCTGGACCAAGTCAGATCACTCAAATCTGCATGAACAGCAAGTTGACACTAACTCTCTCTGTGCCCCTTCCTACAGCCCTCCCTGTTCTCACTCTCACAAGAGGACCTATGACTGTGTCCAATGGCTTCCTAATTGCACAGACTTCAGACAGATTTAAATGACCACAAGTAAACTGTGGGGTACTCATTTATCGACATTCACATGCCCAGGCACACTCTCAAAGTGCTCTGTACTCAAGCACACCCACCCCATCCACACCCACACCCACACAGATGCAGAGGAAAAAGGAAAGACAGCTCTGGTCAAGAGAGAGACAGTGTCAGAGAAGAGAAAAGTAAAAACTGTTCTGTGTTGCTTTCTGATGGCTTGTACAAGACGAAGTGTACTACGCATTCCTAACTATCCGACAAATTCTAACAATACTTCCACCTCCAGTCTCACGACTTTAACTTGCTCCTTTCCTCTTCTGCCCTTTCTGACTACACTCTTATAGGTGGTTCTTACTGTTTAATAACTGTCAGCAGCTGTTACAGTTATTGCTATTAAGATTATATTCACAAACCAAACACACACTTAACATTTCGATCAGGAATGAATTTAAATTTTTATCGACATCTTTCATTTGTTATGAAAAACAACTTGCAAAATTCATAGATGTATGTATGCACGCATGTCAAATACCAGAAACACTCAGAAAAACTGATGGATGACCAAGTACCTCCTGGAAAAACAACCAAATTTAATTGAACAAGGACCTCTAATGTTATTACATTATGATGTAACATAATCACTGTAACATTCTAAAAGAAATTTCCATCCCCTTCCAATGTGCAAAAAAAAGGTACCCCAGGACAGAAATTTACGTTCATGCATTGTAGGAATTTCCCTATCACAAAATCATTAAATTCATGTGAATATTTGTTAAAATTAAATAGTGCGTTCATTTTTCTTTCAGAAAAGTATAGTTTATGCTTTCTTTTACGAGTCTGCTTGCTATAAGTATAGTCTTTTTTTCCAATAATCACTCTCCCTGACCAAAACATCCCTTGGCAAATGGTTGTCACTGAGCATAAAATAGGCTTGGCACTGAAGGGGTTAAAGAGAGTGGGTGAGAGCAGACAGCCGAGCCTGACTGACTATATCATCATGAACCAGTCCCTCAAGCTGCCTTTGAACTTTAAAGTAGACTGAGCTGGCTGCCTTGTTGCAGAGTGCTATATGATTCTGAGAGGTGCTCCATAATTCTGATCAGGTTGGTGTTGATGTTGTGGTTGACCATAAAGCAGCATGCCCTACCATTTAAAATGCCTTCTTGAGTTGAAGTCCACAAAGACAAGGTAGAGATTTTGTTGATGTTTAACACAGTATCCACAGACTGAAGATCTGCTCCGTAGTTCTGCACCCCACTCTGAAGTCTGCCTGTTGCTCACCAATGATCATTTATGCTTGTGGCGTCAGTGGGTTTAGCACAATCTTTAGCATGACTTAGCAATTTCTGCAGTATGACCCTAAAATGAGTGCAATCAGAGAACATAGACTACCACACAAGCAAACCCTGCACTCCACAATACACAAATATGGACAAAAGTTGTCTAATGCTCAAACTGGGTACAGCACCAGACATGGAATGGAATATGCCATCCCCTTATAAATAAAAATCTGAATCAATTTATGAAAGAAAATGCAACATACAAAACAACACACACACGCACAAAAAAGATAAACAAGAGATAAAGAAACAAGCAGAAATCAGAGACGCTACTCACAGCACAACATCCTGCAGCCTTTGCTGAGGTAGCTCAGTGGTTGACACCATGCCAAGACTGGCTGCCGTGTCTACCCATGATGGTGTTGCATCTTCTGATTCTTGCACATCCTCCAGCCCATCTCCCCACTCCAGTACAACACCTCCATCTCTGGAAATAAAAAGGGTAGAAGCTCCTGTCTCCTCGTCCACTGTTTCTCCCCAGAAAGGTGTGGCACTACCTGACACCGACTGCGCCGAGGGCTTGGACTGTTCATCCTCGTCATCCCCCCAGATCAGTTCCATGTTCTCTGAAGGTGACACGACTGCTGCCAGCACCGGCTCATCCACCTTTTCTTCTTCTCTTCGCTGCTCTAAAGGAGACCGTACAGGTTCTGATGTTGGCCCTTCAAGCTTTTCCTCTTCCTGCTTTTCAGGAGTGGGCTTGACTGGAGACAATGGTGACCTTGCTTCTTTGATCAGTGGTTTGGAGGAAGCAGGAGGTGGGGGGGCTGCCCGTCTTGGAACTGGGCTGGGTTTGTTGGGAGGTGGCTTGGGTTTGTTCAGAAGTGGTCTGTCCTTTGAAGAGACATGCTTGCTGGCATGAACCAGGATGTTCGCTGAACTTTCACAGGGTGGGCCTGCAGTGTCAAATGCTAACATTTCATTCACTGCAGTTTTCTTCAAATCATCAGGTACTGTCTCTGTTTTAGCTGTTGTGTCACATGGAAGGCGATCAACTTCATCACCAACAGATTGGACAGTGTCTGTGACTGGCACTTGACTAGATCTGGATTCGGAAAATTGTTTTGTGTTGAAGTCTTCTGTCTGTCTTTTCACATCCCATGATCTCCTGTTCATGTTCTCCATCTCCTCAACCTCTGTTGGGGAGTCCTTCCTTGACAAGTAATTGTCTGCCCTTTTCAGGGCTGCATCAATTTCTTCTTTGCTTAGTCGTTTGATAGAGACATTATCGGATGACACTGGGGATTTTTTCTGGCGCATTGTGACCACATTATCCACCCCATTCTCCAGTCTGGCATCAGTGGAATGTGACGATGATAATGAAAGACTGTCAGGCGTAGGCCCCTCCTTCCCTATGGAATATTCCCCTATCACTGGATCGCCTGCCCCATAATGTTGACGCTTCAAGCTGCCTGTCACCCTGGCTTGCACCAACAGCAGTTCATCACTGGCACGTTCCTGTTTATCCACACTTTCAGCAGACTTGATGAGGTCCAAGCTCTTGATATTCTTCCCAACCCTATCACCAGGCACATTACGTTCAATCAAATCAGGCTGAGAACGATGGATATCGGAAGAGGTAGAGACAGATGAGTACTGAGCACCAGAATGAGCCAAGATGAAATGGTCTTCATCTTGAGGAAGTGTGTCCCTGGCAGCTTTAGTGGTAACAGACCTTGCTGTGGGAGCATCCACACTAACCGGGTCACAATAGGAATGGTCCATCCATTCCTCCCTCAAGCGTGAGACATCATCAGAGCTGGAAAACCTGCGAGTGGGGCTCAGGGGTGAGGAGGACCTGGGAGACATGATCTGGGGTGGGGAGGAAGGGGAGTGACCAGGAGAAATCCTTTTGCGTATCACTTTCTCTCGTTCTTGGGCTACCCGAGACTCCTCCTCCATTTTGGCAAAAAGCCTGCGAGTGTAGTTGAAACGCTGAACATGGCTGGTGGCCTCCATTAAGGAAGGCTCAGGGTGCTGGGGGACAAGGTCCGGGGCAGACAAAGAGACAGAGCAGGAGGCTGGCAGTGGTCGAGAGGACAAACTGGCCAGCGACTCTCTGGACCCGGAGAGAGTTGCATCACACATTTTCTTCCTCTTGGATTCGGGAGATCGACTGATGACGGATACCTGAGGTAAACTGGGAATGGAAGATGCCGCTGAGACAGAGAATCCTGTGGGACCATGGCAGGGTTCCGGCAACACCCCCACCTTCCCACCGCCACCAATGCCTGCCCCCCCTTGAAACATTTCCATGATGCGGTTCACCTTGGGTCCATAACGGTGACGCCCATGCTGACCACCATCATCAATCTTGGCTTTCATGTTGGCAAATGACTGGGTGGGTGATGATGGTGGCTGAGACACCTGTGACGGCTGTCCAGGAATGTCTTGGAGTGTACTGCCACTACGGTATCGGCTTGAAGCCAACACCTCCTCACGCTGATTCGGCTGAGACATTGTCACAAACAACGTTAAACCTTGCAGGAAGTTTTCTGGCAAGTATAACTTCCAACTACTGGCATTTAAGTTGAACGCAGAATGACTGATATGACAGTGACAACTTTGCTGTCACCAAATATTTTCATATATGTCACCTAGTGAAGAAACACAATCACAGCTCAGCAAAAAAAAATTTTTTAAAGCACAACAAAAATCAATCAATGGAATGTTGAAATACTGTAAACAGGAAGTGCAAAGAGGAAGGAAGACAACTGGGTAAGTCAGGTGCCCGGTTCCTCAGTTCTCATGACCACCACTGGTGCCACAGCTCAGACGGAGACTAGATGAAGGTAACAAGAAGAAACCTGAAGACATCGATGACATGCTGGCGAAGTCAGGATACTGGAGGACCCTTACTGCTGATGTTGACAACACCATGGTGGTGTCACAGGTCCTCATCATCTGTCTACCTCCATCTGAAACAAACCGCCAATCAAACAAACAGAAAATTAGAGTCAACAATTCACAAGCAGAGTTTAAACTCGGAAGGAAAAAATGATCGGAAAGAATTAAAAATTAGAATTTCAAAATAGAGGGAAAAATTAAAGACAAAATGAGAAAAGTAATTAATAACTATGAAATCAGAAATGATGATAATAAAACAAAACATACATAAGAAAAAGAATGGAGTTGATCCTTAGTAATTAAACTGACCTGACCCGTTCTACAAAAAAAAAAAGAACTATTGTCCATTCTTATGCAGAAAATCCATAATATCTCAAATAACCCACTCAATACATGTATTGTCCCCTGTTCTTCTGCCTAAGTCAACTGACCCACTAAAATCCACCCAGATGTTTGATACAAACAGCCCTGATTAGTTTTCTACTGCCCTGAAAAATGTACTATCATTTAGAGTATACATTCCCATTTATCAAACAATAAATAGTATATATAAAGCTGTTTGTGAGTATGCCTCTGTGTGTGTGTGTATCAATGAGAGAGAGAGAGAGAGAAAGAGAGAGAGAGAAATGAAACAAGCATTCATAAACAATGCAACTGTTCACAAAAAATTACATTTTCAGATTGCATCCATGATGAATGATCACTAATCAGCTGGTATCCTTTCTTTCAGACATTGTACATAAAAATGGGTTTAACTTTAATGAAAGTGGGCCAGGAAGTCAAATAAACAAAGCATTCATAAAGGAAACATTCATCGGTTGTTAACAGTCTAACCCACGTCAGTCTCCGATTTACCGACTACCAAGGCAATCCAAGGGAGTAATGGCACACTTGGAAACAAACATAGGCAGACACAGAAAGAAAGGCAGAAAGGAAGGAATCTAAAAACAAAGGAAAGAAGGTTGGTGGAAAAGGAAAGAAACAGCAAAAGAATGAGGAAAGAAAGAAAGAAAAATTAACATAAAAATAAAGAACAAACAAAAAGCATTCATCTTTTAGTGATAACACCACAAGTTCTGCCAGTGAGCCCACAAACATAAACCAAAGGAGAAGTGAACCAACCATGCCAGTTTTTACACCTTGTGGACAAAACCCGGGCTGCTGACTGAGCCATGCCTCTGTGCAGAACACCCTGGACCTTCCTCTCTCTCTCTCTCTCTCTCTCTCTCTCTCTTCAGTTTTGTCACATCTTTCCTCCTCCCCTACTTCCCTGTCCCTCCCCAATCCCTTCTCTCCCACCTCAGTCCTAACCCTTCCCCTTCAACCAACCCAATCACACTCCTCTCCCATGTCTCCCCTGAAATGTTTACTGAGACAGGAATGCTTGAACACAGCCCGTCCTCTGTTTCCTTCCTTTTCAATCCCTCCACCAGGGTAACAACATGCACATTTTTCACCGTAATCCTGAGCCACTGATGCAACCACTGCAATGTGCTTTCAGAGGCAAAATGCAGAGTTCATTTGATTCACTTCACCTTCGGCTGATTCTCTCAAAACTGAGAGAGATGGGAAATGAAGGGGGGTGGGGGGGCGCAGGAAAAGAAGGAAGGAGAGACAGACAGATGACGGCAAGAGTGGTGTACACTAATTAGTTTCCTGAAGGTAACGAGCCTCCACATGTATGTATGATTGATTCGTTGTGACTTATAACTGTTGTGAAACAGTTAAAACACATGCATGAACTGCATACACTAAACATCACTCTAAATTTACATTTCCTCATAAATTATTAATACAGCAGTCACAGAGACATTCTTCAACACACATCTTCTTTAGAAAATCAAACCAGATGGACTTCACACATACACACACCCACATGTGCACACACACAAGCACATGCATGCTCACGCACACACACCAGCTTTTAAATAAAGTAAAAAAATAAACCTTGGTTATGAAAAATAAACTCTAAGCAACCTCCTACTACTTCTACTACCAAGCTCTCTTGATAGAAGAAACCTTAAACATAAGAAAGGAAAACCTATTCCCCTCAAATTTCATATCTAGCAACTCAAGTTGATTGATTATCTAATTTATATAAAAATAAAAAAAGTTTTTAAACAAAAATAAAAACATTTCTAAAGTTTTGTTAACTTAAGATACCAGTTTGTAGCCAGCAATAGCGCAAAATTTACAAAAGACAAAAGTTCATTCTTCAATACTAACACTACAGACACTCTCCAAAGATAAAAACAAACAAAACAAAACAAAACAAAAACAAAAACACATACTATCACCTTTTCATATTTTTGATGGCATAACAAAGAGATCTAAAAGACAAACTCGGAGCAACAATCAACGTCAAGCAGGTCAAGACATACATGTACATTCATATTTTGATGGCATAATAAAGTTATCAAGAAGAAAAACTCTGAGCAACAATGTCAAGCAGGTCAAGACATCCATGTACACCCAAGCAAGGAACGAGACAGACAATGGGAAAAAGCTTCCTGCAGACAAGAGATAAGGCCTGGTGGCCTTATGATCCATTAGGACGCACTGTCAACATGTGGCAGTCAAGCTGTCATGTGAGCCAGCAAATCATTTGGGTGTCACTCCACGCTGACAGCTCACTTACACCTTTCACTCAGCCAGGCATGTACAGTTAGGGAACTCCGATAAAAATAACTGACTACATCCCCCCCATCCACCACCCCCATACCCCCTGCCCCCTCCTCCTGTCCCCCCCCCCCCCCACACACACACACACCCTCCCACACACACACACACACACGTTAGTGCACACACAGGTATACAAACATACATGTGCGCACACACATACAAATGTACCTCACTAACTTCCAAAAAGATACTCCCATCACACCAGCACACACACACACACACACACACACACACACACACATACACAATTATGTGCACACCCACAAACAAATGTAGCTCACTGACCTCCAAAAAGATACATCCATCACACACACACACACACACACACACACACACACAAGCAACTAGTACACACACAAACACACAAGCACACACACCCATGCACACACACATAGCAGATAGCTTCAAAAAGTCTCCCACCACTACCTCAAACACACAGCACAGTGACACACACACACACACACACACACACACACACAGATTCAGGACACTGACATGCACGCGATTGGCTGGTGTTACCTCGCACCACTTGCATTAAATATTTACAAGGTACATGTAACATAAGGAGTACATTAATACAATGCAACCCTTGTTTATCAATAAGTATAAATCTATTCCCTTTCATGAAACCCGTTTATCACCACTGAGAACACAATTCAAGGTAAAATGCATAAAGGGCAGGTCCATGAGTGTGTGTACACACACACTTAGCTCTTTTGATTTCTTTAACTGCTTTAAAAAAAAACAAAAAAAAACAAAGACATGAGAGCAGTGCTGCTAATACACACAGACAAAAAGATAAACCATTCTCAAATAAAATAAAAAGAACCTTGGTTCACACTGGCTGACCAACTGGTTCCCAGATGACTGGACAACTGGCTGCTATGTTGGTTGGCTGGTTGGTCACTTATTTAAGTTGCTTTTTCTTCAGGTAGATTATCATACACAGCTCATTCCTCCACAAAAAAAGGTTCACCTCTTAACAATGGAATCATCTGGGCACAATCCCTATTGACACAGATCTTAGCAATCACCTGTACACATACAGCACATACACACACAAACAGAAACATGCCTCAATTTCACCTGGTTTTATCACCGCCACACCTCACAGCCTTGATATCTAGACAAGTGGGAGCAACCAGGTCTGTCTATCAACCTGTCCTTCCTCAGCTTGAAACCTTACAATAATCTGTCCACTGTATCTGGTCAATACCACCAGAGGCGCTGACTTGAGCTAATATGCCCTTGTGCTGTTGTAGTCATTGGTGGGGGGTGGAGGGGGCGGAGGAGGTAGAGGGTTTGGAGGGCAGAGGGACCAGTATGATGTCAGATATATGTCGGTAAACTATTGTATTGACTCAATCACTGTCATTTTTGTTATGTTACACACACACACACACACACACACACACACACACACACACACAGCATGCATTAACACATATCCAAATTTGCATGAGAAACGTGTGTAACTGTGAATGCATGCACTTACAGGTGCATGTGTGAATGTATGCATGCAGATGTGCATGAGTGAATGCATGCATACATGTGTTTGCATGCACATGTTTGTATGCATATATATGTGTGTGTGTGTGTGTGTGTGTGTGTGTGTGTGTGTGTGTGTGTGTTAATAATGTGAATGTACATGAAAACACATGCTCACAAACACACACACATACCTGACATTCACATAACATCCAGAGTGACAGAAGTAATCCACCTCTCATAGAAGTGGGCCACCTCTGATAGGCTTCTTTTTGTTTTCTGTACATTTTCTGAGAAAGACATGATCCATTCTATTTCATGTTTCCATCTCCAGAGGGAGATAACAACAATCATCTTTACTCACAGCATACGGGTACAAGCGCGCATGTGTGTGTATGCACACGTGCGCACACGCGTGCGCACACACACACACACACACACACACACACACATATGCACACTGTGGCAAAGAGTATATACAGAGAGAGATAAAGAGAGGGACTGATCATACGGAGAGAACAAAACAGAGAGAGAGAAAGAGTCAGAGATCAAAATATGAGAGAGAAAGAGAGCACGAGTGCTGAGCAGAACAAAACTGAGGCAAAACAGCACTATACAGTACACAGACTGAGGCAAAACAATACTGTAGTGTACAGCACAGACTGAGGCAAAACAGCATTGTACAGCTCAGACTGAGGCAAAAACAGCATTGTACAGCACAGGCTGAGGCAAAACAGTACTGTACAGCACAGACTGAGGCAAAACAGCAATGTACAGCACAGACTGAGGCAAAACAGCATTGTACAGCACAGACTGAGGCAAAACAGCACTGTACAGCACTGGCTGAGGCAAAACAGTACTGTACAGCACAGGCTGATGCAAAACAGCATTGTACAGCACAGGCTGAGGCAAAACAGTACTGTAAAGCACAGACCGAGGCAAAACACCATTGTACAGCACAGACCGAGGCAAAACAGTACTGTACAGCACAGACTGAGGCAAAACAGCATTGTACAGCACAGACTGAGGCAAAACAGCACTGTACAGCACAGGCTGAGGCAAAACAGCACTGTACAGCACAGGCTGAGGCAAAACAGCACTGTACAGTACAGGCTGAGGCAAAACAGTACTGTAAAGTACAGACCGAGGCAAAACAGTACTGTACAGCACAGGCTGAGGCAAAAACAGCACTGTACAGCACAGGCTGAGGCAAAACAGCATTGTACAGTACAGGCTGAGGCAAAACAGTACTGTAAAGTACAGACCGAGGCAAAACAGTACTGTACAGCACAGGCTGAGGCAAAACAGCACTGTACAGCACAGGCTGAGGCAAAACAGCAATGTACAGTACAGGCTGAGGCAAAACAGTACTGTACAGCACAGGCTGAGGCAAAACAGCACTGTACAGCACAGGCTGAGGCAAAACAGCATTGTACAGCACAGGCTGAGGCAAAACAGTACTGTACAGCACAGGCTGAGGCAAAACAGCACTGTACAGCACAGACTGAGGCAAAACAGTACTGTACAGCACAGACTAAGACAAAACAGCATTGTACAGCACAGACTAAGACAAAACAGCATTGTACAGTACAGGCTGAGACAAAACAGTACTGTACAGCACAGACTAAGAAAACAGCATTGTACAGCACAGGCTGAGGCAAAAACAGCACTGTACAGTACAGGCTGGGGCAAAAACAGCATTGTACAGCATAGACTGAGGCAAAACAGTTTTAACCATCATACAGCTCTGAGAAAAAATAGCACTGTATATCACAAACTGAGTCAAGATAGTGCTGAAAAAAAACAAAAAAACAACAACACTGAGGTAAAACAGTACTGTTGAGTACAGACTGAGGCAAAACAGTATTGTACCACACAAACTGAGCAAAACAGTACTAGAGCACAGACAGGCAAAAAAGTACTGTACAGTAGAACTCAAGTCTGCCAATCCTGTTAAGACCATCAGCAATTCACACACCAAGGGGAAAGCCAATTGCCCTCATTTGACAGGCCATTGAGCAATATATCACACCCTTGACTGACCATTCATTCTTCCCTGGCCAGTGGATAGGTCAATGCTACCACACAAGCCCTACTGTGAAGGCCTACCTTCTTTGATGTGACAGTCACCAATAAACCAACCTTTTACTGATGTCATCTGCTTGTGTCATCTATCAACCATGTCAAATTCCACATACCCACACATCTACAGACACATGCACATACAAACACACACAATGATATATACGTGTGTGCATATATATATTCAAAAAGGCAATACAAAAACGCCTAGGAATGGTGGCTAAAGAAACCCTGTGTCGAAATGGCACTTCTGCCTTGCAGTGACAACACATTAAACATTAACAGCATCCGGCTGAACCATTGAAAGCTGACATTGCATGGTTTGCACTACGACTCTGAAATCAATATAAGTCAGGAAACAAATAACAGATTACAATGCATTGGCATACAATAAAACACATATATAATATACAATCATACCGGTAGTGACACACACGTGCATTTCACTGCACTCATTTAGTACATACATACTAATAAAACTTACTTATCATTTCAGACACACACAGGCATATCATTTCAGACACACACAGGCATGTGCACACACATACATATACACCATACACACACATAAAGTATCATACATGCACTCCAGTGCATATATTAGTACACTTTACACAAGTACATTTTCTGGCGCATGCACACACACACAACACACGTGCGCGCACACGCACACACACACACACACACAATCTGACAATGTATACTATATGTACACATACATCAAGTACATAAAGGTAGAGTGACAAACTTGGCAGATTGTGTCTTTGCATATATGCTATGTGCACACCTGCGTGCGCACACACACACACACACACACACACACACACACACAAACACAAACACACACAATGTGCATGTGGCTGCAAACATACAAGCTAACACACATACATTTATCTTTTTATATATGTGGACACACATACATACACAGACTCACAGACAAACATGTCCTGAGCCCAGAGTATGCCTGTCAGCCCCCCCACCCCAACACTAGCAAGCCAACACATTTAGAGACAAAACGTGCATGCCATGTAAACACAAGGGCGTGGCCTTTGTAAGGAAGGACTGCTGTCTAATGCAAAGGCCCTTTCAGCTAAGAACCAGTCAGGCAGCCTGCGTGCATGATTTCTGAGCTCCTGCCTCGGGCACTTTTCGACCAGTTACGCAAGCTGAGACAGGTGACAGAGCACGACAGGGATGCTGTCACAGCTGTTGGCATCACCACTGCTGTGAACGGGATTTATTTCCCGTGACACGAAAGGTGAGACGTACCCATATTCCCTTCCAACTCTCATTTCCCAGCCACATCCCGCTTTTACCACAACACCTCCTGCTACCATACATATCCATCTTCTATTTGTGCATTTTCTAATCTCTTGCCAGTGACCAGCTGTGTGCCTCCCTATCCAGCATCCCCTACACACACACACACACACACACACACTCACTCACCGCTACAGTTCACCACCAACCACACACACACACTGAGACTCATCACAACAGTCCACCACCAAACACGCACACACACACACAGTCACCACCACACTCCACCACACACACACACACACACCACACACACACACATGTGCACTCATATCCACAGACCAGCTCCAATCACTCACCCCCCCCCCCCCACACACACACACACACACACATGCACACTTGCTCACCACCACAGTCTTCCACCAACTGCACACAAATGTGATCTCTTTGCCTGTCTGTGTGTGTGTGTGTCTCTCTCTCACTTAGAGACTACATATATCTCTCTTCCCCCTCAAGGTAGATTGTTTTAAACATAAGATTTCAATCTGTCAAAATACAACTTGACATCAATAATCACAACAAACAAAGAAATTAAATGTAATCCCCTGCGGTCTTTTGCAGCATACACCTCCATGTCTGTTCAACCAGCTTAAACAAGCAGTGACCCAAATGTGTTCATGACACCTCCCCACAGCCCCATCATACACCTACCCTTACCCACACATGTACCCACACCCCCTGCATCCCCTGAACCCCCACCCCCCACCCACACACACACACACAAACAAATGAATGTGCAGATGTACGTGAGAGCAAAGCAATATATTTGATAGATCACTTATATGGTTACAATGACACAGACTTGCATATTATGAGGTGTTAGTAAATGATTGATACTCTGTGCACATGGAAGTGCATGCATACTAATGTGCATGCATACCTGTATGTACAGGTGTGTGCGTACATGTATGCTAATGTGCATGCATCTGTGTGTGTATGTATGTGTACATGTGCATGTGTGTGTAGTTCTGATCTTGTGTGCATCTGAACACAGACATGCGATTCAATTGTTTAACCACCTGGCCAAACATGGAAATGGGAGTACCAATTGGCATTCTGGTCAACAGTAATCCTCAGGCTAAACCATCTCCCACAAGCCCAACTGACACACATGTATGTACACATCCAACAGTACAAGTACAACTGATCACAACTGGTCAGTTTGTCAGGTCTGAGCTTTACCTGTTTTGAAATAATGATGTGGGCATGTGCAGAGGTGCAGACAGACAGATGAACAAACTGCATTCCATTCTATACATATGCCACTTTATGCAATAAAGGAATGAAAATCAAAGCATAAAATAAATGGTAACAAATATAAAAGAAAATGGCAGGATCATAAAGAAGAAAACTGAAGTCGAAGAAAAGGACAAAGTACAAGCCAAGCACTGGGTCCCCCCTGACTCCTCCCCCTTCCCCCCATTTCCCCACCACCACCAGTTGTCCACCACTTACTTCAGTCCCAGTCAAACACTGTGTCTCTCCCTACATTGTGTCTCTCCCTACATTGTGGAGAAGCTGGAGAGAAGCCAAAAGCCCAATCAACTTTGGTTTTATTCTGGGTCAAACCATTTCTTTTCACACAGTCTTTTCAGTTTCATTAGGTTCCTCATTGATTTAATTTCTGCTGACTGAATCATGAAGCTAGTAAACTGTGAGAATCACAACAGGCTTAGCAGGGAATAGTTGGGGGGTGGGGGGGGGGTTATTTTGGGGGGTTTTTTGTTGTTGTTTTTTGTGGTTTGTTGTTAAATATGATCAAATCAAATCATTTTGCCCATCACAGTTCAGTTTCCAGTCATGCTTTTACCATGCTTTTGTCACCTTTGCTGTGTGAACATGGTTTACAGTGTCATATGCAAGCATGATAAGTGGAAAAAAGAAAAACCAAAACAGCACGTCAGTCAGCAAAACATGGGATCTTTTTTTCTTCCCTGTTTCCCTAAATCCCACTGCCATGTATCAATTTACCATCTACCATATATGGCCCTCTATTGTTTGTTGTTTTTTTCCATCCGAACGTAATCCCACCTGGCATGTATCATTTAAACATCTACCATATATGGCCCTCTACTGTTTGTTGTTGTTTTTCCATCCGAATGTAATCCCACCTGCCATATATCAATTAACAATCTACCATATATGGCCCTCTATTGTTTGTTGTTTTTTCCATCTGAATGTCAGGAAACCTTTCTGATTCAAATACATCATCAAGCAAAGTACCACGCATTAGATTAATTTGTGCACACCTGCATAACTGTCTCTCAATCATTCTGTGTGTGTGGGGGGGGGGGGGGGGGGAGGGAGAAAGAGAGAGAGTGTGTGTGTGGGGGGGGTGGGGGTTTGCAAGTGTACACATGTGTGTATAAAGCACAGAGTTCCAAATTTAAGTACTTTCCCTGATCTTCACACTGACAGGTGTACCACCCACTCCAGAGCACTCCACAGCACAGCAGAACTGGGACTGGGAGAGAAATGGAGGGAAACCAAAGTAAACACAATATCCTCCATCCCCTTTAAGTACATTAATCTCCCTGTTAATCTCTCAGCCTTTCACCTGACCTGGGAACCTGCCAAGGCTCCGAGCTGTCAACAGTCTCATCACAGTGCCCCAGTTCTCAATATTTACTGACTCTGACAATGAAGGCACTGCTGAATTTGCTAACAATATACCTGGCAATTGTAGAAAAGATGTCTATCAGTTGTTCATCATTATATTCATTGTGTGATACATATCTTATGACAAGTATTAACTCTTGACTGTCACAGGAATTTTTTTTTTAAATATTAAAAAAAAACAGGCATAATAAGATGTTCATTGATATCAGAGATGCTGCTGATGAATCATGTCCTTTTTCACTGATTAATGGAGGGGAAGCTTTAGTTTACAAGGGGTTATCTATTTATTCTTCTATTCTCCCTTGTTTTCACAACTGAAACACTACAATAAAATATGGCTTCAAAAAGAAAAGAATGAGGAATTGTCTCAACCAGGAAAGATACATGTGCATGCACACACACAAAGACATGCACACACAGCAACTTATGGGACAGGTTCATAACACCTTTCCATTAGATACAAGAGAAAATAAAAGAAAGCGTTGAAATATTTGTTTGTATGGACTGAGACAACAACTTATGGTACAGGTTCATAACACCTTTCCATCAGATACAAGAGAAAATAAAAGAAAGCGGATGAATCTGAGTGCGTGTTTGCCTGTGTGTGTGTGTGTGTCTGTCTGTCTGTCTATGCATGTTCAGGGTTCAGGGCACAGTTAACCCAGTCTCCCAAGTCCTAGTGTTTTAGAGAAACAAAAAATCTCACTTGTGCTCTCTTTTTTCCCCACTCTTTCTTTGTTTTTGTTTTACCCATCCTCCTTCCCATTTTTCTTTCTCTTAAAACAGCACATGTTATCAAAAGAAGAAGAGAAATGCAAGGGGAAAGGGACACAAGTGTAGCGTAGAGTTACAGCAAGTGAAAGAGCAAAACTTGTCAACCATAAGTTCTCTTGAACTGGCAGAATGTCAGTTAAATTAACAGCCTCTTCAGTACCACCACCAGAGATCAGAATACCACTCTAATCTTTTATTTCATTTTATTTTCTTAATTTCAGTTCTGATGCTCAGAAATTACATTTGTATGCATACTTTCCATTTATCATCATTTACTGATATGAAAATCCAGTGCTGTTTCATCAGACAGTGAGTCATCCGCATTTTCTTCACTTTTTGATTCCTTAACCATTTATGTGAGCATAGTGCAAATATGATAAAACTCACATATAAAAATATCATATACATATATAAAAATTTTTTTTTTTTTTTTTATATGTGAGTTTTATACATATATAAATCAGGTCAGGTCAGGTCTCTACCTGCCACAGGTACCATGTAACCCTGTGCTACCTGTCACATGCGGGCAGATGGAGCTCGACAGCCCGGGAAGGCAGTCCATCTAAGACAAGGAAAAGTCTGAAGTAAAACCCATGAAGTGCTAAGGAATGCAGGACAGTCTCGACATGCATTGACCCTGGGTCCATGGCCATGTCCCGACTTTCAGTAGCCGCGCCCCCGTGCCTCCGAGGAAGGTTTTTGAGCCAGAGGCTAGGACAAGGACAGTCTGATATAAAACCTACGACCTGAGGACCTCACTGTCACCGTCCCAGCTTGCTAGGCTATGGCAGATGAACCACGGGTGTAAAGGGTGGGGCCAGTACTGCGCACACTGCACTCCACCTAAAAATTCCATTGCGCAGGCTTGAAGGACACGTCCACGTCCGCGCCACCAACTATTCCAAGCCCTGTAGCGATGGGAAAGGGGCGAAAACGGCAGGTGGAAGATGTCACTGGAAGCCGCAGTTCCAATCCTGCATGCAGGCGGTTCAGGATATTGGTCGCCTGATTGTTGACCCGGAGGTGACAGCATCACTCGGCAGCACCCTGAACGACCAAGCAGCCTTTTCTAGGGACAGCACTGCTTGCTCCACACGGAGAGGGGCCTAGAAAAGGTGGTCCAAACAAATGCTCATCTCCATACCCCCCAGTTGGCTAACCGCGGTCAACGGGCATCTCCAAACGCAGTCGAACAACAATAGAGAAGAAAAGGCCGGCACCTGCCTCACAATTAGGTGCAAAAGGACTAAAGGTAGCATGCTGGAACATCCGAACCATGCGTGACTCTGCAGACAGCAACCACCCAGAAAGGCATTCCGCTCTAGTCGCACACGAACTTCAGAGACTGAACATTGACATTGCTGCCGTCAGCGAAGTCCGCTTTGCAGGGAAAGGCAGCCTCCAGGAACACGGCGCTGGTTACACCCTCTACTGGTCAGGCAAGCCAGAGACCGAGAGACGCCTTTATGGCGTAGGCTTTATGGTCAGGAGCACCATTGCCTCCAAGCTTGAAAACCTGCCAACAGGACACTCAGACCGAATTATGTCCATGCGCCTCCCACTACGGAACAAACAGCATGCCACTCTGTTCAGCGTGTACGCTCCAACCCTCCAAGCGGACCCCACAGAAAAGGTCAAGTTTTACACTGATCTGCGCAACCTCGTTCAGAACACCCCTGCTGACGACAAGGTCATCATCCTTGGCGACTTCAATGCCAGAGTTGGCCAAGATTCAGAAGCCTGGAAAGGAGTCCTTGGCAAGCATGGCGTTGGTAATTGCAACGACAATGGGCGCCTTCTTCTCGAGTTCTGTGCAGAGCAGCAGTTTACCATCACCAACACCATTTTCCAGCAGAAGGACAGCCTGAAGACAACGTGGATGCATCCTCGGTCCAAACATTGGCACCTCATTGATTACATCCTGATGCGCCAGAGAGACGTACGAGACGTCCTACACACCCGAGTGATGCCCAGCGCGGAGTGTCATACTGACCACCGCCTCGTCCGCAGCAAGCTCAGGCTCCACTTCAAGCCCAAACCAAAGAAAGGAGGAGCTCCTAGGAAAAAATTCCAGGTCGGCAACTTTCAGTCAGCTGAAGTGAAAGCTGAATTCCAGGCGAAGCTTCAGGACAAACTTGAAGACCCCAGTTGCCCCACAGACCCCTCTCCAGAAGCGCTATGGGCACAGCTGAAATCAGCCATCCTGCAGTCCTCTGAAGAAGTCCTAGGGTTCTCATCGAAAAAGAACAAGGACTGGTTTGACGAAAACAACCAGGAGATCCAAGAATTGCTGGCGAAGAAGAGATCAGCCCACCAGGCTCACCTTGCACAACCGTCTTGTCCGGTGAAGAAAGCAACCTTCCGGCTCATATGCAGCAACCTCCAGCGCAAGCTTCGTGAGATTCAAAATGGGTGGTGGACCAACCTGGCAGAGAGGGCTCAGCTTTGTGCAGACACTGGTGACTACCGGGGCTTATACGAAGCCTTGAAGGCGGTGTACGGTCCCTCATACCAGGTCCAGAGTCCTTTGCGCAGCGCAGACGGCCAGGCGCTCTTCACAGACAAGACGTCAATCCTGAACAGGTGGTCGGAACATTTCCAGGCCCTCTTCAGCGCCAACCGCACGGTTCAAGACTCGGCAATTCTCCGCATCCCACAACAGCCAGTGAAATTACAACTGGACGAGCTACCAACCCTAGAAGAGACTGTCAAGGCCATTGAACAGCTGAAATGTGGCAAGGCAGCAGGGGTTGACGGAATTCCGCCGGAGGCGTGGAAGAATGGAGGCCCAGCACTACACTCCAAACTCCACAACCTCTTTGTCTGCTGCTGGGAGCAAGGCAAACTACCACAGGACCTCCGTGACGCAGTCATCATCACCCTGTATAAAAACAAGGGAGAAAAGTCGGACTGCTCCAACTACAGGGGGATAACTCTGCTCTCCATCGCAGGCAAGATCCTCGCCAGAGTCCTCCTAAATCGGCTGGTGCCTACTATCGCCGAAGAACATCTCCCAGAGAGTCAGTGTGGCTTTAGAGCCAACAGAGGCACCACTGACATGGTCTTCGTTCTCAGACAGCTACAAGAAAAATGTCGGGAACAGAACAAAGGACTGTATGCGACATTCGTCGATCTCACGAAAGCTTTCGACACCGTGAGCAGAAAAGGTCTGTGGGAGATCATGAAACGTCTAGGATGCCCCCCAAAATTCCTCAGCATGGTCATCCAACTACATGAGGAACAGCGTGGACAGGTCAGACACAGCAACGACCTTTCGGAGCCCTTCCCAATTGGAAATGGAGTGAAACAAGGTTGTGTCCTCGCGCCGACCCTCTTCACAATCTTCTTCAGCATGATGCTCCAACAGGCCACTGAAGATCTTGGCGACGACGACGGTATCTTCATCAGATACCGCACTGATGGCAGCCTATTCAACCTGAGGCGGCTACAGGCACACACCAAGACACTGGAGCAACTCATCAGAGAGCTTCTGTTTGCCGACGATGCTGCCCTCGTCACCCATACAGAAGCGGCCCTGCAGCGTATAACGTCCTGCTTCGCAGAGGCTGCGCAGCTCTTCGGCCTAGAAGTCAGTCTGAAAAAGACGGAAGTTCTCCACCAGCCTGCCCCACAGGAAGAATTCCACGCTCCTCACATCAACATCGGTGAGACAGAGCTGAAGTCGGTCCACCAGTTCAGCTACCTAGGCTGCACCATCTCGTCTGACGCCAAGATCGACAAGGAGATCGACAACAGACTTGCAAAGGCAAACAGCGCATTCGGCAGGCTGTACAAGAGAGTGTGGAACAACAAACACCTGAAGAAAGACACAAAGATCAGCGTGTACAGAGTTGTTGTACTGCCCACCCTGTTGTATGGCTCCGAAACCTGGGTCACCTACCGGCACCACATACGACTGCTTGATCGCTTCCACCAGCGCTGCCTTCGCACCATCCTCAGCATCCACTGGAGTGACTACATCACAAATGTCGAGGTCCTGGAGCAGGCAAAGACTATCAGCATCGAGGCAGTGCTGCTAAAGACCCAGCTACGTTGGGCAGGGCACGTGTCCAGGATGGAGGACCACCGCCTGCCCAAGATCGCGCTGTATGGCGAACTGTCCACTGGCCACCGTGACAGAGGAGCACCCAAGAAGAGATACAAAGACTCCTTGAAGAAAGCTCTCGGTGCCTGTCACATTGACCATCGCCAGTGGTCCGCAGTAGCCGCTGATCGAGAGACCTGGCGACGCACCATCCACCAAGCTGTCTCCTCCTTCGAAAACAACCGCAGGGCCAGCCTTGAGGACAAACGCAGAAGGAGGAAGAACCACGACGCTGCAGCCGCGAACCCAGACCAGACTTTCCCTTGCAACCGCTGCGGCCGACTCTGCTTTTCCCGCATTGGCCTTGTCAGCCATGAGCGTGCTTGCATCAGACGTGGACAACGACCTTCCTAGATCTTCGTCAGCGAAGCCAGGCCATGATGACATATATAAAACTATGCATGCAGATAGACATACATACATAGATACATACATACATACATATATGTGTGTGTGTGTGTGTGTGACTGAAACCCCTAAGTGAGTGACACTCTGTTATCTCATCTGTCATCAAAAAGCATGGGCTAAGAACAATCACACCTTTTGAAAAGAACATAGAACTTGGGTAACATTTTGACAGTCATCAATCTAGCTCAGTCAAATAGGCTGATTTGAAGTAGTTATTTCATTAAAAAAAAAAAAAAAAAAAAAAGACCAGTAATTAGACATGATCCAGTAAAGTATTGTACATCAGTATCTAACATACTTAAATAGGCGAACTCAGTACACTGTCCCACATGTAACATTTCAGATGTTTTGAAATGTGTACACAAGAAGACCAAGACTGGACAGCACAAGGAAAACTATCTTCTATAAATGATGGTCTTGTTTTTCCAAAACAATAATAGCCATGTTATAGGGCATCAATAATAGCCGTGTTATAGGGTGTCAATAATAGCAAAGGTTAAATCCATTTCGAGTGACCTAAATCTGACAAAGCTATGATGACTCCAGCTTCACCGGTCATATTGATTATATTAGCCTTGTTACAGAAATTGCTTGATGAATAATGCTTGGTGACAAATGTCAGACATGTTAACAGGGTTCTTTGCATCTCCTTCTAGCACACCTCATTAAGCCTTCGGCTCGTCCTGATGTGATGACACAGCACTATCAAGGTGTGATAAAAGACACCGTCTTTTATTGGAAATCTACAACACGCTATCGTGATTGTGTGTGTGTGTGTGTGTGTATGTGTGTGAGTGTGTGTGAGCCATTCCTGATTGATCCTGAGCCATTACTGACCTCCATCAAACTGGAGAATAGATGTCACACCATTGAGACAGTTGTTTACTAAAGAGACAAAGACAAACAGCGAGCTAATGGGCAGTGTAAAAAACTAAAACAGGAATATTTCTTTACACTCATGACTGATATCTAATAATAGAAATAGCAACTGAACAAAATGACCAAGCCATATGATATCAATGCTTTTTGTGCATTGTATTCAGAGAAATAAGAGAAGAAGTGGTATCCTGTTTTGTATTTGTATTTGTATTTATATTTCTTTTTATCACAACAAATTTCTCTGTGTGAAATTCGGGCTGCTCTCCCCAGGGAGAGCGCATCACTGCAGTACAGTGCCACCCATTTTGTTTGTATTTTTTTCCTGCGTGAAGTTTTATTTGTTTTTCCTATCGAAGTGGATTTTTCTACAGAATTTTGCCAGGAACAACTCACTGGTTGCCATGGGTTCTTTTACATGCGCTAAGTGCTGCTGCACACAGGACCTCAGTTTATTGTCTCATCCGAATGACTAGCGTCCAGACCATGACTGAAGGTCTAGTTGAGGGGGAGAAAATATCAGTGGCTGAGCCGTGATTCGAACCAGCGCGCTCAGATTCTCTCGCTTCCAAGGCAGACGCGTTACCTCTAGGCCATCACTCCACATTTTGACGTGATCTCAGTGGTACAAAACATAAATACTAAATAGCCAGATATGTGCTGGGCAAAATCATAATAATAAAGATGATAATAATGAATACTTATATGGCACACTATTCTGAAATCAATGACATGCCTCTACTGCAGAAAACCCAAGCGAAATGGATCACTTGCTCGTTGGTGCACACACTGATACACACACATGCACACACATACACACAGCAGACAACCCACATGAAATCAACCTCTCACATATTGGTAAACACGCTGATGCACATGTGCACAATTCACATGCACACATACATAAGCTTGCACACATCTCCAAGCACATATTCCTAATGAAAGAAACATCATATCTGTTTCAAAAGAAGCATGCCACTCTGAATTTGATGCTATGCTAAGGGAACCATTTTTCATATAAACTGAAATTGATCAACATTTACAAGATTCTGCACTAAGTTCTGGGGCTATCCATGTAATATATGCTGTCCCCACATTTTCTCCCCCCCCCCCCCCCCCCCCCAAATCCCCCTCCCAACCCCGTCACCCCCCACACACTGATAAATTGACTTTTGGTTGAGGCCATAGGAGAACTAAAATTTGAAAGTTGCATCAATATGTTTGATTACAATAAAATCAGACAAATAAAATAGCTTCAGTAAAGAATATAGACCTGCAATACAAGTTTATATTCTTATACTTTGTGATCTTCAGAGTCATAGTCAAAATTAACCATTATCATGATTACGATTATTTCCTGTAAGGTTTGATATTCAACAACCAAATTTCTCCAGTTGGAGATAATAAAGTTATTCTTATCTTATCTTATCTTATCTTAACCATCAGTGGTAACAGAGTCAAGATATGGCATCTGTTCATTTGAACTCTTAGCAGACTACCTATTTGGTGCTAATGTGCATGCATGTTTAACCATATGGTGATGTGGAAACCACCACCCTGATACCACTTTGGTCAGAGAGCTTGACCAAAACAATTGAACATACACACCCTGAATTAAACACTGCAGGCGAGTATAAAAATTGTGACAAGATCAACTGCATGAATGGAACATGTACTCAAATTCTTTTTACAGATGTGGAACAAAAATTGTCCAATCCATGAAATGGGCACAGTGCAAGCCACATAAGTGATTAATATCACCCTCTAACAGGAAATCCTTACAAATCCAAACACTGCCCATGTCAGTATCCCTGACCACAATCAATGGGAGAAGAGCTAACCATTACATTTACTACCCATTAGTAGATGCCCTGCAATAATGTTGTATGCAAAGCCAAATGTAAACAGGACAGAAAAAGATGATCTGCCAACCACAAAACCATTTTGACAACCTATCTTGACCAGAACAGTGCAATATGTGATGCTTAAATTAACAGGCTATATAAGTTCTTCAGGGCTGCCTTTTATTTCCACACAGTTCAACACATTCCTGGAAAACTTTATGACTGATGCACAGGTCTGTCGATCATATCTAGCGCAGTCAGCACTGGAAGAACTATCACGAACCTTTGCTTCACAGATGACATTCGAAGAAAACCATGAACAAGAACTTGCCACTTACAATGATTTTTTTGAGTTGTCCTTTTCTTACTTCCACTGCAAGATTAAAATTATACAAGTTGATAAAGATACAAAACTCCTGACAGCAAGTATCATTCATTATCAATAGGTAAGCAGGTAAACTGGGTTTATCTTCAGTTCAATGGCAGTATGCACTGGAAACAACTTTCAAACCACAGTGAAATATATCTTTTGTTTATAATGCAACATCCTTTCAAACTGAAAGGGTTAAGAACTAAGGGTTAATAATTACATTATCATATACTGTGACAATGTTCACACCAATGAAATGGCATTACCACTGGTTGCCAGAATCACACAAAAAATTACAATGCAGAGTCAGTGAACGATGAACTCAATTCAACTTTCAAGGCTGGTATTCATCAAAAAATTATCATAATGATAATGCTTATGTTTCTCTTTCAAAAAACAAAAACAAACAAACAAACAAACAAAAACAAACAAAAAAAGATATTCAGCGAAATAAAAATGGTTAAAATTGCAATTATAATGTGTTTGCATGGCAAACTAAAATGACAGTTCCTTCTTTGAAGCTTCCAAGAAGCTTGTTTTAGAGCTTTGTATATTTAGCATGTACAGTGTATGTGTGCTTATGCGCATGTGTGTGCACAGATAAAATATTCTAAATTGGCACTGGAAATAAATAGTATATATCACATAAACACTTTCAGAAATTTCTATTCCATATCATAAAGATAATCTGAACTAATTATTACATAATTCCATTGTAGTTAAACACCAGTCTTTCACATGGGATGATAAATAAAAGTCCTATGTCCCATGTGCAGCATACACTTACCACATGTATGCAAAAGAACCAACCACAAGGAAAGGGTTGTCCACAGCAAAATCATGTAGAAAAATCGGCAATATCCACAATTTTCCCCTCAAGACTAAATGAGTATGTGTTCATAACAAAGCGTGGACATTAACTCAGTCATACACAGGAGTAGAGGGGAAGAAATATAAATATAGACTTAAATTAAAATCCACTTCATAATGGTAAAACAAATACACTAGCTGACAGTGAGTGGGGGATGGAGGTGGGGGGGGGGGGGGGGGCAACTAGAGGTAGTGCTGCACAAAGGCAAAACACTCCTCTCAGGGACAGCTCTGTGGCAGTCTGAATTTCACAACGAGAAAATGAGGTATGACAGAAAAGTAATAAAATACAATGTACATCAGTCTGAATCTCCCATCGGTATGATTTTGGTTTACACATGCTTTAATTCTCAAAAACAAGCAATAGCCGAGTGGTTTAAGAGTTGGACTTTCAATTTGTGGGTCCCGGGTTCGAATCACAGTAACGGCGCTTGGTGGGTAAAGGGTGGAGATTTTTCCGATCTCCCAGGTCAACATATGTGCAGACCTGCTAGTACCTGAACCCCCTTCGTGTGTATACGCACGCAGAAGATCAAATACGCGCGTTAAATATCCTGTAACCTATATCAGTGGTCGGTGGGTTATGGAGACACGAAAATACCCAGCATGCATGAACCACGACAGTCATCGGCAAGTCGATGTTGGTCGTGTAACGGAAAGAAGAAGAAGACATTGAGCAGCAACAAGCCGTAGTTTATGCTGTAATCAGTCTCAGTCTCCCTTTGCTTCTTGGGATGTAATTTCAAATCTTAAGATATGGTCTAAAAAAGCGTTGTCACGAACTCATGTTGCTTCATGTATGTTAAATGCAACTGAAGAACTAGACACATAAAACATCTAATATTCAAAGTCCTATTTCATAAAAAAAGAAAAAAAAGAAGCTGAAATCAACCCCCAAAATAGCGAAGACTGACATCTTGACATGAGTCAGATCAATTTCTCTCAATTTTTCGTGCAACACTGAAAAGAGGTAAACAACCATGAACGGGTCAAGCGGGAGAGATATAAAAATCAACTGAATATTAGTATGCTAAAGCGCGATTTTACCAAATTGTTGAGTATCGACAACCTTGGGGACTTTTTGGAATAAATCTTGACTTGACAGAAAATCAAAACAGCAAGCACGAAATGGGAGTGGGCAGGCGTGCAAAACATACGGGAATCGAACGGGAATGGGTTGGTCACACATGACACAACCAGTGACAGAACGTCACATCGCACACCTTCACACACCCATACAAAGTCCTACTGAAAAACTACATACCTTGTCTGGTGACTTAACAGTTGTATGTGCAAGCAGTTAATACTAAGAAAGCGGAAGTACACGCCAGGTGACAGAAAAAAGTAACACCCACCTTTTGATCAAAGAGATACCGCGAGTCAGTAGCTCTGACCTCGAAGGTTGCAAATCGAGGCGACAACCTCGATTTCACAACCGGAAGTTTATGTCTGCTTTCAGTTTCTGCTTTTATGCTGATTGTCACCAAAATCGTGTTCAGAACAACGTTATTATCTCAAGAATATAAATTAAATGTGGTGAAGTTTGTGGGACACACAGATTACAAGTATGGCAGTGTTTGGCATACATCAAACAGATCAAGCGTACGAAGTGACAGTATCGATCATCCAACATACACACACACGTGTGTGACTGACGTATGCACGCACGCAGGACTCACACACACACACACACACACACAACACACACACACACACGCCGCGTGCACACACACACACACACACACACACACACACACACACATACACACACACATACACCGTGACGTACACATCAAGTACACGGCCGCACACTGGCACACACCGTCAGTGACTCACACACACACACTCTCTCTCTCTCTCTCTCTCTCTCTCACACACACACACACACACACACACACTGACACACACACACACACATACACACACACACACACACACACACACACACACACTGACACACACTCACACCATGCAGGCGCTCTCTCTCTGCGGTCACACACACACCGTGACACACACACACACACACACACACACACACACACACACACACACACACACACACACACACACACACACAAGGGGAGGGGTTGACTAGACGGGGCTCGGGGGAGGAAAAAATGATTTCTGTTCAACAAGTGGCCGCACAGTAATAAAACTGATTTTTTGGTTCTGTGAGTTATGATTGTGTACGTGATGTATGGTGTCTTCCAGTTTTAATGTGCTGCAATGTGTGGTGTCACTAATTTTATGACTGATCACTTTTGCTTCTTGTGTATGTAACTCGCTGTTCGGAGACGGAGTTCTTGTAAAGAATCGTTTTCACGTTCAGTAAATTCTTACATCAGTTTCACAATCAGTTAGACCCCCCAACCAAAACATTGTATAAACTGACATTAACTATTTCACTGTTATTTAATTCATGTATCCCACAACTAAAAGGAGATACTGAAGGGGACATTAAAAAAAAACTTGAAAAAAAAAAGCCCGGGCCGTGAGGCCTAGGCAGTCTGCCAGTCCGTCCATACACTACTACTAGTACTGATGCTACTACTGCTACTAAAAAATAAACATCCGTAAAGGTAGATCTGAAGCACGTATATACTTTTCCACTGATAATCAGTTTGACAGGCAAGTTCTATATACCGACGGTTCGAACCGCTTTCCGACGGCGTATCATGAATAACAATTTGGGGCTGACATTTTTTCGTGAATAAGATGTATATCTAAAATGGTTCCCAGACAGATGATTCATAGTTCACACGCTCAATTTTCACTGGCACCACAATATAAAGATCGACCTTGCACAGAAGACGGATTCTTCCCGTAAACTGAATCAGTCAACATTTCTCAGTTTCGTCTCAGTTCAGCGCATTAAGATCTGCAAAAGGTTTAATCGGAATACTTTACTATAGGGGTGGTATCAGTGTGCTAGCACAGTCATTTGCGTATTACTAAGTAAAGAGTACAGGTGATAACAATGCACAAGTGCCCGGCCTTTTTTGGTGAGCTAGTGGGAGCCAAGTGTACTTTACACTGAGATAATTCGTGGCTAAAGTTGTTTCACTGATTCAGACTGACTGAGATCTTCGCTGGCGAGAAAGCCGCTGATAGTCCACAGAACCATGCGAGGGTAAATAACAATTAATTGTTGGACACTAGAATTTCATTGTCATCATGCCACTGAGATGAGGTTGAATATAGTGCTGAACTGATGCTGCGGAGGATAGATTAACAAACAATGCCAACTGAACTGGTGACAAAAGCCTCAGTGAACCCACCGTGGTTACTGAGTATACTAGCCTGCCGACATTCAGTGGAGGCCAGACAGGTGCGACTGAGTTGTGTCGTCAGTACATAGACACTAGAATTGAGATACTTATGTCTTTGGTCAGTTCACCTCAGTGTCACGTACTGTGGCAAGAGAGACAGAGACAGAGACAAAGAGACAGAGAGTTAAAATAGTTATTTCAGTCACTGTTTGCACGGCATGCATCAGTAGTCAGTCCAACATAACTGTACAGTGATTAACTTTGCCTTCAGTCAAGCGCTGAGTTTCTCTAACTGATGATCCCTGACACTTCGCCGCAAGGCGCGGCCGCCATATATACAGTGACCACTGAGGCGGCACTGGAGCGTTTCGCGTGACATGCGGGTATCACTGAGTTGTCAACTCAGTGAATGATGAATAATAGACCGGCGTGTCATTACTACAACGTCAGTGGCACTCGGCACGTGTCATCTATTCTATTTCATTATAATTTTTTAAAGAATTTTTTTCTAGGCCATCCACTCCTTCACTGAGTATACTGACATAATTATACGGATTCGCCCAATCCCTCGATCAGTTCTCTTGATCCGTCACACATCGTCAGTACACGCAATATGATCATTCTGTCGCGCGCGCGCGCCGGGCGCGCTGGCGCGTACTCAGTAGTACACACACACACGACACACAAACACACACACACACACACACGTTCGATCGCAGGCATACAACTGAGCGGGACGTACACAAGCAGGCACGAGCTGTGACGCCGGCTGACACATGCATACATACTCGTCGACACGCATGCACGACAGCCCGCACACAGTGACTCCGGCGATCACTGACAGACATCCAAACTGACACCCATGATACCTCTCGCTCCACAAACACACATACTTTTTTTTCTCAGGCATGCAAACATTTTTCATACAGAAATCTTGGCTTCACAACCAAAATTTAAGCAGTGGATTATATCTATTTAAAAAAAAAAAAAGCTTTTAATATCCCTTTTCTTTTCCATTGATATCACGGTATGGCCGGCTAGTGGCTTAATTGAGCATTTTTCGTCATTTCAGTTTACACCATTTTGAGGTATGGAAATTAAAACAAAGCGCTAAAAAAAAAACTTCATTCATTCACACACACACACACACACACACACACACACACACACACACACACACACACACACACACACGACACACACATACACCGCGGCACACACACACACACACACACACACACACACACACACACATGAAAGAAACTTTGTACAGATGTGCTTTTTGAGTCAGTCAGGAAAGATTTCAACTGAGAGTTTGTTTGGGGGGTCTGTTGCTGGGGATCTCTCTCTCCCTCTTATGCAATGGGTTATTTGTTATAATTCTAAGGTACTTCTCTGTTTGAAACACTGATTGGAAAGAACAGAAACAATCATATTTATCGTTCCTTTCTGTTTCTCCAGGCTAGTTTTGCTTGTAACAAGCAATTTCAGTATTATAATCTAGTAAATTCCGGCTTCAGAGAGAGAGAGAGAGAGAGAGAGTTGGTCGAAGTGGAGATAAGTGCATTTGATTGTCGGAGGTGACGGGCCTTGGCGCACCACACCATGGACGCAGAAGCAGAGCGAACTACAAATACTGAAGAGAGACGTGAGTCAGATTTAAGCCTCTGTCACATCCGTGGTGCGAATCAGACTTAAGCCTGTGTGGTGTCGTTGCTTGCATAACTTGTGCAGTGTTGTGGACAACCAGCAGTATAATAGTCTTAGCAACCTTTGATAATTGTCTCAGTCGTCAACAAATAATTAATTTGATGTAAGTTGTAAGGCTTGAGGGGCATGTTTACAATTAGTACACACACACACACACACACACACACACACACACACTGTCTCGCTCTGTCTCTGCCTGTCTGTCTGTCTCTGCCTGTCTGTCTGTCTGTCTCAGTCTCTCTCTCTCTCTCTCACACATACACACACACCATACTTATAAGCATATGTATCATGGACTGGAGATTGTTTCTGTCTCATTGTTTAATTTCTGTTGAGAAAAGGGGGTGGAAATGATGTTTTTATTTCGTTTCTCACAGAGTGGACTGCAGAACCCCAAGTGCTGTCTGATGTTCATGTACATTCAACAGCTCATTCTGTGCACATCGATAATGTAGAATTTTCAGGTACGTTGATTTCATAAATAAGTATCATTATTACCATTTCCTAAAGAGTCTTGAAATACTTTTACATGCAATTGTGCACCAGACAACAGGCTGAAATGTACGTATTCCTTGTGTATTTTAAATTCTTTTTTCAATGTTTCAAGGAATATTTATTGCGTCAGTCATTAACAAGTTTGATACTGTGGTTGAATACAGAACACTTGTTGTTCAGACTTTTATCTAGGTTGTAAATTGTCATAGTGAATTTAAAGGCAGTATAAACAATAATTCTGTTTTCAACGTAATGCATTACCCTCATCATCATATACAGTGCATCATATGTATTGATAGTTGCTGGTTAATATCATCACACACACACACACACACAAACACAAACACACACACACACACACACACACACACACACACACAGAGTTTCATTGACCAGTGGTAGATAGCTTGTCTATGTAAATTCAAGTAAGGATTGCCCAAAACTTGTGTCAGTCACTCAGTGCATGTTTTCCTGCGAATGCTGGGTGATAGCTCAGCTAAGCTTGACAACTTTCATGTCCAACTGTACACTCATTTTCACCTCCCTTGCATCCATTTGGAACTTCAACATCAGTCACTTATTAGTTTTAGTTGCTGTTGCTTTTTTCTCTCACAGCAGCATGTTTTGTCACCCTTTTTGTTTTCTTTTGTTTTCTTCTTGATATTAACCTGCATCAACAGCTATGGTAAGTCATTGGATCGTGATTTTTCGCCCACTGAGATTGAAAATACCACTGTCTCCAGTTTACTTGCCATGAGGGTTCGGTCACTGTTATGGTTGAGATATCAGATGAGTCCACAGGATATGAAACTACCTGCAGCAGTTGTATCTGATAAAATTCAAATGCCCCTTTCCCATGACCCAGACCTTGTATCATTGAAGGGTTCAGATCCTCCAGTTTTGTTGTTGTTGTTGTTGTTACATTCAGGTTTCTGTGTTCTCCTGTAAATTGTAACACTTTCTTCTTCTTTTTTTCTGTTGTTGCAGAAACAAGGTTTGCATTCAAGCCACCATGCTGGTTTATGTGCAGCAAAGAGGGTGGTGCTTTGGCATCACAATTGTGTGGTGATAGTTATGACACAGCAGCTACTAGCATTGTTGATGAGTTATCCAGTACCACAGAAGGTCTGTATTATTATACATATATATGAATGTGTAAAAGACTACTCTTAAGTGGGTTTTTTTTTTGGAAGGAGGAAGGTGGCAGAATGGTTAAGATGCTCAGCTGCCAATATAGAGAGTCTGTGAGGGTGTGGGTTTGAATCCCGCTCTTGCCCTTTCTCTCAGGTATGACTGGAAAATCAAACTGAACATCTAGTCATTCGGATGACATGATAAACACAATAAACCGAGGTCCTGTGTGCAGTATGCACTTGACACACTGTCAAGAACCCATGGCAATGAGAGAGTTGTCCTCTGGCAAAATTATGTAGAGGAAATACACTCTGATAGGTACACAAATATATAAGCATGCACTCAAGGTCTGACTAAGTGAGTTGGGTTATGTTGCTGGTCAGGCATCTGCCTAGAAGATGTGGTGTAGCGTTTATGGATTTGTCTGAACGCAGTGAGAAACTGAAACTGGAACTATTTGGGAACAATGGAACAAGTATTGAGTTTGAATGCCCTGATGGCTGGAGCCCTTAAAATGTTTGTCAGTGCTGGGGTCTTTGTGTTAAGAAACTTTTGTTTCCTGGTTTTGTTTGTTTGTTGATGAAATAACCGTCACTCTACTTGTTGGTATTGAACAAGCAAATGGTGATGAGGTGAGAAACATCTTTTTTTCAGGAGAGGTGTTGGCAAGGGAGGGAAGTCCAGGAACTGGTGAGGCAGAGGATGATTTCAGTACGGATGCTGATGGGGATCTGATAGTCCACAGAAAAAAGGCAGTGAAAGAGAGCCCTGAACAGGTCATCAACATTGGTATGGAAAAGACTTCTGTATGTCTGTTTTGTTTGTTGCCATTCTGTGAGGAAAGTGTCTGTTTAGTGTGTTGAATTTACACATTATCAGCTGTAAATTACTGTGAAAGGGTCTGTTTTTATGTGTTAAAGTTGCACATTATCAAAGTTGCACATTATCAGCAGTAAAGTACTGTACATTGTTCCATGAAGCTGTCAAAATGTTGTAAATAATTCTTTGATGAAAAGGAGGTCAAGGGTTTTTGCAAGGGTGCATTTTGAATGTTTTTTTTCTTCTTCTGAGTTTACTAACTGCAAACTAAGTATGTCTTTAAAGGATGGATGAATTGAAGTTTTGTGTGATGGAGTGCTGGGGAAATACAGCCTAAATGTTTTGAATTCAGTTCTCACTTGGTTTTGACAGAACAAAAAATGTTATGATGCCTGTTTCATAAATTATTATGAGAGAGAGTTAAGAAAGAGGGTGGAGGTTATGTAATAAGAATGTGTGTTTCAGTGCATGCCATGGGCACAGGCCTCAGCCATGTCGGACAGCAGGTAAATACCTGAATCATTAACAGGTAACACATGAATGATGAATGATATGGTTAGCACTCATGAATGGTTGGGCAGAAAATATGTTCCTTATTCGTGGATAAAATATATTAACAGAACATATGACAGATGAATGTCAAGGTGTGTGTTGATATGTTTCTGCCCTGTATTTTGTTATGTGTGATTTTACTGCTTCCAGTGTTAAGTAAAAAAAAACAAAACAAACAAACAAACAAAAAAGTATTGATCAGGCTACATCTCTTACATTTGTTGTTACAACTTTGAATGTAAAGTGATTTTGTTCTTGTAACCTGTATACAGGTGTGGTTATACGTTGGATATAAAGTGATTTTGTTCTGTCTTCTGTACAGGTGTTAGAGGCTGAAAGTAAAATGACAGTTTAAAAAAACAAAAAAACCTGTGTACAGGCATGGTTAGGGGCTGGATGTAAGGTGATTTTTTTTCTTCTGTCCTCTGTTAAGATGTGGTTAGAGGCGGATGTAAGGTGATTTTGTTTTTTTTGCCCTCTGTACAGGTGTGGTTAGGGGCATTGCTGCTGTGTGACTTCATGCTTCACTTTGGCAGCCTGCTGGAAGAGAAAGTGGTGATAGACCTTGGAGCAGGTGCTGGTCTCACCAGTATCGTGGCTGCCTTCCAAGCAGCTACTGTCTTCTGCACAGGTGGGTTGATTTGTGAGTAGTGTTCTTTATGTCAGGGGGGAGGGGAGGTGGTGGAAGGGGTCGGGGGGTGGGGGATCAAATTTGGAGATTGGGTTTTGTCTCAGCACTCGCATTGTTTGCTGTAGAGCTGGATTTCTTTCCAATGCATGTTTTATTTAGCACTCTGAATTGCCTGTTTGCTATGTTTTGTTTTCTTATACAGGTGTCAGGTTTAGTAATGTGTATTTTGATCAGCATAATGTATTAAAGAATTCACACACACATAATTATTATATGTATGATTCACAGTAAGCAGGATAATGTTGATGTCCCCCAGGCACAACTTTTCATACAGTGGTTCACATGTTCAGACAGAGGGGACGACATTCTTAACCTGGCTCGCCTCAACGTGAAAAGAAACGACTCTTTGCTTCAGAACACTGACATACGAGTGCGCAGTGTGGACTGGACTGCAGAGACACCTCTTGGAGTTAGCTCAGGTTTTTGACTTCTGAAGTTGCTGGTTTGTTATGTAGATTTAGTTAAAAGCTATCTTGGTAAGATAGGTTATTTATGAACAAAATTTTTATTGTCAGTAGTTTTCCCATTTGCCAAACTTCTTTTTTTGTTAAAAAAAAAGAAGAAAAAAAAAGCAACAACAAAAAGCGTTTAATTAAAGGACAGCTATAAAGCTATAATAATCATCATTGTAACAGTAAGTATTTGGAAAGTCCAACTGTAAGGAAGGGGATGGGTTTGGGGTAAGGGGAGAGGGGAGATTTGTTGGGAGTCAATGGGGATTCAGATTTTTAAAATTTTTATTTATTATTATTATTATTATTTTTTTATAATAAATTATAAAGGACATAGCCTCTTAGAATGATGATTCTCATAAAGAAATTAAAGTTGTGTACTGTACTAATTCACACAGAATTTTCATTGTGTTAGGAAGATACTTCACACTTTAGAAGCTTTATGTAGATAGAGGGAATTGTTTAACAAGATTTAAAATTGTAAAAACAAGTTTATTTGATTTTTTTTCTGGAGTTAAGTGTTCTTTAATATCTCAGTTTTGAACAATCAAGCACAAAATGGACTTCATCTTCCTTTGATTCTCTGCATAATGTACAAGTCATAGCAGAGAAGTTAGGCTGTCTATATTGATACTGATGAACAAACAGTTCAGATATGCCAAAGAAATAAAGGAGGTGGAGGGGGGGTGGGGGTGGGGTGGGGGTGGGAGGGAATGAGAGATATATGTTATCAGGGATCAGAAATATGTGAAGATGACTGAAAATTGGCCCCAGAAATGTCAATACCTGCAATAAGAGCAAAACTGAAGCAGTATCGATTTCTTTCATGAAATATGGTTAAACACTGCGTGATAGGACACTGAAATCTTAAAAGAGTATTGTGAAATAATTACTTAACTGATGTTCAGTGGTCCTCTGTATCATGATGTAGAGCTTGTCAGGGAAACCAGCTGTGTGTATCTCACCTGCATGTGTTCATCTTGTGGGACCACTGAAGCAGTAACTGCAGTTGCGTTTATCACAGTAGCTTTTCTGCACCACTGTATGTAAGTTTACCAGTATATGCCCCAAAGAGAATTCCTTGTGTTCATGTCAGTACATAGTTTCACTTAAAAAAACACCCAAAACTAGAACATGTATAGCAATGAGCTGATTTCTGCACAGCATATAAGATTCATATATCAACGCACATTTTCACATATGCATGTATGTATAGGAACAAACTAATATCTGCAAATGGTGTTTAGACAGCTAAGCAGATTTTTGTGTGTGTGTGTTTGTGTGTTTTCTTATCTTTTTGTTCCCTTGAGATTATTTTTGATGGTAATTTTGCTTTTGTGTTTTCAGATCCTTCAGATTCAGATGATGTGTTCAGCCTTTCAAAAGAAGATACAGAAATGTTAGGCACTTGCACTGTCATTTTAGCAGCTGAAGGTAAAGTGAATGTATTTTCCTGTGGATTTCATGGAGATTGTTTATTGGCAAGCCAGTGATGTGGTAGGGGAAAAATGTGAAGCAGAGTCAAAAGTTGAGTATTTGCAGAGTTAGAATTATTATTATCAGTCGTAAATAATTTAAGTGTTATATTTAGTAATTAGTTGCTTATGATTAGTCTGTTTTAATGAATGAAATGTAAGCAAGGGGAGTGAATCCTACAGTTTTAAGAAATAGTTTTGAAGTAGTTTTGTCCCTTCCTTTGATCTTTTTTAGTTCTATATATCTTGTGAATTTTGATGTTGTAGGTTCTGCCTTACTGATTTTTTCTGACCCCATCTCCATTGTGAAGTGGCCGGTTCTGCCTTGGAACTTCAATAGACCAGTCACCTTTTTCAGTAACAACTTGTGTCACACTGAGACATTTTTTTTTTTTTTCAAGTCAACAATGGTCATTTCCAGTTGCCTGTACATGTGATGTTTGCACTTGCTCATTAAAAAAGAAAGAAAAAAAAATCACATCCATGCTTTCACTGACTCGTGTGTCATGTCTCCCAGTTGACGATCAATCCCTTCTACCTGTGAACTCTCATCTTGCCATCCTGGCACAGGGTGAACAAAAACGCTTTCACTGTAAATTCCTCATGGTGTGTCTTAAGTACTCGATGCTTATATGTCACCATGCCGCAAATCACATAATTATATAAACATAAATCCAAAAAGGGATTGAAAAAATCTACCGTCAACAACTGTGATGTACTGGTACATTATTTCAATTGAAAATTGTACATGTGTTGAAATGTATGAATCTGTATGCAAAACCTTTCCATAACAAACACCTGAAACAGTTGAGTTTAAAAAAAATTTTTTTTACAAGTAATTTAGTCAAGGGAAAGTGGCCCTTTATCTAAAGAATAAAAAACATATATTTTTTTTACCCCAGTATAAATGACAAATGCAGATACTAATCTGATTATCCAAAGAGAGGAGCATATAGATAAATGTTTCCCCCTCTCTCTCTTATTTTCTGTGGTTGGCAGCACTGTCATATAAACATATTAATATAGACATAAATCAGCAGCTAAGTGCCAAAGAGCCAAAAAAAAAAGTACAGATATTGCCTTTATTTTAATGCTTGAGTTGGTCAAACCATTCAGTAAATCAGCTGATTACTTGGTCAGTATCTAAACTATTTTGGGGAGGCCTGTTTCTTGATGTGAAACTTACATCATGCTGTATTCTTACAGAAACTGAGCACCGGTTGTATGGCTATTTTAATGTTTTATAATCACTGAAACAGCAACACTGGTTGTATGGCTATTTGAATGCTTTATCATTACAGACACAGCAACACTGGTTGTATGGCTATTTGATTGCTTTATCATTACAGAAACAGAGCAACACCACTTGTATGGCTGTTTGAATGCTTTATCATTACAGAAACAGAGCAACACTGGTTGTATGGCTGTTTTAATGTTTTATTGTTACAGAAACAGCAACACTGGTTGTATGGCTGTTTGAATGCTTTATCATTACAGAAACAGAGCAACACCACTTGTATGGCTGTTTGAATGCTTTATCATTACAGAAACAGAGCAACACTGGTTGTATGGCTGTTTTAATGATTTATCGTTACAGAAACAGCAACACTGGTTGTATGGCTGTTTGAATGCTTTATCATTACAGAAACAGCAACACTGGTTGTATGGCTGTTTGAATGCTTTATCATTACAGAAACAGAGCAACACTACTTGTATGGCTGTTTGAATGCTTTATCATTACAGAAACAGAGCAACACTGGTTGTATGGCTGTTTGAATGCTTTATCATTACAGAAACAGAGCAATACTGGTTGTATGGCTATTTTAAGACTGTTCCATTTTCTTTTCAGTTGTCTATGACCTTGACCTGACAGACAGTTTCTTCCGTGTACTGTACAGTCTTCTTCTGCAACCCCCAGCAAAATCTGTCTATATGACTGTGGAGAAAAGGTGAGCAGGAAACAATGTCTTGAACAGCTTGGTGATTTTCTGATGACTTTGTTGTTGGTAGGAATGAATGAACCGTTTACATGAGTGATTTTTTTTCCCCCCAGTGATTTAGTTCTATGCACTAACCGACAATCAGAATGTAGTAAGGCTAGCCCACTTGCGTTTGGCACGGAGTGTGGTATCAGAAAAACATCATTACTAACATGCTGTATCTTATATGTTGAAATCTTGTCGGCTGTATTTTTTTGGGGGGAAATACAGAAGTTTGATACAAATTCCTGTGTTTTCCATGATGTGAGCTGGTTATTGATCTGGCAGTGGTTATACCAAAAACTTGTCAATGTACAGGATTCCTAAAATACTTTAAAAATAAAAATAAGCAAGCAAAAATAAAGCACACACACCTTCAGCTCTCTCGCTCCCCCCATCCTCCCCACCCACCCCCCGCAAAACTGTGATTACAACACTTGTGAAGTTTGGTAATACAGGTCATATTTAGCACGCTGATAACCCACCGGTTTTATTCTTTTCAGTTTCAGTCAAAGCACGCGGACTGATCCACTGCAGATGCATTATCTTCACATAAACCCAGAGCACTGATCAGACCTTGAGCTGATTCTGTTGGGATATTTTGATTATAGTTTGGATATATTAACCTGCTGATTCAGTTATTGTACCCATGTATGGGCAGTAATTTTGTGCTTGGCAGGCTGCACAATAGTTGAAGTTATCTCCCTGGACTTAAACTCTCACGGGAATACACAAGGTGATCTGCTAACAGATGAAATACGTTTGGATAGTCAAGTGCTTTTGATGACCATGATGATGTATAGTCATCCTCAATGTGGTTCTCATCCATTATTGTGGAAGTTACATCACCCAAACCAATTTTGGGTTATTTTCACTGAATCGTGATAGACCGACCTGATAGAAAGAAAAGCGGCATTTTCTGATTCTGTCAAATACAACAGGGCTCAACATTTAAAAAGTTCACTTGCCTGGATGGGATTTGTACTTGCCTGGCTTTCAGAAACTTACATCAAATATGCACACACACATACACACACTCACAGACACACACACACACACTTTCTGTGTGTGTGTTTGTCTCTCTCTCCCTCACACACACACTCTCACAAACACACAGAGAGAAGAACAAATAATGTTTCCTATGGGGTTAAAATCTAAGAGCTGTCATGGCCTTCTGTCTAAAAAATCTAGAGAAGATTTTGGTTATTTCAGAGGAAAAAGTTAAAAAAAAGAAAAAAGAGACAAAAGCAGTCTTAACACAAGCAGCTAGAGACAGTTTGTTTCCATGAGGTATTGTGGTGGTATTGCTGGTACCTGGTCAGTTAGCATTGACAGTTCTGTCTGGTCAAGCAGCTAGAGACAGTTTGTTTCCATGAGGTATTGTGGTGGTATTGCTGGTACCTGGTCAGTTAGCATTGACAGTTCTGTCTGGTCATGTAGTAGAGACAGTTTGTTTCCATGAGATATTGTGGTGGTATTGCTGGCACCTGGTCAGTTAGCATTGACAGTTCTGTCTGGTCATGTAGTAGAGACAGTTTGTTTCCATGAGATATTGTGGTGGTATTGCTGGCACCTGGTCAGTTAGCATTGACAGTTCTGTCTGGTCATGTAGTAGAGACAGTTTGTTTCCATGAGATATTGTGGAGGTATTGCTGGCACCTGGTCAGTTAGCATTGACAGTTCTGTCTGGTCATGTAGTAAAGACAGTTTGTTTCCATGAGGTATTGTGGAGGTATTGCTGGCACCTGGTCAGTTAGCATTAACAGTTCTGTCTGGTCATGTAGTAGAGACAGTTTGTTTCCATGAGGTATTGTGGTGGTATTGCTAGCAACTGTTCTGTTAGCATCAACAGTTCTGTCTGGTCAAGCAGCTAGAGACAGTTTGTTTCCATGAGGTATTGTGGTGGTATTGCTGGTACCTGGACAGTTAGCATTGACAGTTCTGTCTGGTCAAGCAGCTAGAGACAGTTTGTTTCCATGAGGTATTGTGGTGGTGTTGCTGGTACCTGGACAGTTAGCATTGACAGTTCTGTCTGATCATGTAATAGAGACAGTTTGTTTCCATGAGGTATTGTGGAGGTATTGCTGGTACCTGGACAGTTAGCATTGACAGTTCTGTCTGGTCATGTAGTAGAGACAGTTTGTTTCCATGAGGTATTGTGGTGGTATTGCTGGTACCTGGTCAGTTAGCATTGACAGTTCTGTCTGGTCATGTAGTAGAGACAGTTTGTTTCCATGAGGTATTGTGGTGGTATTGCTGGTACCCGGTCAGTTAGCATTGACAGTTCTGTCTGGTCATGTAGTAGAGACAGTTTGTTTCCATGAGGTATTGTGGTGGTATTGCTGGTACCTGGTCAGTTAGTATTGACAGTTCTGTCTGGTCATGTAGTAGAGACAGTTTGTTTCCATGAGGTATTGTGGTGGTATTGCTGGTACCTGGTCAGTTAGTATTGACAGTTCTGTCTGGTCATGTAGTAGAGACAGTTTGTTTCCATGAGGTATTGTGGTGGTATTGCTGGTACCTGGTCAGTTAGCATTGACAGTTCTGTCTGGTCATGTAGTAGAGACAGTTTGTTTCCATGAGGTATTGTGGTGGTATTGCTGGTACCTGGTCAGTTAGCATTGACAGTTCTGTCTGGTCATGTAGTAGAGACAGTTTGTTTCCATGAGGTATTGTGGTGGTATTGCTGGTACCTGGACAGTTAGCATTGACAGTTCTGTCTGGTCAAGCAGCTAAATCTAAAAGACTCTGTTTCCAGACAGGTCTTCACGATAGCAGACAAGGATGTGGTCAGCCCGGCATACGAACATTTCCGCGAAAACCTGGAGGACCTGAGCAGTGTGGATGAGGGACCTGTGCGCTTTCTGTGCTCCAGCGTGGACCTCGGCTTCCCTCAGTACTTCAGTTATCAGCGAACCAAAGAACTGGTGAGTTCATGCATGCATGCAGGGTTCATAAAAAACTGTTATGGACCACTTGGAAACTTACACAATTTTCTTCTTAGGGGCATAGTGAAATGCTGCTGCTCAATTTTGGCAAACGGTGTGGTATGCTGCCAATGTGATGAGCAGCATTCATAACCAGAGGTGCTTTCTTGTATTTCCTTTTTTTTTTCCTTCTTTTTTTTACAATGAAAATCCACAGATATCATTTATAAATCATCGAATGTCTGTACAATTTTGGCCAAAACATTAATTTTCAGACCCGTTTTTTAAGCTGATCATGGTGCATGTGTGCTTGAAAAGCTGTTTGTGTATTCAGAGGTCAGTGGTAGACCATAAGCATCATTCTAAACATCAACCAGATGATCAAGCATTTAATTATTGAAATAAATTCTGTTGATAAGAACTGAGACCTGCCAACCTTTCCTCATTCATTAGAATTTATTCCCCCAGCCTGAACTGCATTCCACAATGATTCCATACAGTTTGAATTGTACCACTCAACAGCAACAACAAAGAAAAAAAGAAGAAAAACAAGAGAGGCAAGGCCTTCAAGACTCACTTGTGATACACTTAAAAAAAAAATCCAAGCTTTTTATGTATTGAGTATAATTTCAAAATGTAATGTTTAAGATGAGAAAGATCAGTTTAAAGCAAATTAAGTCCCCTTGCATTAATTACAGAGTATTTTCCCTTCTTTACCCCCTTCACCAAAACGTTTGCAAAATAAATAAAACTTCCATGCTTAGCAAAAGAAGTTCTCTGTTTGAACAAAAAATGATAATAATGACTGCTCTTGTTGTTGGGTCAGAATATCAGATTAAAGTGCCAAGTTTAGAGAATACAAAAAAAAATATAACAGTAAATGCAGTTTGCATATAATTAGGCTTCACTTTTCATTTTTTTGTGTCCATCCCAGAGGTGCAATATTGTTTTAAACAAGATGACTGAAAAGAACTGAATTTTTCCTATTTTTATGCCTAATTTGGTGTCAACTGACAAAGTATTTGCAGAGAAAATGTCAATGTTAAAGTTTACCACAGACACACACACACACACACACACAGACAACCGAACACCGGGTTAAAACATAGACTCACTTTGTTTACACAAGTGAGTCAAAAAAAGTGCTTTACATTTGAATCTTGACAATCTTTGCCAGCCGCTAACTTCCACCAGCCTACTTTCTCACCAGCTAATCAGCATTCACGTTACAGCAGTGTCTGTCAAAAGCCACCAGCAAATCTGACATCATCATGTTGAAGAAGAAGGGAGATTCATTGCTTGCAGAGGAAAAGAAAAGAAAAAACCCAACAAATCGACCAAAAGTTTCATTCTGAATACATGGAAAAGTACCTGTGCATTCATAAAATCAGTTGTCAGCCAGTACCATGCTCACTGTGCTGTGTGGATGTGAAAATTTCTATGATGTTCTATATCACACAGAGCGTGTGACATTGTGAATAAATGCCATGGACACTTACCACTTGCTGTCAGTCCACCATTCTTCGTTGATTTAAAAAACATTTTTTTTAATTTATTGATTGATAAAAAAAATATACATATACAGGTAGGGTGTTGTATGTGTCGGTTTGATAACCAGTACGAAACATGCAATTTTTTCCGGGAAACATGAACATGAGAAAGGGTGGATTTAGAATGCAGTTTTAATAAATGAGGCTATAAATGAGGTTAGGGGTGTTCCAACTTGCTTTCATTTTTGTCCATTTTTATTCTGTGCATGGGGTGGTTAAAAGGGGAGGGGGGAGGGGTTGTTTATATACTGCTTTTTCTTGAGAAAGGAAATTTCATTGATTAACTGATCTTCAAACCACCTTTGTTGTGCTTTTCAGATTAAACATAAGTGGCTGATTGATGAATGTTGTCACTCAGGAATTGTAGCTGACAGGTGTTGGTTTGTTTGATGCAGGAACTGTGGAAGATTGAAGCAATATTCATACACCAGTCCAAGACCAGCTGAAGGTGTTGGTTTGTTTAATGCAGGAACTGTGGAAGATTGAAGCAATATTCATACACCAGTCCAAGACCAGCTGAAGGTGGCAAGATCAGCTGGTTGATTCATGTGTGTCTCCTTTCTAGGGGGGGTCACTCGCTCAGTCTGGCTCTGTGATGTGGTGATTATCGGCAGCTGTGGGCTTAGCAAGTTGTCTCTCGAAATAGACTGCTTGAAATAGAATGCATGGAGGTAAGGCTACTGAAAGAGTGACTTAAATTGGTAAACTGAGATCATGGTGTTGGAGGAGGATTGGCAGTACTCAGCTTGGCTTTGAAACAAAAAGTAAATCAGCCCTGCCTATTGATGTAGGTGGAGGGCGGAGCGTGGAGGTGGGAACGGTATTGGGCAGAGAGTGATGAATGATGTGTGTGTATGTGTGTGTGCGCATATGTGTGTGTGTGTGTGTGGAGGTGTGGCAGGGGGGGCGGGGGGGGGGGAAGATACAGAGCACTGGAAAAAATAAGACATTAAAAGGGGAGACATAGGCACAATATAGAAGGAAACGCTAACATCAAACAACTGTAACAATTATAACAAATGTCCAATTGGACTATGCAGCAAACCTTCTGCAATAGCAGATAACATCTTGAAATTGTCAAAAATACATTCAAAAGAATTTTCCGAGAAGTTTGATGTTCAGTGCCCCACATGCAATGGTGTATGCACTTTGGTCTGTGAAGCCAAGTGTCCACTGATGAAATCTACTGATGATGGCACAACATGTCATTGTTGGTTCCTGAGAGACAGCCATGAAGATGTAATATAAGGAGGAGGAGAAGAAAACAGGTGGTGGAGAAATGTACATGTTGCTGCTGCTGCTGATTCAGTGCAGCACCATTTGACCGACCTTCTGCTGCAGAGACTGCTACTCCTGGAGTAGACTGTTCAACCACTGAGGATATTTGAGCTTCCATGGCATGAAAATCATTGTCTTGGTGTGTGAATATTATCATCACATTTATTGAAGTTGTATTTACAGGGGAAAGGAGGGTGTTTTGTTTTTTAGGGTGGGGGCTGGGTAGAGAGTTTAAAGTAGAAGTTTTGCAGGCAGTGAAAAAATGCTTTAAATTGTAGACAAAGGGGATTATTTTCTTGTTGTATGAACAAAAAAAAAAAAAGAAGAAAAAAAAGAACAAAAACAACTCCATTGTTTGAAGTAATACTGATCATGTATGGAATGACAAAACATTGAATTGATTGTGATTAAAAAGAAAATGTTGTATAATAAATTAACATTTTATTTGTATTTTCTTGATTTGACAATAGTGTTCAGGTGTTTTGTCTGTGGTATTTCCAATGTTTTCTAGTTGGGCACTTTTGCCATCAGTCCTCTGACGATTGTCAGGAATATCCTCTTATGCTTAGGAAAATGAGAGGAGGGTGTGTGTCTAAAAGAATTTATGAAATTTGTATCATAACAATGTATTGATTTGCATTTACCTTGTGCATTGTATAGCTATTGATGATTGGTTATTCTCATTAATTTTTTTGGTAAACATGTAAAGTGCTTTAAGCCTGCTTTTTTGAAATTGCACATTATAAGAACTCTTCATTTTCTTCGCCTTCTTTTGTCTTTATTTTTTGTATTCCATGAACTCTGTATTTTTAGTGTCTCCATACTTGATGATTACAGTCTTACAGAGATTATGTTTTGGTGCCTATAATATAGTCATTGCGTGGTAATTATATTTCACATTTTCTTATACAGTTTCTGTTAATACGATTAGTTATTTCTTCTGTTTGGTGTTTGGTTTTGTTTTGGTGACTTTGTGATGTTTTCCGTCCTGATATTGTATTGTATAACCTTTTGTCACACCAGATGTCTGTGCATGAAATTCAGGCTGCTCTCCCTTTCGAGAGTGCTGCCTCTGTGCAGAGGCAGCCATACACATTATTTTTCTGTCTGCGAGTGTAACTGCTTTACTATCAATGCTGATTTTTCTACAGAATTTTGCTGGGGACAACACTTTTGGTGCTGTGGGTTCTTTTACATGCCCATGGGACCTCAGTTTATTGCCTCGTCCGAATGACAAACGCCAAGACCACACACTCAAGGTCAAGGTCTAGTGGAGGTGGGGGAGGGGGGGGCGGGGGGGGGGGGGGGGGGGGTTGAAGTTAAGATTCCAGTCTGTTTATGACTTAACACTTGCTCCCTAGCTGGGTGCATTACCTCCTGGGTTATCACTTACAGGTCTTCTGAACTTATAGTACCTTCTGAGCTGTAGGCTGGAATAGACTTCTACGGTCAGGAAGTGCCTGGCAATGCACATTCTCTTGAGATGGACAAGCCTCAGGACTTGTTCATAGTCTATGCACAGGTACAGCAATTCACTGTTGGACATGTGCAAACATATAAAAAAAAAAGATGATTAAGAGTAAGTTAAGAAATCATGCACATTGAAATATCACATGCTTTCTCTCTCTCTCTCTCTCTCTCTCTCTCTCTCTTTCTCTCTCTCTCTCTCTCACTCACACACACACACACACACATAAAAACAAACAAGCAAGCAAACAAGAAACCATAGGCCCCTTCCTCCCATCTCTGACCCACAAACTCCTCCGTGTTCTCTCCACCTCCATCAGAACCACCCTCCCCTTCCCCTCTGCTTCCACTTCCACCTTCTTTGCAAACTTTCATCCTGAATGGAACAATTCATGATTAAGAGTTACCATAAAGTTTGGTCTATAAGCAGCAACTTTTTACCCCAGCTTCAACCTCTGCGGCTTATACAATGATGCGGCTTATTTGCAGATTTTAATGATCCCAGGAGTGTCATGTTCTCGTCTGTTCTTAGCTGCTCAACAAAATCATGATTTCCATCCATTTTTTTTAATGAGCTTCAGGATAGTGTGCTAACTGTTCACGTTTTATAAATCAAATCCGCACACATTAAAGCCTTCAGATCAGCATTCAGTTCTACTCTGCTCAAGCATACACCCTCATCATGCCGAAAACGTGACGTCATGCCTATGATGCAGCAGCAGCAGGTACTCTGAAATCATACTCATTTTATCATTAATGTAATAAGTGTGCAGTCACTCATATAACGCTCTGAACCCACACCTCACCCGCCCACACACAGGCACACAGTTACCCATGCACACAAGTGATTCGTTGCTGCTTTGGTGAGAGGTAGACAATGTTAAAGAGTGTGGGACAAGTATGTGGATAGATAAATGAATAATATCCACAAAAATGAATATAGGAATGAATAAAACAGATGTAATAAACAAAAGGCAAAAAATCAGCATGTAGATGAATAGATAACAGATCACAGAGGAAACAGTGTCAACTAAACAATGCAGGACCAACTTTGCTTAAAGATTAACCCCTTGACTACTGATCTTCGATGAAATGAAATCATGAGAGTGGCATGAATTTTAATTGCAAGAACCACTTCTAGTGTACTTGTAAGTGGTGCAATTGATTTTACTGAACAAAAGTAATGCAATCCAAATGGGAATGAGTCCAAGTAAGGAATGGTCACCTGACCAGTAACCTCAGTCTTATCATAGTAAGGCAACAGCCCTTCACTCAGCATTCTGATCATTGGCATTTTAAAAGGTTAACCTCTTGCTTCACATTTTGTAGGCGGGGGAAGAGTGTATGGCAACCAACAGAAATGTTCAACTAAAATGCATCTACAGGAGTGATGTGTGACCCAGTCACCAGAATGATTGCATTCCAGACATTGGTTGACCTGTATCAGAACTGCTCAGCGAACTGAAAAATTCATGTGGGTGGAACACAACACTTTATCACACCTGAAAAACAGCAACAAAAGAAAGAAACAAACCAACCACAGAAAAAACAAATTTCATGCCATATCTTAACCACAAAGTTCCTCAAGGCAAATAAGGCTATATTGTGCTGAGGATATCAGCCCTTCCACTTAAATTTTCATCCCCAGTCTGCGAAAAAATTGTCAAAGCCACACATAAAAAACCCCAAAAAACAACAAAGAATATGGCAAATAATACTGCAGAATGGATATCTGGTATATAGAATATCACTACCTTATTGCGAGAGTGAAACAGTACATACAGTACACCATAGACTGCAGAAAAGGGAAGGAAAAAAAGTGTCAAAGCTGGCTGAAAAAAGAAAAAGGAATGGGCTGGAAGGAAGGGGGCAAAAAAGGCAAAAACAAAAGAGAACAATGGAAAAGAGGTAATTTATTGTACAGAATTTCCAGAAGGTGGGTATAGAAGTTTGTTCTGAAAGACCCCTGACATCCCATAGGGGAAATCCTGGGGAAGAAGCAGCAGATGCAGACTTTTTGTAGAAGACAGACAATCGGAAAGTCTCCATTAGAATGTGAGATGGTAACAGGTATTCAAAGTGTAACACGGACAGCTCCAACCAAGTATTTTTCCCCTGTGTGAACCAGCAAAACACTGGCTTGAACTGACTGACGGAAAGCGTAAGCATGTGACAATTCTATTGTTGAAAAAATTCATAATTGACAAGGCGTAAGGAAATCTTTTCAGGTCGAATCAGATCTGACATAAAGGTGCAAAGTCCAGAGCTTGTTAGTTTTTTCCCCTTTAAAAAACATATGTTAGCAAAATGATGTAAAGGGATCTGGGTGCGCTTAAAGGTGCCAAAATCTTTTTACCCACGGGGTGGAGTGAATTCATACCCACTGTGTCTCGGGCTTTGCACAGGAAGGTGGGACCCAAGACTCCCATTCCACCGCTTTAACCTTCCCCAACCAACAAGTACCCACCCATTCAGTACTTGGTTGGGTGAGGAAAATTGGAGTCAAGTGTCTTTCCCAAGCACACAACACCTTGCCGAAACAGGGCCTCGAACCCTGATCACTGGCGAATCTGGATCAGAAGTCCAACACCTAACTTGTGTCATGGTGCCTCTTTGGCGTGGAGAGTGGCAGTTTAAATGTTTCGCTGATAGCAGCTGGCTGTGTCTGACTGCAGACGGCGTGAACACGTTTGCTGAAAGTGACTTGATGGCAGATATCTGTATCCTGATTATGGCTAGTATGGATGTATGAATGGTTTAATTCCAGTTTTGGGTTTGTTTTTTTCTTCTTCTTCTTTTTCAGTCCGACGGGTCATTGACCAGTACATTTCAAACACACTATAAATATAAATTATTATCAACAGCACACAAGAGTGTGCTTGTGAGTAAGTAGGAAACTATTAAAATGGGGGTCATATACCTACATAAAAGGATTGCCAGGGGAAAAAAGGCAAGGCCTTTATCGGCCCGTAATGATAATTGAATTATCATAATGTGGCTCTTATAGGTGGTATGAATAAGATACACACACACACACACACGCACACACACATATATATATATATATATATATATATATATATATATATATATATATATATATATATAGAGAGAGAGAGAGATATCTTCCTGTGGGATTTTTTTCCTGAGTTGCAGTAGAGGAGACTGATCTGTGTCAGGACCTGCATGTAGTTAGGCAGAAAGTCTGGCGGTAGAGGAGAGGTCTCTGGACAGGTCGCCATTGAATATGGACAGAAATAGCGACAGGATCCTGGATGATAATGAATAATAATCATAATGATAATGGTAGGAATTGATAATGTGCTCTAACTCCTTACCATAAGGGCTTCGAGTGCTAATTTTTTAACATCAATGTGTGGAAAAAAATGGATACAAAAATAACAACACGTACAGGGCACACTTACCACGACTTACAAGCAAGACAAATGTAATGTGTCGATGATAAAGTACACACACGCACACACACACACACATGAAAGAAGCTTTGCACAGATGTGCTTTGAGACAAGATTTTAACTGAGATTTTGTTTCGGCTACTGTGGAGGAGGGTTTAGCAGACACACACGCAATCTTTCTACCTCCTGAATCCCTCCCACCCACTCAGTCGAAAACCTCACACCAAAAACGTGACAAACCAGAACCCCAGCTACATGAAGCCATCCAGTTTAAATGATCTCTGCAGCGTGGACCAAGCTCACGTTTCACACTATCTTTGTAGTCTACCTCAACGCCGACTCCTTGAGAAAGCGACGTGCAAATAAATCAGTTGGAGTGGTAACGAATCTTTACGACAGGTAAAATTTTCCTTTCGCGATGCCACACACACACACACACACACACACAGAGATGCATGCGCGCTCACACACATACACACACACACACACACACACATATATATATATATATATATATATATATGTGTGTCAGTGTGTGTGTGTGTGTAATTATGTATCTCTCTACAATATATGTATCTCTCTCTTCAATATAATTATTTTATTATTATTATTATTATTTTTTTTTAATAGTTTTCAAAGTCCTTGTAACAGAGCCCATATGTATGAAGTTGGTTCATTGATGTTATTGTGTGGTGAAATCGTTAAAAAAAATATAAAAAAAAGAAGAAGAAAAGAAAAGCCGCTATGCAGAGAAAAACTAACGAATTGGAGAAAATTAATGTGTTCAGAACAAATCATGGCATTCAGCCTTTGGCCCGGTTCATTGCCCCTGATGTATTTTCATGAGGAATTCCAGACTGGTCTTAATTCCCGATGGTCACTACATACAATGAAGGGAGTGGGGAAGAGGCGTTTTGGGATGCGTTCTGGAACATACGCACATGTCTACCGTAATTTGCTTAACTTCGAACGATTCAGCTGACTTTCTTTTCAGACCTGCAGAATTGATGTATCCAAGGGACCTCACCCTGACCGACCCCTTCTGGGCCATTATTCGTGGTGAACGCCCTTACGGTAACTGCTGGGGTGAACAGTGCGTGGTTGACTGAGTGTGTGTTGTTTGTGCGTGCGTGCGTGCGTGCGTGTGCGTGTGTGTGTGCGAGAGAGAGAGAGAACGAAGTTTTTTTCTTTTTATTGAGGGAAGTGGAACAAGCATACATGTGCTTTTTTTCCGATCCAGCCCTCAGGGCAAACAGAGATTCAAAAATGAACCAAAATATTCACAAAGTAACAAAGAGATGTAGAAGTAAGGACATGACATTCACATACGCATCAGTTTAAACATGCAAGTTAAAAAATAAAAATTAAAAAAAAGAAAGAAAAAAAACCGTATGTAGGAATGTAGGACAGTGACTGATTCAAAATATCAAGTACTGCAATAGTGGTTAGACATAGAACTAAGCTATATGTGTATTCAATAAAATCAAATCAAATCAAGTATTATTCTTGACATATTTGTTCCAACGTGTACATGGAAATTTTAAACAGATCTACTTTTGGGATGGGGATCTTAATCTTGTTGGTCTGACGGATTAGCGTGGTGAGAAATCTTCTCTCTCAAAGATGGAGCATGATTTGACATGATTTTAAACACTAAAAGCGCTTTGTTGTATTCAAGTTTAAGCTTTAGGGGAAGAATATTTAAGTGTGAGCAGTCAGTGGATGAAGATTTCGGGATTAATTTTAGAGTTCGTCTATGCAGACTTCGTACGATGATGATGATGAGGATATTGTTGTTGTCTCGTTCGTCAACCATGACGTGGATGCGTTGTACTGACCGTGGTTACGCGCCAGGGGCCCAGTACATCTGTCTTCGGCGTTGGTTTTCTTGTCCGAGTTTCCCTCTTGTAGGCGACTTGCCGACCAAGGCTTAAGAGCATCCCCTATCCTGGTTTGTTTCTCCGAGATTTTCCTTCCCCAGGGCTAGAGGTTTTTATGGGCCTCTTACTCGCATGATGAACCCGTCATAGGACACATGGGGAATTTGAAATGGTGTTAACAGTACCACCCGTTACCCCGCCCCGTCCTGGTAGGAACATCGCCATTTGGTCCGGAACTGCTTATTTGACCAGGCAAGCCTGACTTATATCGCAGCTAACCCTCATATCTGGGGGTCGTTCCCCTATCCGCCACCTGGGGACCCGCCGGGTTGGGGAGTAGTCGCCCCGCCCGGATGATGATGACGATGATAATGGACATTTTTTTAGCGCATTAACTCTCCAGAAACACTGCTCAAAGCGCTTCTCAAAGTAAAGGTTTACCTTGTCGCCAACTGAATCCCAGAGTGTTGACGCACAGTTGATATGTGATTCAATATAAGCAAAAAAGAATCATTTTCGATAATGTAAATCATGAAAATGTTGAATTCTGGATAGCTGATAAATATTTTTGGATAGAGTTTTGCATAATGACATACTATGATTAGACCAAGTTCAGTTGTTATCAATTGTGACTCCCAGAATTTTAAGATTATGAACTCCTTTTATAGGTTGACCATTTATGGAGAGAGAGAGAGAGAGAGAGAGAGAGAGAGAGAGAAACTGGAAACTGTTTATTGTCATTGCCTACAAAAAGGTCTTTTGACAAGGGGGTTCGGGGGTTAACATTTGTTTCAATGCAAAATGATCATATATCCCATAATGATCAAATAAATTATCAACACTGAAGATAAATAAAGATTAGCAGCACGCTTACAACACACCATGCAAAGAAATGAAACAAACAATCAAACAAGAAACAATAAAACATACATGAAATACTTCGTGTTTTGACCATCCATTCGCACGTTATTTCTTGTAGTCCGTACTTTCCTTTAAGAACAATTCAGCATCAACATCAACCATAGTTAACTTCCTTCAAATTCATTGTTTTAATTATGGTTAAGAAAACCTTGTCTAATTTTTTGTGCCTCTGCGATGAACTTAGCAACGGATCTAATTACAATATCATCCTCAGACGATAAAACAGAAACAACATCGTCCATTCTAGCTACATTTGAATTAAAAACTTTACATTTTTTCTCGCACAACCTCATAAGCTTTACACTGAAAGAGAAAATGTTTTTCATCATCAATTTGGAATCCACATGCAGGGCAAGGTAGTTCTGTGGAAGTCCCAAGTTCAAACCATTTCTTATTTGCGTTAAAACCAAGTGTCCTTAATCTAAACCTTGAATAACTAATTCTGTGCCATTTGTCTGCAATAACATTTAGAAATTTTTCAGGCTGAAATACATTCTTAAATGAGAAAAACCAACTATAGCTTTCTTTGCTTTCCACTATCCGAATGCCAGTTTTGTTTAAAAGAGCAAATGAGTCTGTCTTTAAATTCTGAGATAAACTGCTGTTCATTTCCTCCTCCCTGTGACAACCATACAATTCCAAAACCTTGTTCTGATAAAACCTTCTTACTCTATAAGCCCAGTTTTCTTTCCCTAACTCTAATTGTACATACATCATATCATAGGCCTGCCTACAAAGACGTGTTTGTGGAAGCTTCAACAGTTTCAACCAGTACTTAATGCACCTTACATACGTTTTTACATACAAAGGATATCTTCCCGTTTCTCCGTATAAAACTGCTTTCTACGGTCGTTCACCGACACACTGCACACAATACTTATTTGCCACAGTCCATCAAAACTCCACACAACACAAAAATCGCTGCACCGACTCAGAGGAGCTGCTGCCTGGCCGCCATTACCCATCGTCCCCCCGAGAGAGAGAAGAGAGAGAGAGAGAGAGATTAAGTTAGCAAATTATGTATTAAAAATACAAGGACATTTCACTTCTGAGGACTGATCCGACATTTGACAAAAATTGGAGCTCATCTCATAACACGTCCACACACACACACACAAAGGGGAATTCATGGATTCTTCCTGGAATATCCACATTGATACCCCCTTGCCCTCATTCTCTTCCCTTCCTTTCATCTCACCTCACCCCTCCCAATCCCCCATCCTCCCTCCCCCTCCCAACCTCACTCTCAACCGATCCACGATCACTTCTCAGGTTGATCATGATCCACAGAATGGGGGGCATGGAAAGGGAGGGAGGGAGGGAGAGAGAGAAAGGAAGGGAGCAAAGGGAAGGGAGGTGGTGGGCAATATTTCACGGGAGACTTGTGGCGTGAGGGCGGCCTCGCGGGAAGCTCCGGCTACAATGGCAATTAAGCACCAATAAGGTGATGACCGGTAGCAGATGACCCCAACAACCAACGCAGCTCTTCCCCCTCCCCTCCCCCTCCACAATCCTACTCACACCCCATCTCTTCCCGGGATAATGTGATGAATGAAGGGAGGGAGGGAGGATAGGGTGGGGAAGGTAGGGGTGTGGGTGGAGAGAGAGACAGAGACACAGAGAGAGAGAGAGAGAGAGAGGGTAGGAGGGGAATGCGAGGTGTGTTGTCGATGTCACCATCTGGAGGAGAATCATGTTCCAGATTCCGCTGCTCTGGCTTCTCGGGTTTAGCACTTCTCACGAAACGATGCCCATCAACCGGAGAGAGAGAGAGAGAAAAAGAGAAGTGTTGGCTTTGGGCACGGTTTTTTTTTTTCAGCGTGAGTTCACACTTTCCTGTCAACAGACCGAGAGGTTGGGTTTCGTTGTTGTCATTGGCTGTTTTTTTTTTGTTTTTTTTTTTGTGTGTGTGTGTGTGTTTTGACTCACTTGTGTAAACAAAGTGAGTCTATGTTTTAACCCGGTGTTCGGTTGTGTGTGTGTGTGTGTGTGTGTGTGTGTGTGTGTGTGTGTGTGTGTGTGTGTGTGTCCGTGGTAAACTTTAACACTGACATTTTCTCTGCAAATACTTTGTCAGTTGACACCAAATTAGGCATAAAAATAGGAAAAATTCAGTTCTTTCCAGTCATCTTGTTTAAAACAATATTGCACCTCTGGGATGGGCACAAAAAAAAAAAAAAAAAAAAAAAAAAGAAGCCGAATTATATGCAAACTGCATTTACTGTTATATTTATATTTTTGTATTCTCTAAACTTGGCACTTTGAACTGATATTCTGACACAACAACAAGAGCAGTCATTATTATCATTTTTTGTTTGTTCAAACAGGAACTTCTTTTGCTAAGCATGGAAGTTTTATTTATTTGCAAACGTTTTGGTGCAGATAGAAAAAAAGGGAAATTACTCTGTAATTAATGCTAGGGGACTCAATTTGCTTTAAACTGATCTTTCTCATCTTAAACATTACATTCTGAAATTATACTCGATACATAAAAAGCTTGTGTGTTTTACTCTCAGTGTACAGGGCTTTCACTATGTTTATTCGCCCAAGTGGTCTTCTTCGGAAAATACTAAAATCAATAGGACGAGTGGACTTTACAGATCTGTTGGCTGAGCCCTGAAGGTCATGGGCAAAAATCAATTGTGTACACATATTTATACACATTCAAAGCACGTGCTCATATTCTTCGCGAACGCGAACGACGCCATTTTATTTCAAGTTGTTGACCTGCCTGTTCAATCCTATATTCAATGGACAATACATGATAACATGTGATGGAAAGTTGGAGAAGGAGACTGTTAAATATTTATTCAGAGAAAGATTTGTGAACACCTCATCACTTACTGGATTATGCCCCAAACTGCCATAAAAATATCCACAGAATCAGTCAGAATTCACACTTAAAAATTGTAAACCATGCGAGTTAATATCCTTGAACTGATCACGATGAAACGAAAAAATTTCCAGTCTTGACTTTTCTCAAAATGAAGTCCTTTTCACTTCTTACGACGTTAAGAAGTACTTGTAATTGGCTCTACATGTTATTAGTTTAACAAAATACTCAATTTTCATATCAACTTTAAAACTATAAAACTAGAATGAACATAGAGAAATTGAATCGACCGTGTCGTACTACATTTCCGGCGGGTGTAACTAAACTTGTACATCTATCTAGATCTAGTGAAAACGGCTAAATGTTGCAGTGTGATTGCCATGATAGCCATTAAAAAGAATTTAGTGTAATGGATAGTGTAATGGATAAGGCAGTTTCTTCTCACCCGAACACGAATCTGGTTAGGACTTTTTTTTCTTTCTTTTTTTTAAAGCGAAGCTTTATAACAACAAATACAGAACACATTTCAATGATTAGATTTTTTTAAAAGTGTATCACAAGTGAGTCTTGAAGGCCTTGCCTCTCTTGTTTTTGTTGTTGTCGTTGTTGTCTTTTTGCCGCAATGAGCAGATTTCGTCACCAAGTCGGAGACAAAAACGGCTGTGATGCAAATGTAGCCTCCATTCTCTGATGACATATTTATGCCAGGGCAGTTTCCATCCTGAGTGATAATAAGCGTGTTTGTTTCATGAACTGGCACGTCCGCATGTCTTGATCCAGTTAAAGTTGAGTGGAGGACGAACTGCAACCGACTAAATGTGGTTTTCGCGTTACTTTCCATTCGGTGCAACACACGCACGTCTCTCTCTCTCTCTCTCTCTGTATGGTGTGTGTCTTTCCAGTACATCGGCTGTGGGCTGGTCCACTGTGATGACTTTAGAACACCAGATCATAATTATGTTTTGCCTCACCCGATGTCAGATTATACTACCTCATAAGCACACTGAATACCACTGACGAGCAGAAAGCTCGATTAGTCCAAATCATAGCCTGTCTCGGTAATAACACGACCTCACCATCGCACTGAAAATCACATTCGACGTCTACTTGAACTGTATTTACTGTATTTTGTAACCCCCCCTCCAAAAAACAAAACAAAACAAAACAAAAAACAGCAGCAACAACAACAACAACAAAAACAAACAAACCACACACAAAAAAAGCCCACCAAAAACGTAACTGCATAAATAGGGATTTCCTTATGTACAGCGTTGTTAGAAGTAAGCATATCCTTCAGCTGATATAAGGTGTTTCAGCCACGTCATTGCGAAACGAAGACAGCTCGTGTTTCGTGCTTTGATCACACCCGGCTTGTCTGTCTGTGCAAGAAACTGATCATTGTTTCAAAACATTGTACCAATGCTCCCCCACACGCGCTGGGGTTTTTTCGCGTGGGTCAGACCTCTGCAGTGGTGTGTGTGTGTGTGTGTGTGTGTGTGTGTGTGTGTGTGTGTGTGTGTGTGTGTGTGTGTGTGTGTGTTGCAATTTGCCAAACAACAACAACAACAAAATCAACAACAAACACACCCACACGTTATTCAGTGAAAAGGGAAACAGGGCATGTGAGAGAAAAATATTAGGTAGCACAGAGGGACAAGAGAGAGAGAAAGAGAGGGACAGAGACAGAGACAGAGAACAGAAAGGCAGGGTGTAGACGGTCATCAACCCGGAAAATACGAACGACGAGCACGTCAAATAGAGATACAGAGAGAATTGAGGCGGTCAGTCCCCTGGAGAAAATACATTTTCCACACCAGAAGACGCTGGAACATAATCAAACAAGAGAGGCAAGGCCTTCAAGACTCACTTGTGATACACTTAAAAAAAAATCTAATCGTTAAAATGTGTTCTATATTTGTTATTATAAAGCTTCGCGTTTAAAAAAAAAAGAAAAAAGTCCTAACCAGAATCGAACCCCGCGTGTTCGGGTGAGAAGAAACTGCCCTATCCATTACACTATCGTGGCTCCTTAACTGACGTTCTAAAACATAACATTTGAACATACTATTTTAAAGGGCGATAAATCAATTGCGGTATCCGCAGTGAAAACGCTGTTTAAATCATATTATTCTGGTGTATCTTGGGCATTCAAAAAATATTTAAGGACAATAAAAAATTCTTTTTAATGGCTATCGCCGCAATCACACTGCAACATTTAGCCGTTTTCACTAGATCTAGATAGATGTACAAGTTTAGTTATGCCCGCCGGGAATGTAGTGGGACACGGTCGATTCAATTTCTCTTTTATGTTCATTCTAGTTTTATAGTTTTAAAGTTGATATGAAAATTTAGTATTTTGTTAAACTAATAACATGTAGAGCCAAGTACAAGTACTTCTAAACGTCGTAAGAAGTGAAAAGGACTTCATTTTGAGAAAAGTCAAGACTGGAAATTTTTTCGTTTCATCGTGATCAGTTCAAGGGTATTAACTCGCATGGTTTACAATTTTTAAGTGTGAATTCCGACTGATTCTGTGGATATTTTTATGGCAGTTTGGGGCATAATCCAGTAAGTGATGAGGCGTTCACAAATCTTTCTTTGAATAAATATTTAACAGTCTCCTTCTCCAACTTTCCATCACATGTCATCATGTATTGTCGATTGAATATAGGATTGAACGGGCAGGTCAACAACTTGAAACAAAATGGCGTCGTTCGCGTTCGCGAAGAATATGAGCACGCGCTTTGAATGTGTATAAATATGTGTACGCAACTGATTTTTGCCCTTGACCTTCAGGGAGACCTTATGGAGGCTATGTTAAAGATCTATACCTGCTGTGCAAAGAAGAGTCGTGTCTAGCTCTCCCCTGGTTAGCAGTCCCAACTCACGTTGGTGTGTTGGGTGCAGACGCTGGGAGAGACTCTGAAGAGTAGAAGAGAGAGCTGGTGAGAGCGAGCTGGTCAGAGCAATCTGGTGTGAGAGAGAGACTTGTTGGTAGGTGCCTATATAGTGGGGTTGGGGAGAAATATTGAATAACTGATATCTAGTGTAAACCACGGCTTGTTGGTTATTCTCTTGGAGAAGCCGTTCTCACCCAGACCTCATGACTGTAGACGTGTCTTCTAAGCATCTGTGTAAACTCTCCCATCTTCGGGGGGTCTCCGAACAGTGTACCAGAATTTGCCTTTGTGATTCTTTGGTCAACAGACCATGGACTGAGGACCCTGCTGTAGTTTGATTAATTTCTGGGTTTGACCTGTTTGTGACTGGACTTATACCGCCCGACATTTTGTTGTATGACATTTATTGGTCAGTTGTGGTGTAGCAGGTTGCGTCTTGCCAAACCCAGCCTTTCAAAATTTAGCCATTGAAACAGGTCTGACGTTACTAAGGATGTACACCCTCAAATACCTATTTTGCCTCCTGTGATAAGAGCATCTGCTCTTTGTCGTATCGATTCTTTTTCTTTCGTTTTTTTGTTGTTGTAACTTCCCCTTCCTGATTTCCCCCTTCTCCTCCCTCCCTCCCCTCCCCTCCGCCACCACACACAGAAAACGTGCACACTGTGCACACTCCACGTCCCAGCATTATAGCTTCCCTTCAAATCGAATCATCACAGTAATAATTTATTGCTCAGACGACCGGAAAAAAAGAAGGGAAAAAAAAAAGAAAAAAAGAGCTACGGCTGTAGAGGTCCACCTTGGCTTCCTCTGAAGGAAATTGAGTACAAAAGGGATACCAGTGACAACACGCACACACACACACACACACACACACACACACACACACAGAGCATCTCGTCCATCAACCAGTCTGCCTTGATCAGCCAAAGACAACCTCCCCCCACCCCCAACCCCCTATTCCTAGATTTGTTCCAGTGAGTCCCGTCTTCCCTTTTCAAGGCATGTTTTCATCTTGCCTTCAAGAGAGATGGATTATACGAGAGAGAAAGGCAGAGAAAGAGAGAGAGAGAGAGAGAGAGAGAGAGAGAGAGAGAGAGCGGGGGAGACAGAGGCAGATAAAAAGAAAGAGAGACAGAGAGAAAGAGACACAGAGTAATATGATACTACTACTACTACTACTACTACTACTACTACTACTAATACTACTACTACTGATGATGATGATGATACATTATTTCCGCCACTTTTTCACTTGTTCTTGTTCATTTCGAATATCTGCGTCGTCGCCTGACAAGTCGCCCCAAGAAGCACGCACGTACACGATTACCCTCGTCGCCCGCTCAGGATTAGTTTTACCCCTCGGGATGTCTCCAAATACGTAACGCTATGCAGTTTCCTACATTTACCTAACTTCAGGACTTATGATACTTTTTTTTTTTTTCGTTTTACCTTTTCCGAAATACCAGTCCACCGATGCAACATCTAAAACTCGTCGTTTCTGTCATTCTCTCTCGCCTCGACTATTGTATGTCTATCTCTCTCTTTTATCTGGTTTGCCTCTTTCATCTAGTCACTCACTCTCCCCAGTGCAAACAAAAGCCTGCCTGCCACCAGACTCGTCCTCAGAAAAAAAAAAGAAGGAAAGAAAGATTTCAGCACATCATTCACCTCTTGGAATCTTTCTATTGGCTCCGTGTCTCACCCAGAATAAAGTTCAAGATCAGAACTCTATGTAAAAAAACAACAGCAAAAAACTCCCAACAAACCCAACAACAAACAAACAAAAAACACAAAAAGCAAACAAACAAAAAAACAAAAAAAAAAGAAAAGAAAAACAAGAAAAACAACAACAAAAAACGAAAACAAAAACAACAACAACAGCAACAACAAAAAAAACCCAACCCCCAAAAAGGGAAGTAACAAATTTGCCCGTTCCTATCTCTGTTACTCCATTTTTCCTCTGCATCCCCATCTCCCTCCCTTCGATCAGCCGTGAATCCACTGTTTCCGTATTCCCTGATTTAATCGAACAACCAACCTACAGCTGGCCGCCGTTCTTTCAACGTCTTTGAACCTTATACCTTGAAAGCCCTCCCTCCCTCTTTCGCCTCGTTAACCCCCCCTGGCCCCCCTCCCCCCCACGCCCCCCACATTTAGCTCTTTCAAGTCTGAAGTCTGGCATCATGACTCTCTCACCTCTCTCTCTTCCCCGTTTGCAGTTTAATAATAATAATTATTATTATATTTATATAGCGCTGAATCTTGTGCATAGACAAATCAAAGCGCTTTCGCACCAGTCATTCACACGCATGCATAACTCTAAAACTGGAAAAACCTGAGGACAAGGAAGAGGCAGGGAAGGCAGGCTATTTTAGGAAGAGGTGGGTTTTAAGACCAGACTTGAAAGAGCTGAGTGCGGAAACCTGACGAAGAGAAAGAGGAAGTTCATTCCAATCGCAAGGTCCAGAGACAGAGAAAGAACGGCGGCCAACAGTTTCTCATGCTTACATGCATATCATATGGATTTTAACTTTCATCCTGGCGCTGAATGAGAGCTGCGCATGCGTGGAAATAGCTGGTGCGTAAGCACTTTGATTTGTCTCTGTACAAGACTAAGCGCAGTATAAACACTTTACTACTTATTATATCACGGAAACACCTGCCTTGGATACATTACTGGTACAACACCCTTGAGCAGTTCACTGTGGTCCGGGGTTGATGGAAATCTTTTACTTTTCAAAGTGTGCCAAAACTACTGTAAATATACACATATAAATATCATATTGCTTGTCTGGACCGGTCACGTGAGAAACGGCTAATCAATGTCGATACGTTCACAAGCGCGTGCACGAACTTAGGTACGGGTGCTATCTTAGACACGCATACACACACACGCACGCACGCACACACACGCACACACACACACACACACACACACACACTCACGCACGCACACACACACACACACACCCGCGCGCGCGCATACATACAGATAGAGATAGACATAGATAGATAGAGTGAAAGACAACTTTACAGTTTTTTTAGTTGATACAGAAATTTCAGTCTGGCACAAAGCAAATTCTGGAATTTGTTCTCCCCTAAACTGACGATAACGTTAATAAAACACGATTTGGAAAAGAAAACCAAAACCAACAAACAAAACACACACACAAACACACACACACACACACACACACACACACACACACACACACACACTACTAGCGAGGCATAGCGTTGTTTCACGTCGACGCCACATAAAACTTGCTGTATATTTAATTACTCTTTTGGCAGTTTGTGTTCTAGAGCAGCAGCGTCTAAAAAAGCAGCAGAAGAAAAAAATGGATGGTTTCGCAATGGCGTTCTACGAGGTAAATTAGACCAGTTGTTCTTTACGTCGTCTTGTTTAAATGTGGAATGGAAATGGTTAAAGGAAAGAGCAAGTTGTCCTTCGTTTTCGGATATAGCTTACACTATTGTTATTGATATTTTATTCTAACCAGTTAATGTTTGAAATCGAAACTATATTATGTATCCCTCGTGCTACCAGTCTGATAAAAAAGAAAAATAAAAGTTTCATTTTTCTGTAGATTCTGATTTTGTTATAATGTTAGTTCATTTTATACTCTCTGCCTCTGTCTGCCTGTCTGTCTGCCTGTGTCTCTCGTTCATTCTCTGTCAGAAGTTATATTTTATCCTCATTTTCGTAGAATCAGATAATTCTGAACCCATAAGACTGTAATCAAGAAAATCTTTATTTCCTTCTTTGGCAAAGGCCTATTCACTTCTTGACAAAAACAAAATGTAATCTAAAATAAGTTCAGCAATAATCTACCACACTGGAAGTGTCCAGGGAAAAAAAACCCCATTGCAGTCTGTATAATGAGACCATCCCTGAAGCTGATCAATGGATACAGGAGCCCGCGCATTAACGATGTTGTTGCGACTGGTGTATCTTTTAGCACTGAGGTGTAGGAGTAAATCGGTTTCACAGCACTATGGTTAGACGAAATAAGATTAAGGAGTCTAAAAGATATGCAAGCGTTAGGGAATAATATTACCAAAATGATGACTGAACGAATTCTCGAGATGTGTTGGGCAAGTCATGTGCTGGCAAGAAGGAGGAAGGACATCTCATGAATTGTAGTAATTAAAAATCGCCAAGAGTACGTGCCGGATAGATAAGTGTGTGTGTGTGTGTGTGTGTGTGTGTGTGTGCCTGAAACCGTTACGATAAATACCTACTGTCATAAGTAATAGTATTGTCAAACCAAATTTCAGAAATACGCTGTTTGTTTTTTTTGTTTTTTTTTCTAATGATATTAGTTAAGAGATGACTGTGTGTGAAGACGTGAGCAAATCCTTCAGAAAATGTAAACTGTGACAGGCTTCACTAAGGCAGTTTGAGGTATTCTGGACGGGAGTTGGTCTTATTTTTGTTGTTGCTGATGTTCTTTTTTTTTTTTTATATAAAATTATAAGAAGTAATACCGCTTTACATAAACCCGCTAAATATGGACACTGGCAGTATGGCTTCGGTGCAGGGATGGGTAACTGTAAGGCGATCTTAGTAGCGCTACCTTTATTCGGCTTAATTTTTTTTTCTCTTAATATGTGGTCTATGGAACTAGACAAATGAAATTTCTTAATACAAAAAAAGGAAAAAAAGAAAAAAAAAAAAAGAAAAAAAAATTAGCGCTGCCAAGATGGCATGTGTAATCCAGCTGGATTCCTAAACCTGAGCGAAGTTAGCCATGCTGGTATCGCTTTCAGCAAAATCAGCTCAGTACAGTGTTCATTTCGGTGTTTTGCCCTCACCACAATGTTGAGCCATTTCACTGATCACATATATTCGGGCTGTTCAACTAATGGACTGATAAATGGTATGTTATGTTAAGAAATAAGTTGTGTGTGACTTTTATTTTAATCTATCTTTTCTTCTTTCTCTTCTCTTTTTTTCGTGTGTGTGTGTGTGTGTGTGTGCGTGTGTGTGTGTGTGTGTGTGTGTGTGTGTGTGTGTGTGTGTGTGTGTGTGTGTGTGTGTGTGTGTGTGTGCACGTAAATTAGTGTTTGAGTGTTTGGTTGTATGTGTGCGCATGTAAGTTGTCATTTTAGCGTTTTAGTGCGTGATTTTTACACGTCGGTGTTTACGTTGTGCACCGCATTTTTTTACGTGGAAAAGTGTTGTATCCATTGAATTATCGTTATCATTCATGCCATTTTGTTATGAAGACAAAAGGACTAAAAACCTCCACAAAATAAAAGTGGTGGACAAGACCGTAAACGACTGACTTTAATTGGATCAAGACATGCGGACGTGCCAGTTCATGAAACAAACACACTTATTATCACTCAGGATGGAAACTGCCCTGGCATAAATATGTCATCAGAGAATGGAGGCTACATTTGCATCAAAGCCGTTTCGTCTCCGACTTGGTGGCGAAATCTGCTTATTGCGGCAAAAAGACAACGACAACAACAAAAACAAGAGAGGCAAGGCCTTCAAGACTCACTTGTGATACACTTAAAAAAAAAAAAAAAATCTAATCGTTAAAATATGTTCTGTATTTGTTATTATAAAGCTTCGCGTTAAAAAAAAGAAACAGAAAAAAAAGTCCTAACCAGATTCGAAACCCGCGTGTTCGGGTGAGAAGAAACTGCCTTATCCATTACACTATCCATTACACTAAATTCTTTTTAATGGCTATCGCCGCAATCACACTGCAACATTTAGCCGTTTTCACTAGATCTAGATAGACGTACAAGTTTAGTTACACCCGCCGGGAATGTAGTACGACATGGTCGATTCAATTTCTCTTTTATGTTCGTTCTAGTTTTATAGTTTTAAAGTTGATATGAAAATTGAGTATTTTGTTAAACTATTAACATGTAGAGCCAAGTACAAGTACTTCTAAACTTCGTAAGAAGTGAAAAGGAGTTCATTTTGAGAAAAGTCAAGACTGGAAATTTTTTCGTTTCATCGTGATTAGTTCAAGGGTATTAACTCGCATGGTTTACAATTTTTAAGTGTGAATTCCGACTGATTCTGTGGATGTTTTTATGGCACTTTGGGGCATAATCCAGTAAGTGATGAGGCGTTCACAAATCTTTCTCTGAATAAATATTTAACGGTCTCCTTCACCAACTTTCATCACATGTTATCGTGTATTGTCCATTGAATATAGGATTGAACGGGCAGGTCAACAACTTGAAACAAGATGGCGTCGTTCGCGTTCGCGAAGAATATGAGCACGCGCTTTGAATGTGTATAAATATGTGTACGCAATTGATTTTTGCCCATGACCTTCAGGGCTCAGCCAACAGATCTGTAAAGTCCACTCGTCGTATTGATTTTTAGTATTTTCCGAAAAAGACCACTTGGGCGAATGAACATAGTGAAAGCCCTGTACACTGAGAGAAAAACACACAAGCTTTTTATGTATTGAGTATAATGTAATGTTTAAGATGAGAAAGATCAGTTTAAAGCAAATTAAGTCCCCAAGCATTAATTACAGAGTAATTTCCCCCTTTTTTTTTTTACTATCTGCACCAAAACGTTTGCAAAATAAATAAAACTTCCATGCTTAGCAAAAGAAGTTCCTGTTTGAACAAAAAATGATAATAATGACTGCTCTTGTTGCTGTGTCAGAATATCAGATCAAAGTGCCAAGTTTAGAGAATACAAAAATATAAATATAACAGTAAATGCAGTTTGTATATAATTAGGCTTCATTTTTTAAATTTTTTTGTGCCCATCCCAGAGGTGCAATATTGTTATAAACACGATGACTGGAAAGAACTGAATTTTTCCTATTTTTATGCCTAATTTGGTGTCAACTGACAAAGTATTTGCAAAGAAAATGCCAATGTTAAAGTTTACCACGGACACACACACACACACACACACACACACAGACAACCGAACACCGGGTTAAAACATAGACTCACTTTGTTTACACAAGTGAGTCAAAAATGACGACGAAGGAGTAGAGAAATGAAGACATAAAGAAGAAGAAGAAGAAGAAGAAGAAGAAATCATCACAGAAAAAAAAAGATTACCTTAGGGCGGGCGACAAAGGGAAAGGAAATGAACGAATCAACAAAGAGGAAAACAGTACAACCCCCCACTCTCCCACTTCCCTCCCTCCTCTTCAAGTTCCCGTCTTTCCAGAAAAACAACAACAATATAAACAACAACAACAACAACAACAAAAACGTGGGATTTGGCTATGGGATGTGTGTGGGGGTGGGGGGCTTGGGGGGGGGGAGAGGATGGGGGAGAGGGGGGGGGGGGTGATTGGCAGTGGTGGTGGAGTAGGGGGCTGGGAGTGGTGGGAGAGTGAAGGTAAACAGGTCAAGGTAAAGGTATCGAGACAACCCACACAAGTGTCGCGAGCTATTGACAGGAAACCTGATCGACGCTTTATTAAGAGAAAATATGAAGCGAACACATCTCCCCCTCCACCCCACCCCACCCCTTTTTAATATCTTTTTTATGTCTTTCTTTCTTTCTCCTCGTCCTTGATTTTGTTTTCAAGGTCAACAGAAGTTCGGAACTCCGAAGTTAGGAAGATGTGGGCGACAGAAGTTGAATGCCACAGAAATTTGAGTCTATGTGCATCGCCACTCTCTCTCTCTCTCTCAACATTAACTTGCGGGTCAAACAAATATTGGGGAAAGGGAAAAATGGGCCACACGGCATTGGCACAGATACGGCCAACATGGAGTTACTTTTGATTTGATTGAATTGCTTGTTCTAGTTTTTGCTGATGATATGATTTTATTATCTACAACAACAGTGGGTTTACAGCGACAGTTGAACAGTTTATATGCTGCATCAAGTAACTTACAGTTAAAAATGGATAAAACAAGTATTGTTGTGTTCCGTAAGGGAGGGTATTTAGCAAGAAACGAAAGATGGTCATATGGAAATGAAAGAATTACTGTTGTAAATGGATATAAATATCTTGCTATTTATTTTTCGACAAAACTTAGTTTCAGTTTCGCATGTCACGAAATAACTAATAAAGCAAAGAAAGCAGTTATTCGGATACTTCATATTTTGTATACGCTTGATTGTAATTCATTTGGTATTTTTGGCAGGTTATTTGATGCTCAAGTCCAGCCAATACTGCAGTATGGTGCAGAAATATGGGCCATGGAAAAGAGTGAGCAAATAGAAACGGTACACTTGTTTGCAATGAAACGATTTTTGAATGTGGACATCCGAACGCCAAATGATCTTGTGTATGGGGAACTAGGGAGATATCCAATTTATATAAACTCGTATATTAAATGTATTAAGTATTGGTTGAAACTTACGAGAATGAATGAAAACAGGCTACCGATCAAAGCTTATCGGATGTTGTATTCCTTAGATAATAATGGCAAAAAAACATGGGCAACGTGTATTCGTCAGTGCTTAAATTCTTATGGTTATTCTTTTGTGTGGGATAATCAAGGTGTTGAGGATACTGCATGTTTTATAAAGTGTTTTAGACAGGGAATAGTTGATTGTAGGTGGCAAGATTGGCATGCCCATATGGAAACTAGCGAAAGATTTGTGCAGTTCAGACTCTTCAAAACATCGCAGGGGACGGAACCATATATTGGGATGGAAATAAACGGATATGTAAAAAGTGCACTGACAAAATTTAGATTTGGTGTTTTTGATAATGCTGTTCACAGTTTCACATACTGTAGTAGGAGTGAATATGTATATACTTGTTTGTGCAACCTGGGTAGGAAAGATGAATTGCATTTTTTTTATGTTGCCCTGTTTTGAGTAACCTCAGACAAAGATTAATTCAACCTAAATATTATAAAGATCCCTGTGCTTTTAGATTTAATTTGCTCATGTCGTCAAAACATGAGCTTACTAACCCCCCCCCCCCCCCCCCCCCCCAAAAAAAACACACACACAAAAATCAACAAAAAAACAAACAAAACCCCACAAAAAAACAAAAAAAAAAAAACAACACAAAAACTTGGCCATATACTAAAATTAAGCATTAAACAGACTTGGAATAGTTATTTTGTGAATGTTGTTGAGTATTGTATTAGCTACTTTTGGTTTTGTTATGTTGGCTTATCGTTATATATATATATATATATATATATATATATATATATATATATATATATATACATACATACACACACACACACACACACACACACATATATATATATATATATATATATATATATATGTGTGTCTCTCTCTCTCTCTCTCTCAACGTTAACTTGCAGGTCAAACAAATATGGGGGAAAGGGAAAAGTGGGCCACATGACCCGATTACGATCTTTGTTTTTAGAAGCTCCATGTCTCTGTCTCACTGTCTCCCTGTCTGTCTCCCTGTCTCTGTCTCTATTTCTTTCTCCGTCTCTCTTGAATTTAATTCAAAGGTCAAACAAAGCAGGAATTGACAGCGGAAGGGACAGAAGAACGCAGCTTGAGTTATGGCCTTCACTCGCCTCATCTCTCTCCCCCTGTGTGTGTGTGTGTGTGTTTGCGTGCGCTCACGCGCGTGCGCGTGTGTATGTGTGTGCGTTTGCGTGTGTGTTTTGCGAGCGCGTGTGTGTATTTGTGTCTGTGTGTACCTGTGTGCGTGCGTGTCAACAGAGAAAGCCGTGACGCAGATGGCCAGCCCAATTTAGTTGCCGAAAATCTGGCCTCCGTGGGATGGGCGGTTCTGCACGCAACGCAATCTGCATTTGGGAATAATGATCACGGGCCATCGACCCAGTCTCAGCTGTGGGAGAAGGAGAAGAAGGAAGAGGACAAGAAGAAGAAGAAGAAGGAGGAGAAGGAGGAGGAGGATAAGAAGAAGAAGAGGAAGGAGGAGGTGGAACAGAAGAAGAAGGAGGAGGAGGAGGAAGAGGAGGAGGAGAAGAAGAAGAATGAGGAGGAGGAGGAGGAAGAAGAAGAAGAAGGAGGAGGAGGAGGAGGAGAAGGAAGAGGAGGAGGAGGAGAAGGAGAAGAAGAAGAGGAAGAAGGAGGAGGAGGAGGAAGAGGACGAGGAGGAAGAGGAGGAGAAGAAGAAGAAGAAGGAAGAGGAGGAGGAGAAGAAGAAGAAGAAGAAGAAGAAGGGGGAGGAGGAGGAGGAGGAAGAAGAAGAGGAGGAGGAAAAGAAGAAGAAAAGAAGAAGAAGGAGGAGGAGGAGGAGGAGGAGAAGGAGGAGGAGACTAAGGAGAAGGGAGAGGAGAAGAAGAAGAAGAAGAAGAAGAAGAAGAAGAAGGAGGAGGAGGAGGAGGAGGAGGAGGAAGAAGAAGAAGAAGAAGACCCTCCAAATCCAAACAAACCCGTGCACGATAATCACTCAGACAACCCCATCTCGTGTTGCTTTAATTACATCTCTTATCACAGGCGAGGCGTCCGATTACGGAAGCACCGAGCATCCGGCAAGTGTCGACTGCAAATAATTAGTTTTTATGCTCCCTTTATTATAGGGGGAGTGCTTCGGTTTCGGCCTGTCTGTCTGTCCATTTTTCACGAACAGCGACTTAGGGCACAATTCTGAACAATCCGGCCAATATCCCTGGTATACATTGTCCACCAGTGACGCCCACAAGACTGTATATTGAGATTGAGTGGACTCATTTAAGGAAACAGAACGGACAATAATCAGGTACGGATTGATGCATACTTAGACTGCTCTGAGAAATGTTCATGATGATGATGGTGATGACGATAATTTTCAGTAGTAGCAGCAGTAGTAGTGGCAGAAGCAGCAGTAACATCAGCAGCAATAGTAGTAGTCATAGTTGTTGTAAAGGTTATGATATATATATATATATATATGTACAGCGCATATCTATAGAGCGCTACGCTTTTGGATCAGAAATAAGTTTTCGAAGTCGAAATCTCGGTTCTGTGGACTGCTGCAGAGAGTATGGTGATCGAATGCGGATGTGGACAGATTTTCGTGCCTTCCATGGGAAAAGGTGGACAGATAGACCTCGCAAACTCCCAGAACAATACACACACTAACAAGTCAATAATTAAAAAAAAAAGAAGTGAGAAAGGCACCTTTGGGTTGTCAGCACTGAGCCGCGCTCCTTCCGCTGAATAGTTCACCCTGCACACTCTGGAGACTAGCGAAACTAACCAGTATCCAGTGTCCAAGGGTCTCTGCTCCAAGAACAGCGAAACCAACCAGTATCCAGTGTCCAAGAGCCTCTGCTCCAAGAACAGCGAAAGCAACCAGTAACCAGTGTCCAAGAATCTCTGCTCCAAGAACAGCGAAACCAACCAGTATCCAGTGTCCAAGAGTCTCTGCTCCTAGACTAGCGAAACCAACCAGTATACAGTGTCCAAGAGTCTCTGCTCCTAGACTAGCGAAACCAACCAGTATCCAGTGTCCAAGAGTCTCTGCTCCTAGACTAGCGAAACCAACCAGTATCCAGTGTCCAAGGGTCTCTGCTCCTAGAGTAGCGAAAGCAACCAGTATACAGTGTCCAAGAGTCTCTGCTCTTAGACCAGCAAAAGCAACCAGTATCCAGTGTCCATCAGTCTCTGCTCTTAGACCAGCGAAACCAACCAGTATACAGTGTCCAAGAGTCTCTGCTCCTAGACTAGCGAAAGTAACCAGTATCCAGTGTCCAACAGTCTCTGCTCCTAGTGTAGCGAAAGCAACCAGTATCCAGTGTCCAAGAGTCTCTGCTCCTAGACTAGCGAAACCAACCAGTATCCAGTGTCCAAGAGTCTCTGCTCCTAGACTAGCGAAACCAACCAGTATCCAGTGTCCAAGGGTCTCTGTTCCTAGAGTAGCGAAAGCAACCAGTATACAGTGTCCAAGAGTCTCTGCTCTTAGACCAGCAAAAGCAACCAGTATCCAGTGTCCATCAGTCTCTGCTCTTAGACCAGCGAAACCAACCAGTATACAGTGTCCAAGAGTCTCTGCTCCTAGACTAGCGAAAGTAACCAGTATCCAGTGTCCAACAGTCTCTGCTCCTAGTGTAGCGAAAGCAACCAGTATCCAGTGTCCAACAGTCTCTGCTCCTAGACTAGCGAAAGCAACCAGTATCCAGTGTCCAAGAGTCTCTGCTCCTAGAACAGCAAAAGCAACCAGTATACAGTGTCCAAGAGTCTCTGCTCCTAGAACAGCAAAAGCAACCAGTATACAGTGTCCAAGAGTCTCTGCTCCTAGAACAGCAAAAGCAACCAGTATACAGTGTCCAAGAGTCTCTGCTCCTAGAGTAGCGAAAGCAACCAGTATCCAGTGTCCAACAGTCTCTGCTCCTAGACCAGCAAAAGCAACCAGTATCCAGTGTCCGACAGTCTCTGCTCCAAGAACAGCAAAAGCAACGAGTATCTAGCGGAGCCATGACTTGGCGGTAATAATAATTGATAATAATAATTATTATATTCATATAGCGCTGAATCTTGTGCAGAGACAAATCAAAGCGCTTTCGCACCAGACATTCACACGCATGCGTAACTCTAAAACTGATAAAAACAACAACAACAACTGAAGACAGTAACAGTAGCTCAAGGAGGCGTCACTGCGTTCGGACAAATCCATATACGCTACACCACATCTGCCAAGCAGATGCCTGACCAGCAGCGTAACCCAACGCGCTTAGTCTGGCCTTGAGAAAAAAAAAATTAAAAAAAGGAAAAAATAAAATAAAATAGATAAATAAATAACTAAATACATAAATAAGGTTAAAAAAAGAAGATAAAATAAAATAAAATAACAAAATAAAACAAACAAACAAACAAAACTAAATAAATGAATAAAATAAAAAGAAATGAGTAAATGAATAAATAAATAATTGATACATACATAAAAGAGAACTACTGTTAATAATGATAATATTTATAAGGCGCAAAAACTTTATTAAGTCAACTGTAAGCGTAAAAAAAGATAGTAATAATAATAACAATTAAAAAAGCAAAGAAAAAAAGAGAACAATGATGATAAATAAGCAAATAAATGTAAAACTGACGACAAGGAAGAGGCAGGGAAGGGAGGCTATTTTGGGAAGAGGTGGGTTTTTAAGACCAGACTTGAAAGAGCTGAGTGCGGAGACCTGACTTGGCGGTAATGCGCCCAATTAGGAAGTGTGTCCAAGGGTTCGAGTGATGGTCTGGGTGCTAAAGTTTTGGGTCGGTGAGATGATAAACGTGTGCAACATGTATGCACGTACTTAGAGCGAGTAAAAAGAACCCACGGCAACGAAAGTGTTGTCCCTGGTGCCGATAAATTCATGTCTGCAGAGATCCAAGAGATGGGTGGGGTGGCGCTGTATAGTGGCGACACGCTCTCAGTCCCCCGGGGAAAGCAGCCCGGATTTAACACAGAGAACGATCTGTCGTGGAAAAAAAAAATACAATGCAATAATAATACTAATATTCATATAGCGCTAAATCTTGCGCAGAGACAGGTCATTCACACGCATGCATAACTCTAAAACTGGAGAAACTGAAGACAAGGAAGAGGCAGGGAAGGGAGGCTATCTTGGGAAGAGGTGGGTTTTAAGGCCTGACTTGAAAGAGCTGAGTGCGGAGACCTGACGAAGTGAAAGAGGAAGTTCATTCCAGTTGCAAGGTCCAGAGTCAGAGAAAGAACGGTGGCCAACAGCTGAGTATTTGAATCTGGGTATGCATAAACAGAGTGGTTCCCTCACCTCCAGCAACCTCAAAACCCTCACTTACACCTAGCCCCCCCCCCCCCCCTGCCCCCCCCAACCATCCTCAAACTACCCCGACCCTTCAAAAGGGAATTCCTCAGTTTGTTCACGTATCTTTTATGAACACACCCACATATATGCAGTGCACGGGAGAAAGTAATGTGGCGGTCCTTTTGCTTCTTCTCGATTGGATTTCTCTGCTCCTCACTTCAGCATTTTCGCGAATTTTTTCCCCCTTCTAATGGTACTGTTCTTTCCCCCGTTTATCTATCTATACGATCATTATGAAAACACACACACACACACACACACACACACACACACACACACACACACGCTCGCGAGCACACACACACACACACAAGCACGCACACACCCCTTACTCCTCCTCCTCCTCCTCGTTCTCTCAAGGTGAAATCAAAATGTGCACTTTCCCTCCTTCATACCCGCCACTCCTAACAAAAAACAACAACAAAAAACACTTAGAAAAATAACACGTGATAAAATAAGGAAAGGCAGCTGCTGCTGCTGCTGAGATTCCCAAAACGAAACTCATGTGAACTTAAAAGAAAGAAAAAAGGTATCCATCTATTATGTGGCAACAACAGTTGCAGACAAAACAAATTAAAACGAACTTGAAACAGAAAAAACCCCAAAATAATCAAATGAAATCAAACAATGGTTTGGTTTCAAAACGAACTGAAAAAAAAAAGAAAAAAAAAAAAGAAAAAAAGAAAAAAAGAAAAAGAAAAACTAAAATAATCAAATGAAATAGAATAATGGTTTTGTTGTGTTTTTATTTCTTCACCCCGAATTTTGAAAGACTGTGTGGCCACGTGCTAAGACACAGGTGCTTACATCAGGGGTAAAAAAGAAGGCACGGTTGATGCACCTTTTGAACTCAGACGAGTTTATTCTACACCCCCTGTCTGCTCCTCCACGATGAAATGATATCAGTGTGACGGGCGCAATAGCTGAGTGGTTAAAGCGTTGGTCTTTTCAATCTGAGGGTCCCGGGTTCGAATCTCGGTAACGGCGCCTGGTGGGTAAAGGGTGATGGGTTTTGCTTTTTTTTTTCCCCCGATCTCACAGGTCAACATTTGTGCAGACCTGCTAGTGCCTGAACCCCCTTCGTGTGTATACGCACTCAGAAGATCAAATACGCACGTTAAAGATCCTGTAATCCATGTCAGCGTTCGGTTGGTTGTGTCTGTCTCACCACTATCCATTCTTGATTCTCTCAGTTTAAATGTTTGACACTGAAATAAATAGATAGATAGATGGGTGGCTAGATATAGATATAGATAGATAGATAGGTAGATAGATAAACGAACAAATAAATAAATAAATACATTTAAGCACTTGCCCTTATAGGGCAGACGCGTTTCTACATGTATAAATTGTATGGATAAGTCTTCCGGCATTATCATTGGTACGATCTGTCTGTAAAATGTCTTCCTGAACCGCCTTCGAAACATTCAGCAAACAAATCACCTGGAATCAAATTTGTCAAATCTCGCTCTGTCAGCTAGACATAGGGCCTATATAGTGCGGGCGTGCATCGCAGTCCTCAACACAAGTACTGACAGAGAGACAGACATGTAGACAGACAGACAATCAAACAGACAGACAGACAGATAGACAAACGCTCTGTCATGCTGGAACTCTTTCCTTTCCCCCAAAGCCCTCACTGAACAGAATGGACCTTGCAACAGCTGGTTATCAGACTGAAGCTGCCAGCAGCGGCCCATCCGCCTCCGTCACTTTAATTAACAAGAGAGGCAAGGCCTTCAAGACTCACTTGTGATAAATTAAGTCCCCTAGCATTAATTACAGAGTAATTTCCCTTTTTTACTATCTGCACCAAAGCGTTTGCAAAATAAATAAAAATTCCATGCTTAGCAAAAGAAGTTCCTGTTTGAACCAAAAATGATAATAATGACTCCTCTTGTTGTTGTGTCAGAATAAGAGGTCAAAGTGCCAAGTTTAGAGAATACGTAAAATATAAATATAACAGTAAATGCAGTTTGCATATAATTAGGCTTCTTTTTAATTTTTTTTTGTGCCCATCCCATAGGTGCAATATTGTTTCAAACAAGATGACTGGAAAGAACTGAATTTTTCCTATTTTTATGCCAAATTTGGTGTCAACTGACAAAGTATTTGCAGAGAAAATGTCAATGTTAAAGTTAACCACGGATACACAGACACACAGACACACGGACACACACACACACACACACACACACACACACACACAGACAACCGAACACCGGGTTAAAACATACTCACTTTGTTTACACAAGTGAGTCAAAAAGGCACGGAGGAATAAACCTTGAAAGGTACACTATCACACCCCACCCTGAAAACAACAGTACGCTCACGCACGCACGCACGCACGCACGAACGCACACAGTCCCTTACCCACACACATACAACTATGCACATACATATACACTTATACAAACACACACAGACACAGACACAGCCACAGACAGACAGACCCAAACACTCAGACAAACACACACACACACGCACGCAAACACACACACACACACACACACACACACACACACACAGAGTGTCATACGCATATACATACACGCAGGTTCCATCCTTTTCTCTCTCATCTAATATCATTATCAGCGAAAGGACGTTCATCTGGAGACAGTCAGTCAGACAGAAAACACGGGTGAATAAATCTAAAAAGGTCACCTTTACTTCCCACAACACACACACACACACACACACACACACACTCACACACACACACACACACACACACACACACACACACACACACACACAGAGTGTCATACGCATATACATACATATCTGGAGACAGTCAGTCAGACAGAAAACACGGGTGAATAAATCTAAAAAGGTCACCTTTACTTCCCACCAAACACACACACACACACACACAAACAAACAAACAAACACCACACACACACACGCACGCACACACACACTATCACACACACACACACACACACTCACACACACACACACGCACACACACACACACATAAACAAACACACGCAAAAACACAGGCAGACAGACACAGAGAAGGATAGACAAACAGACAGACAGATAGGCACACACAGACACAGACAAACACAGACACACACACAAAGTAAAGTTCCAGAAATTGTTCGTCCGACATCACCAAACAAGGAAAGATAGACAAAATTCAAAGGAAGATATAAAGACAAAAATGCACGAAGGAAAAAAAAAAGTAGTTAAGATCCGCGGCTGAACCCCCGACCTTAAGAAAAGAAGAAGAAGAAACAAACAAAAAAACCACAAAAAACAACAAAACCCCCCCAAAAAACAAAAAACAAAAAAACAAAAAAACCCCTTGTACGTCCATGCACTTTCACGTCTATTTGACCTTTCAACAAAAACATATATAATGCTGTTGGCCAAAGCCGACACAAAACACAGTGCTACATAAAATAACAACAGCAGCAACAATAACACACCCACACACACACAGCGTGTGGAGTGATGGCCTGGAGGTAACGCGTCCGCCTAGGAAGCGAGAGAATCTGAGCACGCTGGTTCGAATCACGGCTCAGCCGCCGATATTTTCTCCCCCTCCACTAGAACTTGAGTGGTGGTCTGGACGCTAGTCATTCGGATGACGATAAACCGAGGACCCGTCTGCAGCATGCACCTAGCGGACGTAAAAGAACCCACGGCAACAAAAGGGTTGTTCCTGGCAAAATTATGTAGAAAAGTTAACTTCGATAGGAAAAACAAATAAAACTGCACGCAGGGGAAAAAAAAAAAAAAAATGGTGGCGCTGTAGTGTAGCGATGCGCTCTCCCTGAGGAGAGCAGCCCGAATTTCACACAGAGAAATCTGTTGTGATAAAAAGAAATACAAATACAAATCCCGCCAACCCGTCTACGTCGACAAGTCTTTTTTCAAGTTTCAAAAAACCCTAATCAAAATTAATGGCTTGACTCAAGCTAGCTGACAGCTCGCCGTCTAGACATTATAATTCAGCAACAGTTGAGTGAAAGTGCATGCTGATAAGTGCGTGTGTGTGTGGGTGGGTGGAGGGGGCAGGGTGTGGGGGTTAGGAGGAGGTGGAGGGGAGGAGAAAGAAAGTAGGTGGAAGGAAGGAAGGAAGGAGAAAGAAACCTTTGGGTGGAAATGGAGACGAGGAGGGAGTAGGGGGTAGAGAGAGCGAGAGAAATGACGCCAAACGTGGAACTTTTGCTTCCAGGTGTTTTGTCAAGCAAGGGGCAACGAAAAAGTCGGAGCTTGGTGTTTATTTGCTTATTTGTTTGTTTGTTTGTTCGTTCGTTTTCGGCTCCAATTTTGAAACAACCAGGGTCAAGGTTAACTAACGGCCAAGTTTAGAGCGCATAGCTGGCTACGTCACCCCCCCCCCCCCTCCTCCTGCCCTCCACCCCACCCCCCTTGGTGGGCATTGGGAGTGACGTCAGACTGTGACCCAATTTTACGTATCTTTTTTTTTTTTACTTTGTCTACTTCGATAATGATACCCGACCCCTTATCTGCCACCCCCAATGTGTGTGTGTGTGTGTGTGTGTGTGTGTGTGTGTGTGTGTGTATTGTATTGTACTGGGTTTTTTTTCACTGTGTGAAATTCGGGCTGCTCTCTTTGATGATGCCTTTTTTGTCTGGCTCCAAGTGTATTTGTTTCACGATCAAGATGGTTTTTTTTTTTGTTTTTTTTTGGACTGACATAATTTTGCCATGGACAGCCCCTTTGTTGCCTTTTGGTTATTTCAAGTGATCTAAGTGCATGCTGCACGCAGGACCTCGGTATACACGGTTTATAGTCTCATCGGAAAGACTGGCACCTAGACTGCCACACAAGGTGTAGTATGTGGGGGAAGGGGAGAATGCAAAGTTCCTGTCTTTGTGGGGTTGGAACTCGTGATAACGCAGTATAACTAGAACATCGCTCCACACACACACACACACACACACACACACACACATATATATATATATATATATATATATATATATATATACAGACACGTACACGCACACACACCCACGCACGCACACAAGCACACGGACACAGACGTTGTTTATTGTCATTGACAATACTATCCTTTGGCAAGGGGGACAATGTATGAACAAAAAAAAATTACGGCGGTTTACAGAGAAAGTGACACATTGCTAAAAGTAAAAAGAAAATCAACGACAAAAAACAAAAGCAACAGCAGCAAAATCATAATATACAACATATTGCTGAGATTAAAATGGAAAATAAAAAAGCTCGACCATCCAACTTTCTACAAAGTCATTCAGAATTATAAACTGTAGAACTGGCATCAGGGTAACAATGTTTTTTCGATAACTATAAGGCTTCCGAAGTTATTTTCCTTTCCCAACAATACCAAGCTAGGGCGATCTTTTTCTTCATCATATATCAAAAGCATACTGATAAGAATCATGTTCTTCAGGTTTTCACCGTTAAAAAGTAAGAATTTCGTTCGAATTTCTTCATAATACTTACACATAAAAAGGAAATTAGTTTCATCTTCAACTGAAGCACCACACATCGGACAAGGGGACCGTGCGGACGTGTCAGCAGAGAACCATTTTTTGTTAGCATTTAGGCCTAAAGATCTAAGTCTGAATCGAGCCAGACTTGTTCTGTGCCATTTATTACTTATTACTTTAATAGTTTTTTTTTTCTTCTAAAAATGTTCTTAAAAGAAAGGAACCAATTGTACTTTTCCGACTCTTCAATGTGGGCATGCCAATCGTGTTTGTACGAGTTAACTGATATGTCTTTAAATTCTGCGAGAAATATTCGATTATTGCCAACACCCTGACACATCCAGACAATCCAAAAGCCCTGTCTGGTTAAAACATTCTTTACAGAAAAGCCCAATTTTCTTTCCTAGAATCTAACTGATTTAGCATCATTCCATAAGCCTGTCTGCTTATTCTTGTCAGTGGGAGCTGTATTGATCCAAGCCAGTATCTAATACATTAGATCTTTGATTTTATATGTAGCGGAGTATCGACCAGTTTCACCTTATGACATTTTACTGGACGAATGCATAGCGTTTAACTGCATATGTATGAACTTTTTCCATTTTCTGACTATCGTACAGTTCCCAGTTTTCTGCACCATATGTTAGAATTGGTTCAATTTGTGAGTCAAATAGTTTCCAGAATATAGAGAAATCGATACAGTTCAGTTTTTTTTTTTACTCACTTGTGTAAACAAAGTGAGTCTATGTTTTAACCCGGTGTTCGGTTGTTGTGTGTGTGTGTGTGTGTGTGTGTGTGTGTCCGTGGTAAACTTTAACATTGCCATTTTCTCTGCAAATACTTTGTCAGTTGACAAAAAAAAGGGAAGACACGGCATACAGTTAATTCCTGGTGCTGTTGAAGTGTTTTTGTTATTGTTTACTGATGACGTTATTCTTATATCAAACACTACAGTAGCGCTACATAACCAATTGGATGCACTAAAGTTCGAGGCTGATAGGTTAGATTTGACGGTAATTCTGGACAAAATGAATCGAATGGCTTTTCGAAAGGGAGGGCATCTTTCAATTCACGAGAAATGGTTCTATGGAGACTGTGAGGTTAAAGTAACAAATTCTTATAAATATTTGGGTCTTCCGTATACAACTAAGTTGAGTCTTTGAAGTGCATGGATGGAAATTTGAAGAAACGGAAAGAAGGGGGTAGTGGAGATTATAAGATCTTTAACAAGAGAGGCAAGGCCTTCAAGACTCACTTGTGATACACTTAAAAAAAAATCTAATCATTAAACTGTGTTCTGTATTTGTTATAAAGCTTCGGGTTGAAAGAAAAAGAAAAAGAAAAAAGAAGAAAAAAGTCCTAACCGCAGATTCGAACCTCGCGTGTTGGGATGAGAAGAAACTGTCTTATCCATTACACTATCGTGGCTTTTTAACTGACGTTCAAAAATATAATATTTAAACATGCTTTTGCAGGGCGATAAATCGATTGCGGTATTCGCAGTGAGAACGCTGTTGGGGACTCAACAGCTTGTTTAACTCCACGTGGGCATTCACACAGGTCAGAGTGCATACATCTATTACCTACGCATGCAAGCAGGTAGTGCTATTCACTTTTAAGCGCCGTATACAGTCATTTTTGCACAGTATGTTCCACAACAGATTTCTGTTGGCGGAATCAAACGCCTTACAACGCACACACACACACACACACACACACACACACACACACACACACACACACTTACCCCCTCCCCCCCAGCCCCCCCCCCCCCCGCACACACACACACAGAGATATAGACAGACACAAAACAACAAAACACACACATACACACATATACACAAACACAGACCCAGATACACACACACACACACACACACAATACACACACACATGACACACACACACTCCCCCCTCCCCCGCCCCCCCCACACCAGTATCGACACGCATGCTGTCTTGAACAGAAGCCATACATCACACGTTAAGTCCAACATAATTTCTGGGGCTGATGGCAAGGTCAGGAGCTGCGTGATCTTTTTTTTTCACCATTTTTTTTTTTCATTCAACATTCTGTCCTTGACACTGCAATATTTTTTTTTCTTCTTTTAGTTCTTTCTTTCTCTTCTTCCTCCTCCTCCTCCCTCCTCTGTCTTTTCCTTCCCTCCCCCTTTCCTCACTCCCCCTCCTCACCCCCTCATTATCCTCCCCCTCTTCCTTCTCCACATCTGTTTCCTGGAAAAGTTAATTTTACGTAATATCGGACTCGCTGTTGCTGGTGTCGTGTGTGCGTGTGTGTGTGTGTGTGTGTGTGTCTGTGTGTGTGTGCGCGCGCGCGCGTGTGCGTGCGTGTGCGTGTGCGTGTGTGTGTGTCTGTTTCTCGATCATTCAACACAATATTCATTTTCATCGGATTATGAAAGAAAGAAAGAATGATATTGGAAGAAAGAAAAAAGGAATTGCTTCCTTAGTCTGACTCACTCTGTCCACTCTTCTCCTCACCCACCCACGTGGTTGTTCGATCTTGTCCAAGTTCCAGTTCAGCTTGCATAAGACCGCAGTTAATGCTAGCTAATCCTTCCATCACCTCATTCTCCTCCATATCCCCAAATCCTTTTTACCAGTTCTCGGGGAAGGATAAGATTTCCGGAAAGAAATACAAAATTGTGGGCGATCTCCAGTCGGTGTGTGTGTGTGTGTGTGTGTGTGTGTGTGTGAAACTAAATTTAAATGGACATTCTCGAGCGGTGCACGTTTTGTATTGTGATCAGTGCGGTCTTCATGTTGTGCACAAATCCGATAGTTTATACCATGAAAACAGTCAGCAAATCACAGTGACGTGCGAAGCCAGCCATTGTAGATTTTACCATGACAAGGCTTCGGCTTCTTTGCCCGACAATGTCCGTTCAAATATAGAAATTTTCCCTGGTGACGACGTTCTTAACGCGCTTTGTCTCCAGATTTTCTCTAAGCGTTTTTGTTCTACTTATGTGAAAACATTTGATTACTCACACTTTGTGTTGCCTCAATGTAGTTTGATGGTTTTTCGCTGTAAACGTCTTTGATCAATAGTTGATGAATACTCTTTTCACATTTCTGGTAATGTTATTCATACGAACGAAACCCGAAAGACCCCTTTGTGGAATTAACGAATATAGAAAAGAAATTATGCACATCGTTGACACAACCATTTGTTTGATCTAACAATTTATTTTATCTACCGGTGCAACATTTCGAGAAGAAAAGAGCTCTTGGTGAAGGGTAAACTTATTTTTCGGGGTTCGTTCTTTTCAAATGAACTGACTTTGATAAGATTAAACGATACAAACACAGTAGAAGTGCAGTCTAAACAAGGTCCCACATGATATTTATGATCAGCAATGGTGATATCACCTTTTAACACATGTCTCTGATAAATGCACAAAACATCCTCAATGCTGCATAAGAGAGTTGCAGTAGATATGCGCAAAAGACAACGAACAAACAAAGGGTAGCATTGCACAAAAAGCAACGTTGAAGTCTTGCACCTGATTCGCTAGAAATGATGACCCTATCAAATCCACCATCGTGCTTACGAAATGAACACGTCCAAATCTTAGCGCCTGAGCCAGTACCGCTACTGAATTAATAAGAAGCATTCGGTAATGTTTCACTCATACTCAGTAGACGATACCTATGATAGACTGGCTTTTGTTCATTCCGCGACGGGCGCAATAGCCGAGTCGTTAAAGCGTTGGACTGTCAATCTGAGGGTCCCGGGTTCGAATCTCGGTAACGGCGCCTGATGGGTAAAGAGTGAACATACTATCCTTTGGTCAATCTGCGGTGTAGCCAAGTTTACACAATATATCGCAAAGCATAGTTCCACCCAAAATATGCACAACAAATATTAACTACATTTACAATACATAAAAAAACAGTCTTACATGAAAAGACTATGTCTTTAAACTCTTATGAAAAATAATATGTAATTACCAGTAGCCAGAACCACAGAGCACAAACAGTGAGACCTTTTCCTTCCAAGCCTCTGTGACAGACTGTGTCGCTGGCCAGTTAAACCGGGCAGAGAAAAATATACTCACTGACCAGTTCAGAAAAAAATGCTCACTGACCAGTACAAAAAACACGTGCAAACAGTCAGAAGCACTTGAACTCCCCTGCACGAGGAAATCAGATTGTGGCAATCCGACACACACACACACACACACAAACTGTGTGTCTCCCCTTTCTCTCTCTCTCCCCTGAATGTATGTGTGTGTGTGTGTGTGTGTGTGTGTGTGTGTGTGTGCGTGTGTGTGCGTATCTGTGTACGCGTGTGCGTGTGGTTATGCGCGTGTGTGCATGCGTAGTTGGTTACTGCACATATTTGCACTACGCCTTCTCTCTTCTTCACAGTCAACACAAACCACACTTTAATTAAAAAAACACAAGCAGACACGCGGACATTGACCAGACCGTATATTACGTTCGGCGTTTGTGTTACCGTGTTCAGTATTACAACGCATGACTCTTTGAAAGATTTTGCTTCTGTTGTGGTAACGTGACGTTACGATATTCAAGGACTGCTGATTGCACGGTTTTTAACCAACTTCTGTGAATACCTCCTTTTTTTAAATTTTTATCACGCACTCAAATATTCTTCACCCTCCCCCTCCACCACCACCACCACCACCACCACAGACACATACTACACGTCAAGTATTACTTACAGTGAATAGACGTTAATTGTAAAAAGAAAGGACTCGGTCTCCTCTTTTCCCTGACAGAAAGAGAGAGACTACAAAAACCTGGGTTGGGAACTAGGGATGAACGACGTGGGGGAGTTAACAGTAAAAGTTCGGCAGCGGCAGATTTGGAAGGACAGAAAATGAAATGAAAGGAAGCAGCAAGGAAGTAGGCGACAAAGCACAATTGATTGCCTCGGTTTATTGGCCTCCAAAGGTAGTAGTCACGTCAACTGACACTCATGACCAGACCTCTTCTGACGCTGAAGTGATCTAGTTGCCACGCCACTCACACACCGTGAAGACCGTTGCTATCTTCTTTTGACAGTAACCAGCCCCCAACCTCGATCGTTAGTCTCCTCCCTCCCTCCCTCCCTTCATCGTTCCCCCTCCCTATCGCCCCCCACCCCCCCAACGCCTCCCCCGATGACCCCTTCCACAGCCACCTTAATAATTTGCTTCCGTGTCTGTCTGTCCCGATGAGGAACACTAGTCAGGATTGTATTGTATTGTATTGTAGTATTGTATTATTCGTTTTGTTACTACAGATTTCTCTGTGAGAAATTCGGGTTACTCTCCCTCCCCAGGGAGAGCGCGTCGTTACACTGAGAGCGCCACCCTTTTTTTTTCAATTTTTAAAAATTTCTTATCTGCTTGCGATTTTGTTTTCCTATCGACGTGGATTTTTCTGCAGAACTTTGCCAGGGTCAACCCTTTTTTTGTTGCTGTGGGTTCTTTTACGTGCGCTAAGTGCATACTGTACATGGGACTCGGTTTATCGTCTCATCTGAATGACTAGCATCCAGACCACCACTCAAGGTCTAGTAGAGGTGGAAAAAAAAAACAAACTACTGGCGATTATGGGTTCGAACCAGCGCGCTCAGATTCTCTCGCTTCCTAGGCGGACGCGTTACCCACTAAGGTCCACAACAGTCCACTCGGTGAGACGCTGGACTTGTGATCCAGTATTCACCGGTGATCAGGGTTCTTGGAGGCCTCGTTTCGGCAAGGCGTTGTGTCCTTGGGGAAGGCACTATGCTCACATTGTTCTTACTCCACCCAGATGCGAATGGATGGGGATACCTACCTGGCTTTGGATGGAGGAAGAGTGAAAACGCGCGGAAAGGAAACAAAAAGGGAAGGATCGGGCCCCGCCTTACTATGCCGAGCCATAAAGACAGTGAATATGAATTCGCTGTCCTGATGTTCCTAAAGGTCTACGGGGCCTTTCACCATTCATCCTGCTCCAATGTCTGATCCGCACCTTTGTCTTCCCTTTCTCCACAGCAAAAACATTGAGAGACAAAGAGATAGATCTATGAATGAATATGAATGAAAATAAAGAAAGATAACTGGAAACAGACAGACTGACAGGCACACATAAAGAAGGAAAGAAAAACAAACAAACAAACACAAAAAGAAACAAAAGAGAACAAGTAGATAACAGTATCCTTGTCACCAAGTCGTCTCAAATACGAGACTTCTACATTACAGGAAAACAAATAAACCACCATTAAAAACACACAAAACAAGCAAAACACACACACACACACACGCACACACACACGCGCGCGCGCGCGCACACACACACACACACACACACACACACTAAACCCGAAAGTGATAATTCACAAATCTCCTGCCATCTATCTATGGACAGACCGACACCAACTGGCTTAATAATAGAGCGACCCAATCATCCATCTGATGCCCTGATAACCAGTTGTCGGTAGCATCGGTGGTCTAGTGGTAGAATACTCGCCTGCCACGCGGGTGACCCGGGTTCGATTCCCGGTCGATGCACATTTTTTTTTTTTTAGAAATGAGTGTGTGGAGGAGAGGGGTAGAGGAGGTGCAGGGTAATGTGTGTGTGTGTGTGTGTGTGTGTGTGTTGGAGCTCATGTACGTTTATATGTATTTGACTGTGCTTTCATATCTGTGAAACTGCATGTTTGGTGCATATCTGTAATGCATGTGTGGTTGTATGTGTGAATGTGTGTCTTCATGTTTTACATTTATTTGCTTATTTATCATCATTGTTGTCTTATTTATTCATTTATTTATTATTATTATTTTATTATCATTATCATTACTACTACCTTTTTATATCATAATTGTTATTTATTTATTTATTAATGTAAGGTTATCTATTATTTATTCACCTTTTTTTTTCTCAAGGCCTGACTAAGCGCGTTGGGTTACGCTGCTGGTCAGACATCTGCTTGGCAGATGTGGTGTAGCGTATATGGATTTGTCCGAACGCAGTGACGCCTCCTTGAGCTACTGAAACTGAAACTGAAACCAGTTGTCTGGCAAACGTGTTTTGGCGTCCACATTTGAAGATGCTGAGATCGACGACAGCCAAGTGGGGATGGAGATCAGCTGGCATGGGACCAATGAAGCTTTTGATGTATGGATATTCAGTTTCTTTTGACAAAATTTGTTGTTGTTGTTGTTGATATAGCATTAACTTTGAGTTTGTAATATTACGGAGAATAGAAATGTGCATGACAGTTTTATCTCATGTGAAAGTTTCTTCACGCCGGTGACAATCCTAACATTTATTTTTGCATGCCTCAAATAAGACAACCGGTACTAGGGAATACAGGCTACTAAAACCATACTGTCTGTGCAGCAGAAGTAAAAGTAACTAAAAAAAGCAAGGAAATAAACAAACAAATAAACTAACGACACACAGTTTCAGTTTCAGTAGTTCAAGGAGGCGTCACTGCGTTCGGACAAAACCATATACGCTACACCACATCTGCCAAGCAGATGCCTGATCAGCAGCGTAACCCAACGCGCTTAGTCAGGCCTTGAGAAAAAAGAAAGAAAAAAAAACGAAAAAAAAACCCCGAAAAAACCCAAAAAACAAAAAAAAAAAAAAAAAAAAACAAAAACAAAAACAAAAACAACAACAACAAAAAAACAAACAAACAAACAAACAAAAAAACCAAACAAAAAACGGGGGAATAAATAATAGATAAGCTTGCATAAATAAATAAATAAATAATAATTATAATATAGAAAAAGGTAGTAGTAATAATGTTAGTAATACTAATAAAATGATAATAATAAAACATAAATAAATAAATAAATAAATAAGACAACAATGGTGATAAATAAGCGAATAAATGTAAAACATGAAGACACACATTCACACATACCCCCACACATGCACAACAGAAATGCACCAAACATGCAGTTTCACAGATATGAAAGCACAGTCAAATACATATAAACGTACATGAGCTCTAACACACACACACACACACACACACATTACCTTGCACCTCCTCTACCCCCCTCCTCCACACACTCATTTCTAGTCTAAGTATCGCAGCTTCCACGACACACACACACACACACACACACAAATACACACTCACAGAGATGAACACTTACTTGTACAAGCACATATGAAAGCACAGTCAAATACATATAAACGTACATGTGCTCCAACACACACACACACACACACACACACTTTACCTTGCACCTTCTCTACCCCCTCCTCCACACACTCATTTCTAGTCTACGTATCGCAGCTTCCACGGCACACACACACACACACACACACACAAACACACACTCACAGAGATGAACACTTACTTGTACAAGCACACACACATACGCCCATATCTCCCACCCCCAACCCCACACACGTACATACAAAGATATATATATATATATATATATATATATATATATATATATATATATATATATACACGTTCCAATATCCTGTTGCTCCCACAGTGTAGGCATGCATACACTCACATACCTCATCCTCTACCCCACCTCCCCCCGCACTCCCACCTCCCCCTCACACACACACACACACACACACACACACACACACACACACACACACACGTACACATATCTCTCCTGACACTTGTGTACACTTTCACTCTCGCGCATTCACAAACGCACTCAAAAGCACAGACCCACACATACACACAAACACACACATACACACACGCACAGAGGCTGCCACTGACTGGCCGCAAGAGGGATGGGAAAAGATCTCTGATGCCAAGAACGTGGCGTCTAGTGTGTTGCTCAGTCTATTGTATTTGGAAAGGCCCACAGAGACTCTGTTCCGTTTTGAAGAAATTTGCGCAATGTTGGTTTGGAAATGATGCCGATATTTGTTTGATTTGCAAAGCATCGTGCTCTACCTTTCATGTTAGACTTGCGGCCGCTCCCTCTCTCTGCTTCTATTTCTTTGAGGCGATCGATGGTGTGATGGCCTTGTACCTGTTCTTTTTGGTATTCTTTGACTTTTCTGAGGATTTCCGATTTTCCTAGATGTAGGCCGCTCGTTGGTGTTGCGTTACCAGCAAGTCTGTCAGCTCGCTCATTTCCCTTAACACCTGCATGTCCCGGGCAGTATGACCATGTGAGTTTTTTAATCTGAAAGTTGCGCATTGCGTTATGCCACTCTGGGCTTCCCATTCCGTTTTCAATTTTCTGTATGAGGTTCATTGAGTCGGTTAGAATCATGGCATGTTGGTTTCCGGGCGTATGGATGGACGATAGCCACTGGAGGGCATGTGTCACAGCTTCAACTTCCATCGTTAGGCTGGAGGTTGTGACTTTGTAGGCAGCATTCTCTTCCCAAATTGTTTTTCCGTTTTGTTTCGCAGTGAATCCCCAACCAGACTGGTCTTTGGTGACTGAGCCATCTGTGTATATGATGATGTCCTCTTCTTTACTGTTTTCTTCTATAAGTAGCTTCACTTCCGCATCAGTTTTGCCCTCTGGCCATTCCCGACAATGTCTTCCTAGAGTGGGTGAAATGACTGTGTTGAATAGATGGTTGAGGTTTTCGGGGGTTTTCCCCCATTCTTTTGTTTCTTTCAGGTCTTGTAGTCGGCATACTAGCTGGATTGTGTCTTCTGCTTGCCCCATCCATGATCTTCCTCGTCCTAGACGGCTGCCTTTTGGTTCTTTGACTGCGTAATGCAGTGGGTTTTGAGGGTTTTCTAATGCTTTGAAGTAGGTCTTGACCTGTTCTAACTTGTTTCTGGCCTGCACTGAAGGAAGGTCAAGCAGGTATCGCATGGTTTCTGTGGGCGTGTCTTTTGTTGTTCCAAGGATCAGCCTCATAGCTTCACACAACAACAACAAATACACAGACAAAATGCATTGCAATCGATCTTGAAACAGTAATGAAAAAAACAACAACAAAAAACAACAACAACAACAACAAAAATAAAAAAAAGAACTCTCACTGCAATGTCTAGAATGTGGATGCTAACGAACACCCTATGGGTAACCTATCTCACAGAGCTCCATTCACTTTCTTTACCCATTTCCCCATTATGCTCCCTGCACTCTTCTCCTCTCGGTACAATGATTTCCCAGCGGGCAGACCTGTTCTCTCCTTACCCTCTTATCACCAAATCACCACAGACACACACTGTATCAAAGGATGAATCCTGGAGGGAGGTGGGGGTGAGGGGGGGAGGTGAGAGAATGAGCCATGAAGGCCAGAGAAGATGGGTTACCTGGCACCTCGTCTGATGTCATAACCCTCGCGGACAGAACAAGAGAATGTTAGTGGGGGGAGTAGAGGAGAGGAGCTGGGTGAGGTGAATGTGTGTGTGTGTGTGTGTGTGTGTTGGGAGAAGGAGTTGGTGGGTTCGGAAACAACAAAAAAACAACAACAAAAAAACAAAAAACAAAAAAACAAAACAAAAACAAAACGGGTCAATGAGAGCTAGGAATGAGACATGGACACGGACACGGACATTGTTTTATTGCCATTGACAATACTATCCTATGGCAAAGGGGACAATGTATGAACAAAAGAATAACGACGGTTTACAGAGAGAAATGGACACATTGCTGAGTTCAGGTTCAATAGTCTGGGTGACCTTGTTATGAGATGTTCAGTGGTGTGGGTGACGTTATGAGGTGCCTGGTTTAAAACACAGCCGTTATAAAACATGACAGTGGCGTGTGTTACCGACTCCACCCTCCACCCCTAACTCCTCCTCCACCCACCCTGTCAAGTTTCTCCCCCACCCTCCCCCACATCCCTACTCAGCCTTTCCTGACAATGGCTATGTCTGCGAGGGTCACTCTCGCTCGTGTGTCAAGACCGAAGGAAGTAACTGCCGGGTATTTGTGATAAAATGACCATCACTGCACCGAGAATGACCCATCATCTGTGTTGTCCTACCTTTCCCTATCCTTCCCCCCTCTCCCACACCACCGTCTTCTCTCTGTCCCCCCCCTCCTTCCTTCCTTCCTTCCTCCTCCCCCTCCTAGCAACTAAAGCGTTCCGTCTGATTCTCGCAGCTCCAACTGATCTGGCTTAACGCCAGCAAGAAACTGGGCTGCGGTGTGTTTTAGGGAATACGGCATTAATCTAAACTGATGCTGGACGGGGTCAAGCAGTACTATCGGAAAAGATGCTCCGCTTGTGTGTAATGTTTTTTTTTCCCCTTATATATGATAAGTTAGGTAAACGTGCGTGCACACGCGCGCGTATATACACGCATATATATATATATATATATATATATATGTGTGTGTGTGTGTGTGTGTGTGTGTGTGTGTGTGTGTGTGTGTGTGTGTGTGTGTAAGGTAGAATATTTGGGTACGTGTGCGTGTGTATGTGTGCGTGTGTTTTCTTTGTGTTTCGTTCTTATCAAAGCATAATTTGTTTGACAATCCCGTTGCTTGATGGGTTTTAAAATGTGCTGCTGTACTTCTGTATGCGAGTATTGATTTATGTGTGAAGACACTGGGTGTTTCTGCACGACAAGAGCTTTTTTGTCTTCTATGACATTTTAGCATTCATTCACACAATGCTAAGAGCTAGGGATTGTTCCACAAGATCCCGCGACGCTGCCATTGTCTCCCTTCCTGTCTCCCTGTACAAAAACAAAAGAGAGAAATCAGACTGCTCAAATTGGAGAGGGCTCAAACTGCTATTCATAGCAGGGAAAATGCTTTCCAGAATCATTCTGGGCAGACTCGTCCCCACAGTTGCGGAGGAAAACCAATGCAGTTTCAGAGCAAACCTAGGAACAGCAGACATGATCTTCCTCTTGGGACAGATACAGCAAAACTGCAGGGAACAAAACATGGGGCTATATGCAGTATCGATTGATCTGACCAAAGGTTAGCTGAAACGGGCCATGGAAGATAAATCTCTTTGCCATGTTGCAGCAGCTCCACAAAGATTAGCTGGGGCAAGTGAAACACAACAGAGTTCTGTCTGACCCATTCCTGTCCATAGCGAATAATCTCTCCAGGCAGTCGACAATCGCTTTGCTGACGCAGTAAAGGACTTTAGTCTCACAATCAGCCTGAAGAAAACAGGGGTCCTCCTTTAGATACCACCACACGGTTCCTACAGCCCTCCGCACATCAGCATTGATGGATCAATGCTCAACACAGCTGAGAACTTTACATACTTTGAGAGTGTCATCTCCTGTGACGCCACAGCTTCTAAGGATGTCAACAACCGCCTTGTCAAATCCAGTGAATCCTTTTGCCGTCTGCAGAAGCGCGTCTGGAACAACCACTCCCCGCAGTTGTCAACAAAAATCCGTTTGAACAGAGCTGTAGTTCTCACTGCTCTCCTCTACGGATCAGAAGCCTGGGTTTTGTACCGAAAACAAGCGCAACTCCTAGATCACTTTCACCAACGATGCATTCGTACCATCTTGGGCATTTAGTGGCAAGACTATGAAACAAACATCTTTTTTCATCGGAAAGACTAGCACGCAGATAATTAATCCAGGTCCAGTGGGCGGGGTAGAAGCCAAAAAAGAAAAAAAAAAGCGGCTCGTGCGTTACTCGAACCTCACACCAGCGATCTCTTCGTTTCCTGGGCGGGTGTGTCACCACTGGGCCACCTCCCCATTTTCCGCTGGCCTCGTTATATATGTCTGCAGAGGCATCACGGGGGAAGAGGGGCAATTTTGACTCAGGCTTTGGAATAGTAAGGGACAAAAGGGAGGTCAGAATATAGGAACATCGCATGAGAAGGTCCGCGACCTCGTGCGCTTCCTGTCGCATTGGCATGGCCGTCAGGAAAAGTTTCAGTATTCCACCCACTGTGGGAAGTGAACGAACCGCCCATTTTCCTCAGGGGAGTACGTAGGGGCTCTTATTAAGGAGACCTGAAAGTAGGTGGTGGAGAGGGAGAGGCAGTAGAGTAGGGTGCTACTTCCTTTCTATGCCAGCTTCGTCGTCAATTCCTTCCTCGCCTCGGGATTTTGTACCCAGTCACAAGTCACGCGCACGTGCACGCATGATCTTGCTAGCAAAACTAGGGGAAGTTTCTTCTTCCGCATGATTAGTCCTAAAATCACTGCTGCTAGGCTTTGAGCAATGACCGGAATGAAATAAGATGACGCTGGGGGTGACAAATAACAAAGCAATACTGATCGGAACGAAAGAGAATGGGACAACCCAGGGCTCTTGTTTGACCATAACCGTATGGCCATTGGACTTGGCTTTTCCTTGGCGGACGACGCTTTGGTCACTTCAGTGTTCTGCATGCTGTTGATGGAATACATGACAATAATAATAGGTGGGTAGCGTCTATTCAACCAAATTATGTAAAGTGGTCGAATGATTTAAAGGAAAACTATATTGAACAGTTTGATGATGATGCAATTAATAAGCTTGATCATGATTTAGATTTACTACTAGGACAGCCTGACTCTGTTTCAACAGACGCAATGAATTCCATTGTGAATAAAGTGAATGTAGTCTTGTTAGATAATGCTAGGACATTGGGAATGGTTAAGAAGAAAAAGAGGGTAGACAGAAAGCATGAACAGAAATCATTTGGAGAACCTTGGTTTGACGAGGAATGTAAGCTAAAGCGAAATCGTTTTAATTGAGCCTAACGTAGGGCAAAACGTAATAGAAACAAGAATGTTTTCTTGAATGTTGAATGTAAACGAGCTGCTGAAAAGTATAAAAGATATATGAAAAAAAACCCACAAAAAACTATAACTTAGATTTAGCCACAAACCTCTATTAGTTGCAGTCGAAGGATCCGAAATCGTACTGGAGTTTGTTAAATAGAAATAAGAAAAAGAATAACGTGAAATTACCTGACTGTAAATTATTTTATGAAATGTTTAAGAATATGAATCTTGAGAACGGTGATAATGATATAGTTTTTCTTTAGAAGAAAGTGATTTTGAAAATCCTCTACTCAATGATTTGATATCAAAAGCTGAGGTTGTTAAATGCATTACAAAGTTGAAAAACATTAAGGCATGTGGATTAGATAATATCATCAACGAATTTCTGAAAGCCTCAAATGATAAAATGGTTAACATATACGTTAAATTATTTAATCTTGTACTATTGACTGGCAAGGTTCCATCTGACTGGACTGTAGGGATCATAAGACCAATTTAAAAAACAAACAAACAAAGGTTCACCCGATACTTAAACAACTATCGTGGTATCACAATGTTGTCGTGTTTTTACAAGCTATTTACAAGTTTACAGAATGAACGGCTAAAACTACACATCGATAGTTCGGGTATACTGGGTCAGGAACAAGCTGGATTTAGAAGTGATTTTTCAACGTTAGATCATTTGTTTACTTTATATGGCATCATTGATATTTTGCTGTTTAAGAAAAAGAGATTATATTGTGCTTTTTTTAGATTACAAGAAAGCTTTTGATAAGATTAACAGGATGTTCTTATGACTAAGGTGTGGCATAAATGGTAAAATGTTGCAAGTTAAAAATAAATATGTATGATGACGCTGAATCATGTGTTACGGCCAATGACGAATTCTCGGAATTTTTCAGTTCAAATGTTGGGGTGAGACAAGGAGAAAATGTGTCTCTGATAATGTTTGCATTGTTTTTAAACGACATGAAATCCCACTTAGAAAAATATTTAGATGGATTAGAAAACATACTTGATGAGGCTAGGAAAATGAATATGAGTGAACAAGATTGTAATATTTTCTTGAAACTATTTGTTCTGCTTTACGCATATGACACTGTGATTTTCTCAGAGACAGCAGTCAGTTTGCAGAATGGTCTTACTTCGATGAGTCAGTATTGTGAAAAATGGAAGCTTAAGCTGAATGCTAAGAAGTGTAAAGCAGTAGTATTTTCTAGGGATAAAGTAAGAACATTTCCTGATTTTTATATCGATAAGGACAAAACTGAGGTTGTAAGTGACTACCAGTATTTGGGATTTAAGCTAAATTACAATATTAAAATGCATGTTGCCCAGCGAGATTTATATGATCATGCTTCAAGAGCAACATTTGCATTACTAAGGAAAACTAGCCAACTTAAATCTTCCTGTCGATTTAATGATTGATTTATTTGATGAAACAGTAGCCAACTTAAATCTTCCTGTCGATTTAATGATTGATTTATTTGATGAAACAGTTCTTCCTGTACTTACATATGGGTGCGAAATTTGGGGTTTTGATATTTCCGAAGTGGTGGAAAAATTGCAATTAAAATTTTATAAACTAGTTCTAAAACTAAGACAATCCATCCCTTCATTTATTGTTTTCGGTGAAACTGGTAAATTTCCCCTGTCTGTGAGATCCAGAATGCTAGTGTTTTGGTTTAGGCTCGTTACAAATCAAAGAACGTCTAAACTGTCTTCGGGTGTTTATAGGTCTCTTCAATTTATACAGTAATAACGTACATCAGAACCAGTACTTTAAAAGTGTTCATACTTTCTTGAATGAAATTGGATTAAGTTGTTTCTGGTTGAAGCAGCACAGTTTTGATGTACATCCTACGTGGTTAAAAGAGAAAGTGAAACGTTGTTTAAAAGATAAGATTTTGCAAGATTGGTATAGGCATATCGATAACAATATTATGTATATCAATTACAGGATGTTTAAACAAAAGATGCTTATTTTACAGTGTTACCAAATAATTGTGCAATAATTATTGAGTTAGTTACGTTAGAACAACCAATAATCCTTTCCCTGTTAATAGACAGCGTTTTGACAATTTACCCAGAAATGAAAGAATCTGTGATAAATGCTCCACAAACGACATTGTTGATGAGTTCCATTATTTGTTTGTGTGCCCTTTTTTTTTGAAAGCATCAGACAAAAATGTTTATCTAGATATTATAGAACCCGCCCGAACTCCATTAAATAATACCTATTGTTTTCTGAAAAACAAAATCAAAGAATACTGTTAAAACTTAAATCCTTGGTTTCTGCTATACGTAACTCTTTTCAGTAATGTTTTGTCTATTGATAAGATTTTTTTCAAATGGATTTTTTTTCGCTTTTTTTTCGTTTGTTTCTCTGTATTATGAGTGAAATAGTACTTGTCAATGTGCATATTAAGTGACTGAACGAATGAGCCTACTTCTTGTTTTTGACATCACTCTTTTTGTATTTATAGGATATGTGTAAAAGATGAACGCATGTAATGTTTCAATGCCCCTAGGGGGCACACGAAATACACTCCTTGCCTCGCCTTGCCTTCATTATTCATGGCTGTAACTTGCACAGTGACTGGGTACTATTTTTTTTAAATAATTTTTTTTAAAAAAGAGGCCGCAGTCGTAAGCGATCTGGCTGAGCAACAGGCTTTGTGTCCTTCCGATAATTAGGAATGACGTTTCGTCCGTGGACAACCACCTTGGGACTTTCGGCTCCGGAGTCTTGGTCTGTGTATTTTTGGCCCTGTGTATGTTCGGACATCGACTTTTGACTCGTGGACTTTTGGTTCTCGACTTCCACCCTGTGAACCTTTTTGCCCGCCGATTTCAGCTTTCGGGCCTTTGGTCCGTTAACTTTCACCCATGGTGGGGGTTTCAGATGAAATAGTATCATATACATTATCAATTTTTCTTTCAATTTTGTTAGTCTGCATATGTTCTTTGTTCTTTGTGACAGTGGTGGGTACAATCACCAGTGTGTATACATGGGTCAGAATGTTCAAATCTTAAAATGTAGCTTTTGTATCCACAGGGATAAAAACTATCTGTAAGACTGTCGTGGCCAGGGTGGGAATTCGCATGTTTAATTCAGACAACGCCATCGACTGGACGAGGGCTGCTGTTTTGATCAGCGTCTTCGGATCCCTGGTAATGTGCAGCTGATGAACAGTGTCAGCAGAGAAGTTATGTCTGCACTACGTCTAATTTTGATGTTGACTGGGAGTAGGAACACACCCCACGTGATAACGATAACAACAACAATGATAATAATGATAACAACAACAACAACAATGGATTTATATCTGAATCTTGTGCAGAGAGAAATAAAAAAGCCAGCACACCAGTTATTCACACACATGTATAACTCTTATTTCACAGAGATGGAAGATGAAACTTATAAGTACATGTAAATAGAAAACTACAGAAGTTGTGGAAGGGGTGGAGGGAGATGTTGTTAGGGGAGGGAACGTTTTAGTGTTTTCTTCCGATCCATGAAATTGGCAAGCATTCTCAGCTGGAGTGATTTTTTTTTCTATCTCCCTCACCCCCTTTTATTGTCGGAAATCATATCTGCTATTGTTTTTCTGCTTGCTTGGCCAGTAAGAAAGATCGCGGCTGCTCCTGTTTCCCCCTAGCCCGTGAAAGGTTTCATAGTGGAGTGATGGCCTCGTGGTAACACGTCCGCCTTGGAAGCGATAGAATGCACGTGCCATCGAATGCACACACTAGCCAGTTTTATTATTATTTTTTTAATTTATTTATTTTTTGGTTGTCCCACTCCACTAGAACTTGAGCACTGGTCTGGACGCTGGCCATATGGATAAGACGATATAAACTGAGGTCCCGTGAGCAGCATGCACTTAGCGAACGTAATAGAACTTACCGAAACAAAAGGGTTGTGCCTGGTAAAATTCCTTAGAAAAGCCCACATTGATAGGAAATAAAATTCACTTGAAGGCAGAAAGAAGAAGAAGAAGAAGAGAAGAAGAAAGGTGGTGCTGCACAAGGAAAAGTATCCCAAATTTCACACAGTGAAAGCTTTTGAATCAAAGAGTAAGACAATACATCAAGGAATAGTCTCCTTACCTTATGAGTAGAAATAACTTTATTGGTAACTAGCTTAAATTTTGGGCTAAAGCGTTTATTTGGGAGGAAGGATTTACTGGCAATACGCCCCCATTATCTACTCCCCTTGCTCTTCTCTACCCCACATCCCTTCACCTCAGTGTTGAAGCTGGTCCCTAAAGGATGGAGGATGGTCACGACCTCTCTCTTTTATATTCTGACTGTTGGTTTTCATGGTGTTGATGCCAGCTGGTCAGAGGTGACTATCCTGCCGGTTTTTTTTTTAACCTGTTTCCTGGCTGTTTATTTTTATATTGTGTCCATGCTGGTTCGTCAGAGATGACTCCTGCCCTTTCTGGGACTTGTGTCCTGGGCCACTCCACTGCTGCAAGAGGAGATAGTGCCCTTTTCGGAGGGGGTCTCTTCGGACTCACTGTAACGTACTTGCTGTTTAGGGACAGGCCTGACCAGCGCGTCGGGTACATATGTCAGGCACCCGCTGCCGTGCTTTCCCGTTTTTCTCTTTACAACAGCCGGCTGGTAAGATTAAAGGTCAAAGGTTCCATTACTTTTTACGACCATCGGGGTAGTGAATTCACACCCGGTGCATATAGGGCTCGAACATTAGGAAGACGCGGCCCCAAGCTCTCCATCCGCTGTTTTACCGTTCCCCAGCCGAAGTCAGATGCATATTCACACATGCGCACCCGTGTTGGGGTGAGGATAATCGGAGTGTAAAGAGTCTTTCCCAAGAACACACAACACCATGCCTCATAGCTTGATCGCTGGTGGACACTGAAACAGATGCACAACGCCTATATATATATATATATATATATATATATATATATATATATATACATGAGTGTGTGTGTATACATGCATATATCTACACACACATGTAATAATAATATATATATATATATGTTTTTATATAGCGCTATAATACAAGCATAAGCAAGCTCTAAGCGCTTTACAATCCAGTACCTAAAGTGAAACAAGAAAGCATATAAAAAGTAGTAGAAACATAAAACAGAATCATTATTATTATTATAAAAACACAAGGCATAAAACTCACAAAGGAACATACTATCAATACTACAATGTTACACTCCAACACTCACACTAACACCCACGCACAGACACACACATGATTTAACGGCTAAGATGACAGCAATTTTCACTTAAAATACATACATGTAAAAAAGAACATAATTGTAATCTGCATGCCCCAGATTTTGTAAAAAAATTGTAATATAAAATTTTGGATAGAAAAGGTACAAGGAGTAAAAATCGGGTCATTCTCCCTTTCGAACCACACCACCACCATCCATCTACCCACCCCCATTCTCTCTACTCTCCTATCACGCACACTCACATTGCCATGGGCCTGGGACAACAGCACTATTTGAGTTATGACAAGTATTTTTTGAAGAGATAAGTTTTAAGATTTACTTTAAAGGTAGATAGATGAGTTGTTTGTCTGAGAGCAATAGGCAGAGAATTCCAAGTTGTTGGGCCGAAGGCGGAAGACTTCTCCTCGACTTTTTAAGGACGAGGCGAGCTGCACTGTCACGAGGGAACTGTCAGCATTGGAGGCAGAGTCATCACCAACCTGCGCTTTGCCGATGACATTGATGGCCTGGCAGGAGAAGAGAAAGAACTCGAAGAACTCGTGCACAAACTTGACAAGACATCATCAGCCTACGGCATGGAGATCAGTGCCGAGAAGACCAAGGTTATGACCAACAACAGCCAAGGCGTAACGTCCAACTTGCACGTAAACGGTGAAAAACTGGAAGAAGTCTCCTCCTTCAAATATTTGGGTGCCATTGTGTCAGACGAGGGTTCGAAACCAGAGGTCCTGTCCAGAATCGCGCAGACTACTGCCGCACTGAGTCGATTGAAGACTATATGGAAGGACAAAAAGATCTCCCTCCCGTCCAAAATCAGACTAATGCGCTCCCTCATCTTCTCAATATTTCTATACGCTTGCGAATCCTGGACCCTCACTGCAGAACTCCAGAGAAGAATCCAGGCCCTGGAAATGAGATGCTTCCGCAAGATCCTGAACATTACATACACAGACCACATCACAAATGAGGAAGTGAAAAGAAGAGTTCAAAACGCCATTGGCCCATTCAAAGACCTGCTAACCACAGTGAAGGAACGCAAGCTCCGCTGGTATGGACACGTCACACGATCAGACGGCCTAGCCAAGATCATCCTGCAGGGTACCGTACAAGGAAGGAGGAAGAGAGGCAGACAGAGAAAGCGGTGGGAGGACAACATCAAAGAGTGGACGGGCCTGCCATTTGCCACAACTCAAAGGGCCGCTGAGGACCGAGGCAGGTGGCGCGAGCTGACCAGGCAGTCATCCATGGTGCCCCAACGACCCACCCACGGGTCATGGGATAGATGAGATGAGAGAGAGCTGCACTATTCTGTATTTTCTGGAGCTTGTAGAGTTTATCATTGGGAAGGCCAGCTAAGAGAGAATTACAATAATCTAGGCGGGATAAAATGAAGGCAACAGCAAGTTTGTTGGCGGCATCAACAGACAGGAAGGAGCGGATTTTACTAATCTTACGAAGCTGAAAGTAAAGAACCTTACGTAGGTGGTTCACATGAGTTTCCATCGTAAGGGATGAATCGGGGTAAAAACCAAGAATGCGGACAGAACTAGAAAAAGACATTGTATTTATCTGCTTGAGCTTATTTTTATTATCAGTCAACATGAGTTCTGTTTTGTCATCATTCATTTTTAGTTTGTTTTGTTTCATCCGCATTGCCACATTTTCTATACCAGTTTTAAATTTAGAAGCTAAACATGGAATTTCAGAGGGAATAGTAGAATCATGCAGTTGAGAATCGTCAGCAAACAGATGATAGTGAGGAACAGAGTGTCAGATGATCAAACTTAGACTTTGTGTGTACATTGTAAAGAGTACAGGTCCCAGGACGGAACCTTGTGGTACCCCATATCTGAGCACAGACGGAACAGACTGGTTTCCATTTACAAGAGAGAGAGAGAGAGAGGGGGGGGGGGGGGCAACCAGCTGCCCAGTCAGTCAGAAAGACAAAGGAAAACAAAAACCGGCTGCATGTATTTATGCGAACCGTTTCCCGGTCTAAATTGATACTCATTTGCTTGGTTTAAGTGTGTGTGTGTGTGTGTGTGTGTGTGTGTGTGTGTGTGTGTGTGTGTGTGTGTGTGTGTGTGTGTGTGTGTGTGTGTGTGTGTGTGTGTGTGTGTGTGTGTGTGTGTGTCGTATAAGGGGCTTTGGTCTGTCACGACCATAACTATTCATCCATTGATTTCATTCATTTCATTTCCTTCCTTTCTTAATTCATTCACTCATCTGTCCCATTCATGCACCTATTCTCTCTGCGACGGCTTTTGTCTCTGTCTCGTCTAGGCAGACAAAATACTAGATAATGATAATGTATTGATCAATGTAAGCGGCCAGGTTTTAAAGCTTTAGGAAAGCAGCGTCTGGCCACGGCCTCAACGAGGAACTGCTGCCCTCAACTTCCTGTCTATAAGAGGATGTCAGATTGGATCTTATTGCGGTCTCTTCTATTCTCCTCTTTTCGTTTTGCCTATTCTACTTCATCATCATGATGCCATCTGGCATGTTAGGGCAGCAACGAAGATCCGCCACCCTTGTCTCCTTTGGGCCAGTCTCTGTATAAATGGTACCCCAGGTGTGCTTCAAGGGCTTGGAGTTCTCCTTCAGCTGTACCCTTTTTGTCCAGAACTCGTTTTCCTTTATATATATATATATATATATATATATATATATATATATATATATATATATATATATATATATATATATATATATATGGCCCTTCAAGTTTTCGTCTCTTATTAACTACCACACCCTTCCCCCTTTTTCCTTTTCTTAAAAAAAAAAAAAAAAATTTCAGCCTACACACACAAATGGTTTCTATGTCCGCTCTTTCTCATCTTCACCGTTTAACAACAACAACATCAACAACGAAAACAATTATAATGTAACAACAACAGCAACAGCAACAACAACATCAAAACAACAACAACAACAATAATAATAATTAAAAAAATCATCATCATCATCATCATCATCATCATCATCATCAACGTATTTGTATAGCACCCCGTCTTATGTAGAGACAAATCAAAGCGCATGCGCACCAGTTGTTCACAAGAATGCACATCCCTGATTCAGAGGAATGGAAGACAAAAAATACATATAAACAGAAAGCTTGTGAAACCTGCAGACCAGAAAACCGCCCTGTTCTGTTCTATTGTTCATAGTCATGTTGCTTTTGGACATGTATAGGTGCTAGGGAAAGATCACTACTGTCAGCTCAAAGCTTGTGCAGCACGTTGAGTTTATGGGAATAAGAGAGGTATCTGCCCCTCTCACCCCCCTTTCCCCTCTCTCTCCGCACTTCTACCCCCACCATCATTCCGAACTCTTTTTTTTCTGTGTGCGATCAATGGTCGTGCGGGGGAAGACGCGCAACTTCCACTGTGGCCTAAAATCAAACTCCCTTGAATTACACTTATTGTTTTCCGAAAAACCAAAACCAAAAGAATGTTGTTAAAACTACAAGCACTTGTTTCTTCTGTTTGTAGTTCCTTTCGGTAAAGTTACATCTGTTGTTAATTGATGAGGATGGATTATTGGTCTTTTATTCTTTTTCTCTTTGTTCTTTTGACATCACTCTTACTGTTTGTATGGTATATCTACAACACGTATGCATGTAACGTTTCGATGCCCCCAGGGAGCCCGAGAAATAAATTATTTGCCTTGCCTTGCCTTGCAAATCAAGCTCTGATCAAGGACTCTGGGGAGGCTTTAAGTTTTGAGGTCCAAGTGTTGCTTCTCTGTATAATTATTTTCTATTTTACACAGGACAAAGTAACCATGGCGAAGTCACTGATCAAGGACAATCCCATGGTCCATAATAACTGTCTTGAGAGATGAAGCAGAAACTGGGCATTTGATTAGAAAGCCTGAGTACTGATCTGCACGGTCAGCTTGGCGTCAGTAAACGCTGCACCCGTTGGGTCCCTCACAACTTCACTGAGGATCTAGGAACTCAAGATGGTTAGAGTGGAATGGGGTACCCAAATGGAACGTTCAAGTCGCATCTGGGAAATCCTGACTGGTGACGAAACTGGGGTTGTTCGAAAGGAACGGGAAACCAAGCAACAGTCGCAACAGTCGGCTGTGATTGTGTGTGTGTGTGTGTGTGTGTGTGTGTGTGTGTGTGTGTGTCAGAAACCTGACTGAATGTCACAGAAATCGCAATCGAATATAAAGCGCCCGGAGGCAGCTGTCAGTCCGTCGGATGTACCCAGGAAGGCAACCCGTTGTGCAAATGACTACCCGTGTTTGTACAGCACTTCCAGCTTGGAGTCTGACGGCCGAGGGTAGACGCTCTATAAGTAGGTAAACATCATAATCATAAAATTGTAACAACAAACCCAGCACGACACAAAAAAAAACCGAGTGCAAAAGAACGGACGCCGGGACACTGCGCAATTGGCGATGACTCATCATTGCTCTTGTTTGTTTTGTTTGTGTCTTTCTTTCTTTATCGTTTTCAACTTGACTGCTTATATATAATCGTGGGCAGCAGAGAACCAACAGAAGGTCGACAAAAAGCAATCGGTTTCCAGTATCACAATCTGTGATCGCTCGCTCGCTTCAGAGAGAGAGAGTTTCAGTTTCAGTAGCTCAAGGAGGCGTCACTGCGTTCGGACAAAACCATATACGCTACACCACATCTGCCAAGCAGATGCCTGACCAGCAGCGTAACCCAACGCGCTTAGTCAGGCCTTGAGAACACACACACACACACAAAAAAAACAAAAAACAAAAAAAAACCCCAAAAAAACCAAAACAACAACAACAACAACAACAAAAAACAACAACAACAAACAAAAACAAAAACAAAAAAAACGGGGGAATAAATAGTAGATAAGCTTGCATAAATAAATAAATAATAATTATAATATAGAAAAAGGTAGTAGTAATAATATTAGTAATACTAATAAAATGATAATAATAAAACATAAATAAATAAATAAATAAGACAACAATGGTGATAAATAAGCAAATAAATGTAAAATATGAAGACACACATTCACACATACACCCACACATGCATAACAGAAATGCACCAGACATGCAGTTTCACATATATGAAAGCACAGTCAAATACATATAAACGTACATGAGCTCCAACACACACACACACACACGCATTACCGTGCACCTCCTCTACCCCCCTCCTCCACACACTCATTTCTAGTCTAAGTATCGCAGCTTCCACGGCACACACACACACATACACACACACACACACACACACACACACATTACCTTGCACCTCCTCTACCCCCTCCTCCACACACTCATTTCTAGTCTACGTATCGCAGCTTCCACGGCACACACACACACACACACACAAACACACACTCACAGAGATGAACACTTACTTATACAAGCACACACACATACGCCCATATCTCCCACCCCCAACCCCACACACGTACATACAAAGATATATATATATATATATATATATATACACGTTCCAATATCCTGTTGCTCCCACAGTGTAGGCATGCATACACTCACATACCTCATCCTCTACCCCACCTCCCCCCGCACTCCCACCTCCCCTCACACACACACACACACACACACGTACACATATCTCTCCTGACACTTGTGTACGATTTCACTCTCGCGCATTCACAAACGCACTCAAAAGCACAGACCCACACATACACACAAACACACACAGCCGCCACTGACTGGCCGCAAGAGGGATGGGAAAAGATCTCTGATGCCAAGAACGTGGCGTCTAGTGTGTTGCTCGGTCTATTGTATTTGGAAAGGCCCACAGAGACTCTGTTCCGTTTTGAAGAAATTTGCGCAATGTTGGTTTGGAAATGATGCCGATATTTGTTTGATTTGCAAAGCATCGTGCTCTACCTTTCATGTTAGATTTGCGGCCGCTCCCTCTCTCTGCTTTTATTTCTTTGAGGCGATCAATGGTGTGATGGCCTTGTACCTGTTCTTTTTGGTATTCTTTGACTTTTCTGAGGATTTCCGATTTTCCTAGATGTAGGCTGCTCATTGGTGTTGCGTTACCAGCAAGTCTGTCAGCTCGCTCATTTCCCTTAACACCTGCATGTCCCGGGCAGTATGACCATGTGAGTTTTTTAATCTGAAAGTTGCGCATTGCGTTATGCCACTCTGGGCTTCCCATTCCGTTTTCAATTTTCTGTATGAGGTTCATTGAGTCGGTTAGAATCATGGCATGTTGGTTTCCGGGCGTATGGAAGGACGATAGCCACTGGAGGGCATGTGTCACGGCTTCAACTTCCATCGTTAGGCTGGAGGTTGTGACTTTGTAGGCAGCATTCTCTTCCCAAATTGTTTTTCCATTTTGTTTCGCAGTGAATCCCCAGCCAGACTGGTCTTTGGTGACTGAGCCATCTGTGTATATGATGATGTCCTCTTCTTTACTGTTTTCTTCTATAAGCAGCTTCACTTCCGCATCAGTTTTGCCCTCTGGCCATTCCCGACAATGTCTTCCTAGAGTGGGTGAAATGACTGTGTTGAATAGATGGTTGAGGTTTTCGGGGTTTTTCTCCCATTCTTTTGTTTCTTTCAGGTCTTGAAGTCGGCATACTAGCTGGATTGTGTCTTCTGCTTGCCCCATCCATGATCTTCCTCGTCCTAGACGGCTGCCTTTTTGTTCTTTGACTGCGTCATGCAGTGGGTTTTGAGGGTTTTCTAATGCTTTGAAGTAGGTCTTGACCTGTTCTAACTTGTTTCTGGCCTGCACTGAAGGAAGGTCAAGCAGATATCGCATGGTTTCTGTGGGCGTGTCTTTTGTTGTTCCAAGGATCAGCCTCATAGCTTTATTTTGGACTCTTTCTAATTTTAGGAGGTTGCTTTGAGACGGTGTTGTTAGCCCAAGTCCGTAGTCGATCACACTGAGGACGAGTGATTGGTATAGCAGGAAGAGGTGGCGTTGTTCAATTCCTTTGGTTGCCATTGCTTTTAAGACTGAAAGGCCCTTTTTGCATTTGAGAACAGTTTTTTCCGTATGTTTTCTGAAGGTCAGCATCCTGTCGAAGTGTATTCCTAGGTAGCGTAGGCATTCAGTTTTCTCAATTTGAATCCCATCGAATGACACAGAAGGTGGTGATTTGCTCGCGGTTTTGTTGTTGAGGGTGCACAGCAACGTTTGGGCTTTCGCTGGGTTGATGGAAGATCCTGTGTCTTTGCACCATTGAGCAATATTGTTTAGTTGTTTCTGGCCGGCTTCAGAGAGAGAGAGCAGAGAGGGAGTAAGTGAGAGTGATAGAGTGACAGAGACAGAGAGAGAGAGAGAGAGACAGACAGACAGACAGACAGACAGACAGAAAGACGGGGAGATAGAGAGATAGATAGAGAGATAGATAAAGAGATAGATAGACAGACAGACAGACAGAGGCAGAGACAGACAGAGAGAGAGAGAGAGAGAGAGGGGGGCAGACAGACAAACAGACAGACGGACAGACAGAGGCAGAGACAGACACAAAGGGAGAGAGAGAGAGAGAGGGGGGGGGCGTGGGGGGGGGCAGACAGACAGACAGACAGACGGACAGAGGCAGAGACGGATAAAGAGAGAGAGAGAGAGAGAGAGAGAGAGGGAGAGAGAGAGAGACAGACAGACGGATAAAGAGAGACAGATAGAAAGAGAGAGAGAGAGAGAGAGAGAGAGAGAGAGGCAGACAGGCAGACAGAGAGACAGACAGACGGACATACAGACAGACAGATAACGTGGGTGGACGGTTCGTATGCATAAGTAAAAACGGTCAGCCATTCTCCTCCCACCCAGACGTCATCCGAGGTCTGGCGCTCTGAAGGTCAATGACAGGCAGTTCATTTTCTCACAGATTGAGTTACATGGCCACGCACAGGGGGCGGTTGTTGAGAATTCGCGAGGGAGGCAGAAGGGGCGAGCGAGAGAAAAAGAAAGAGAAAGAGAAAGAGAGGGGCAGATAGACAGACAGATTGACACACACAACCACACAGACAGAGAGAGAGACACACAGACACAGGCACACACACACACACACACACACACACACACACACGCACGCGCTTGCTTGCTTGCACACACACACACACACATACATACTCGCAGAGAGACATTAATGAAATCGAACACACACAGACATATGTATACATACATACATACATACATACATACATACATACATACATACATATAAATTACAAATATATATGTATACACACACACACACACACACACACACATATATATATATATATGAATATCTCTGTGTGTGTGTGTGTGTGTGTGTGTATGCATGTGTATATGTATGTATCTTTGTATGTATGAGAGAGAGAGAGAGAGAGAGAGAGAGAGAGAGAGAGAGAGAGAGAGAGAGATGAATAAATTTTATTTTCTGATAAATTTTATTTTCTGAGGGTAAGTAAGACAATGCTTTTCTTTTCATCCAGCCCTGGAGTGGTGTAAGATCAGGTGAAAGGGTCTTCCGTTCAAAAAGGTGTGTGTGTGTGTGTGTGTGTGTGTGTGTGTGTGTGTGTGTGTGTGTGTGTGTGTGTGTGTGTGTGTGTGTGTGTGTGTGTGTGTGTGTGTGCTTGCGTATGTGTGAATGTGTCTGTGTGTGCGTGTTGGAGAGAGAGAGAGAGAGATAGAGACACACACACACACACACACACACAGAGTGAGAGAGAGAGAGAGAGAGAGAGAGAGAGAGAGAGAGAGAGAGAGAGAGAGAGAGAGTTGAATAAATTTTATTTTCTGAAGGTAATAGAGTAAGCAAGACAATGCTTTTTTTTTCATCCAGCCCTCGAAGGGGTAACAGTAAGATAAAACAAACGGGGAAATCATTACATCAATACAGCATGCACATTGTAATTGGGTTGTAATTTGGCATTTACAACATTACATAGGTAGAGGAGAAGAGGAGAATGTGAGGGGAGAGAGAGAGAGAGACAGACAGAGAGATGCGTAAGTTCAAGTGTACGATGTCCTTAAACAACTGGCTTAGAAAGACTTCAGTCAAATATCAACATCTTAGATGAACAGACTATAAATAGATAAACGAAACGAACTGGCTTAGAGAGAAACGAAATCAATTCTTTTTAAATGATAGAAAAATAATGACGCCTACTCCCCCCCCCTCTCTCTCTCAAAAAGAAAAGAAAAAAAAAAGAGGATGGAAAAGAAATGTATGGCATTTGAAACCAGCAACAAATTTTCAGCGATATTCAGAGGTGGAAAAACAATCTCATTTGTAAACAATAAGCAAAAGGTTGTTTAACATGACGGAGGCGTCAAGTAATCTTTTTTTATTTTATTTTTTTTAATTTTAAATTTCATATCAGAATGACGCTAGTATATCTACTTCGGTGACTGCTATTTTGAGATTTCTTTTTCACTCGGTTACGAAAGATATGATTATCAGAAAATGTAAGGCCAGGGTGAAGCTAGAAATGAAGTAATATATACTGGGTATGGGCATTTAGTCAAAAACAAAAAAACAAACAAACAAAAAAACTAACCAACCAACCAACCAAACAAAAAAACACACACACAAAAAACAACAACAAGCAAACCCCAAAACAACATCTCATTGCACTGTCACCAGTGTAACTGGAAACTGTTGTACAATGCAATTTTCTTATGTTGGTTTGCATTGATGTTTCCAGGCCACGGTTGCTAGAGCTCTTTTGAGTTAGCATTTTCTTTTTTTCTTTTTCTTTTTTTTTGCTTTTCTTTTTAGCTGGTCAATTAGTGCAGCTTTTCCACCCTTTAGTCTTTAAGGGAGTTGTTGAAACGTAATTAAAGTGAACCAAAACATCTTTGGGCCTGACTGTTTTCTTTGTTTGAGTAAATCCTAATCTCGACTCCCCGTGTGTTTGGTAAAGACCATGGCTTTTTCTTTACGACTGGAGCAAGGGGAGGTTTACACACACACACACACACACACACACACACACACACATGTGCATGTGGATGGGGTGGGCATGGTGTAATTGTGTCCGAGAATTTGTATTCAGTGGTGTGTGTGTGTGTGTGTGTGTGTGTGTGTGTGTGAAATGTAAATGCCATTTTGTATTTCTTTATCACAATACTCTTGTATATATATATATGCATTTTGTTGTTGTTGTTGCTCTTCATCTGCTTGTTTCTTCTCTCTCTCTCTCCTATTTTTTTTTCTTTCTTTTCCCTTCTCTTTATTTTAAAAAAAAATATTATTTTCATTGATGGCTTGATGTAAAAAAGCAGTTGTTGCTTATTCAATTTACCATCATGAAATAAAATCTTGACTTGACTTGACACACACACACACACACACACACACACACATTTTTTTTTCATAACGTAAGTACGCGTGAGAAAGTTTTTTCTCGTCTCGTGAAAATCAATTTATCAGTCTTGATTCGTCGACATCATCATCATCATCATCATCATCATCATCACCATCACCATCATCGTGATCATCGACGCTAATATCATGCCTCATGTGTTCCTTTTGTCGTCATGATCATACGCAACATTGATCGCTATTATCACGAATATTTTTTATCATTATCAGTAATATACCTGTCTAATACCATTATTACTATGTATTGTTTTTGTTTTGCTTTTTGGTGAATGTATGTCCATACATTTATCGTGATTCTAAAGATCCCACCAAGTGTTCGTTTACATGCGCGTAAAAAACAAAACAAACAAGAGAGGCAAGGCCTTCAAGATTCACTTGTGATACACTTAAACAAAAAAACAAACAAACAAAAAAAAAACAAATAAAAAACAAAACAAACAAACAAAAAATCCAAGCTTTTTATGTATTGAGTATAATTTCAAAATGTAATGTTTAAGATGAGAAAGATCAGTTTAAAACGAATTAAGTCCCCTAGCATTAATTACAGAGTAATTTCCCTTTTTTTTTACTATCTGCACCAAAACGTTTGCAAAATAAATAAAACTTCCATGCTTAGCAAAAGAAGTTCTGTTTGAACAAAAAATGATAATAATGACTGCTCTTGTTGTTGGGTCAGAATATCAGATCAAAGTGCCAAGTTTAGAGAATACAAAAAATATTTAATATAACAGTAAATGCAGTTTGCATATAATTAGGCTTCATTATTTATTTTTTTGTGCTCATCCCAGAGGTGCAATATTGTTTTAATCAAGATGACTGGAAAGAACTGAATTTTCCCTATTTTTATGCCAAATTTGGTGTCAACTGACAAAGTATTTGCAGAGAAAATGTCAATGTTAAAGTTACCACGGACGCACAGACACACAGCCACACACACACACACACAGACAACCGAACACCGGGTTAAAACATAGACTCACTTTGTTTACACAAGTGAGTCAAAAAACGCTTTCCAAGGACGTCTGCAACTTTTAAAAAGAAAAAATCAAAATCAATTTTTTTCTGCTACTTTCTTTTTCGGTACGTTTCGACCACCAAGACTTGTGAACGGAAGGTTCGGACATCGTGTCAAACCACTCACTGGGAGCACTAATTATGGTGACTGTCACACGTGGACAGGGAAAGGACGTTAAATCAAAGGAAGTGACTGCATGCGTGGAAGAGGAGGACTTTGTCGCCTGGAGACAAATCGATAACTTGTTCCTGGCTTCTCTCTCTCTCTCATCATCATCATCATCATCCTCATCTCTCTCTGTGTCTCAATCTTTGTCTCTCTTGGTACACACACACAAGCACACGCACGCACACACCTATATCTGTTTATCTACCTATCTATCTGTCGTTCTATCTATCTATATTTATACGTACATAAGATCGCTTTCTTAAAAGAAACCCCCCAAAACACGTTATTATAGGGAATTTTACAAAATAAAGTCTTTATTTGCCTTCTTTTTTATATTCACAAAATGTTCTGCCTGTGATTTGGTTCTCTCTCTCTCTCTCTCCCCCCCCCCCACTGCCCCCTTTATCCACGGTATTTTTTGTGTGTCCAAAGTGTATGTAGGTCTATGTACCTCCTATTTCGCCAATGCAGTGAAATATTGTTGAACTCCGAGTTCTGAGTCCCCCCCTCCCCCCACTCTCTCTCTCTAACTGTCTGTCAGTCTCTGTCTCTCTCTCAGTCTCTGTCTCTCAACCACCCACTCCCTTTTCCATCCACAACATTCTGACTACTGACTACTGACTTCCCTGTCACTGAGCCGTCCAGTGGTTTCAGAACCCTGTCATCATCTAAGTTGAACAGACGCGTGTAAAAGCCCACTGATGCTGACAGGCAATGCGCGTCCATGCACGAACACACCGCCAACACTGACCAGCGTGCACGTGCACGGGGCACACGTACACACACACACACACACACACACACACACGCGCGCGCGCGCGCACGCATCAGTGCACCCTCACATACGCACACACACAAACACACACACTGAAGCACGCACACACTCAAGCACACGCACGCACATGCACACACATACGGCACACGCACACACATGGCATGCAATGAGACACAAGCACTTGCGCATGTGAGAAAAAGAATCCGTACGTCCCCACCCTTACCCCCCACACAGACACACACTGACGCACACACTGATACACACGTTTACACACGGACACACGCACAAACACACACACGCGCGCGCACAGACACATACTCACACATCTCGCACACACACACACACACACACACACACAGATACACCCCCCCCCCCCCCCACACACACACACACCGACACGGCAGTCAAGGTTGTAGAAAGTGGGGATGGCAGCGGAGAAGCCACACTTCAATCTTAGCCCAAAGGCCGAGGAGCGATAAGCAGCGGAAAAAGGCTTCCGCTGAATCACAATGGCTTGTGTCTCAAATAGCCACTGACAGTTATAACTAGCGCTGGTGTTGCATCCCAGACTGCCCCCCAACTCGGAAACGTCCCCACCGGGGGACAATTTGACCGCTGGAAATGTCCCCCGGGGACTTTCTCACTGTTCCCATGTAGACATTTTCAGCTGCCAAAATGCCCCCCTTTTTTGCGTTTTAGCCTCGTTTTGAAATGTCCCCCTTACCTCGAAAATGTCACCCACTTGTATCCTGTAACGTTCCATCCGCCGAAAATATTTCAATATTTTCAGGTCGCTAACACATTATACACATGTCTCTCTTTCTGTCTGTCCCTTTCTTTGTCCCTGTCGCTCTCCCATATAATAATCTCTTCAGTTTTGTCAGCTGAGGCATGCTAAGAGATTTTACCCAATGGCATGATCACGCTGACAGAAAGACCGGGGAAAACTCAGGGAATAATATGCACCAAAGATTTTGCATTGAAAAATGTTTTTTTTTTTAATCACTGAAACAACTTTTACATATACCTACACGTGCACGCGTATATGCATAAAGACACACATTCTCACGCTCCTTGGACCCACTCCCCCCCCCCCACACACACACACTCACACACACTTACGCATTCACGCATCAGACAAAGACAATTACACACACACACACACACACACACACACACACACACACACACACACACACACACACACACACACACACTCACACACACATGAGCGCACGTGTAAAAATACTTGCTATATTCATAAGCATGAACCCAATGCTTGTAGGGCATACATCTTGATGCATACACTTATATACAGGCTTACATGCTGGCTTCAAACAAGAAAACAGACACGGACACAGAAATACATAAACAGACTCACAGACATCCCCCCCCCACACCTCCTACACTTACAACTACACACACAGACACACACACACTTTTTTTTGGCAAAGAGGATGTCACGGGATGCATGGGAAGAACATTTTCAGGATAAGGGGGACATTTCAGAACGAGGCTAAAACCCAAGAAAGGGGACATTTTGGCCGCTAACAATGTCCGCAGGCGACATTATGAACGGTGAGAAAGTCCCTGGGGGACATTTCCAGCGGTCAATTTGTCCCCCGTGGACGTTTCCAGGTGGGGGACAATCTGGGATACTAGTACACCGGGCCTTCCTGATTTCCACAGCTGAACTTTTAGGCCCCAGAGGAAGCCGTTTCCACGAGTCAGTAGAAAATAGGTGAGGAAGAGCCTTGGGTTCTTAAACTTACAGGAAGAGTTAGAAAAAATGAGGATATTTTTTCCACGAAAAAACAAAAACCCACCTTTTTCTTTAGGAAAAAAAAAGAAAAAAAGAAGAAAAAAAGAGAGAAGCAACTATGTGTAATTCAGAACGGCTATGCATGTGTTGCGAATGTAAGCGCTTTGAGTTGCATCTGAACAGGATTCTGTGCTCAATGAATACTTTATTTACAATTTTCTTCATGGCACTTGAAAGCAAAACTTATCGGAGGTAATGTTTTCCACAAAAAGAAATAAGAAAAAAAAATCCACAAAACAACAGCAACGACGACAACAAGAACCACACCTGAATCTCTGTTAGTGGTTATAATTATTCCTTCGGGAAAGCAACAAGCTGAACAGAGCCGCTGGGTTTGACCACTGCATTGTGAGAGAGTTGAACGCAATATGAGAGCAGTATTTATTGGTCAAGATATACCCACACCACAAGTTAGTGAATAAGACGACGAAGGAGAAAGTGAAGGAGGAGGAGGTAGAAGAAGGAGAAAACGGCAAACAACTGATCTTAAGGGCATGTTCTTCTGTGTGTTTTATTTGGTCGTTTGTTGTTGTTTTTCCGCCCTATTTTCCGTGCTACTTCAAAAAAACTTTCCAAACAAGGCCACAGGCATGTTTGAAGGAGGCGAGAGGAGGAGGAGGAGGAGGAGGAGGAGAAAAAGAAGACGATGAGGAGGAGGAGGAGGGAGAGGGAAGGGAGAGGGAAGGGGAGGAGGAGGGTATGTGTGCATACGTGCGTGCGTGTGCGTGCGCCTGCACATGCTTCGCATTTCTTTCCAATGAATGCTTTTGTCTGCACGAATCCTGCTCACACTCACACCTTGTATTATTAAACCAGCGACACGCCGTCTTTATCCTTTGTCTTCGTAAACCAATCTTCACTGCTTTTCCTCCAGAGAATATTTACAGCTCTCTCTCTCTCCCCGCTCGTCCTCATGAGATGCATGGCTAATTGATATTAAGAACTGCGACCTGGAATCTGCAGCTAGCTGGACAATAAACACGATTATCTGACCTCCTCCCCCACCACACACACACACACACACACACACACACACACACACACACTCCCTCCCCTTTTCCCATGTCACTTCCACCTCCTACCCCCAACAATGCTCATGACCAATGTCCGTCAAGATTCCCACCCACACTGAATGACGTGTCGAATGTGACAGAACAGACCCAGGACAGGCTCCTCACCGTTCACAGAACTATTAATTATTAAACATCGTGGTTCAGCACTTCCCTCCCTCCTAACTGCCATGGGTGCAATGCTCACGTCCAAACGTTGGTTGTAAATTTGACGTCTGCTGTTCCGAGGCACTCGCGGTGAAGAGAATTGTGTGCGCAGACTTCCACTAACTACATACTCATTTTGTCGAATCCCGTTTCTTCTAAGGTACATACGTGTGTGGTAGAATGATTTTCCATGTTAATTTTCTTTATTTTTAAGATATTGAAGCAGATTGATTACGCACTTGAATTCTCATGCAGGCTTAAGAGTGAAAGAACACACACACACACACACACACACACACACACACACACACACACACACACACGGACAGAAGCAGACGCTCTCTCTCTCTCTTTCTCTCTCTCTCTCTCTCTCCCCTCTCTCTCCGTGCACGTGCATACCTATCATATATTGTACAGGCTTGTCAACGTAAGTTGGGAGAAGTTAGCCATTCGGTACCGTGATAATGGAGGATTGTGTGTGTGGCGCCCCAAACACTCTTCACTGAATTAATGGACAAGAAGAAGAAGAAGAAGAAGAAGAAGAAGAAGAAGAAGAAAGGAATGTGAAAATTGTAGCTGGGAAATAACGACGAAACTCGTCTCAAACCATTAATTTGACACGTCACCATTTCAGACGAATAAAGGCAATGCCAGCATTTCCGCTGTGCGCTAAGAAACTGAACGTCCATGCTGATCAGAGACACTGAATTTGTTCGTCATCTTGGGAACATTGCCATGTCTGTTGGTCAGTGTGACTTGTGTGTGATGAACATCACCCCCGAACGTGTGTCATTCAGAACAAATGACAGATTGGATATCATCTAGTAATTAATTATGACCACTTTTGACGTTGCGGTCGACCATGTCTTTCGTGCGCTTATCTTTACAAGGTTTTGGCATAGTACTCTGTATGCTATACCGTGACAGCGCTCTCACGCACGCACAGAGATTCCTCGCGAATTGTTTCCTGTATGCATTCCAAGGGTATGTTTGCTTTTGTTTTATCCAGTTTTCTGGTGGCTTATACGTTTCGTTTTGTGTTGCCGCCTCATCTTCCGTGCATTCTCAGCAGCCATTCCCTCACGCCCGCTATTCTGAGCTCACCAAACATGGCCACATCCATCTTATTTCACTTTTTGGAGGGTCTCAGTCCCAGCACCAGCTGCGTCCACGGGGAAGTATTAAAATTCAGTCGTCACCACGCGACCACCCACAAACAGGAGACCCCGCGCTGCTGTTGAGTCATTTCCGTTGCCGGCGTTCAGCGGTGTCTGTGCCTGATTCCGCAATGTACGCAGGAATCATCCTGCCAGGCCTCTTACCTGAAGCCAACGAAAGTGTCGTATCAAAGCTGGACACTCAGTTGTATTTTTGGGCGAGGTCAAGGGCCATGCTGCCGCTGCTATGATGGAGACAGGATTAAGCTTCAAGACAAATAAGTGACAGGCCAGTACAATAAGCTTCCTTTCCTAATAGATCCCAGCGACAACTGGTCCCAAGAAATACGGTTACCTCAGTGCAGTCTTGTCACAAAATTTGCATGACGAAACAAATCTCAAGGAGAAGCATACTTGAGTTGGATGAAACTCGTCAGTGCGGTCCCCTTTTTTGAGCCCAAGCATTAAAGTAAACAACAACAACAAACAAAACTTTAATAATGGCATTTCTTCATCACACAATGTACGCATGGACACAATGACGAAACGCATACAAACAACCACATACACGCAAAAATGGACAAGCATGTAAAATTTAGACCCACAATGCATATATTTTTGGGGACAAAATATTATGTGATGAACAGAACAGAAAAAAGATAAACAAACAAGCATGTAAATAATTTCGCCAAACAGCTGGTGAATAGTTCACTCATCCAGATATTAAACATGATTATTTATCTGATTGTAGTTATGATAATTATGGAATTATTTTTCATTTAAGTCTGACAGTGTCTTTCGAGCTCAAGAGTACGGCCAACACTGGACAGCAGCAGATGAAGGCCAAGTGTCAGTTTCAGATTCAAGGGGGTGTGAAAGAATGTGGACTGATACTGAACTGTATGCGCTTCACTATCATAAACAACAACAACAACAAAACAACAACAACAACAACAAAAAGCACATGAACGATACTCCTTCTATCTGGGGTTCGAACCTGCGACCTCCCACTCATAAATCAGTTAGCAGACGTTGGAATTCACTTCGCCCCCACAGCGGAGGGTCAGCAGTAGTCGAGCAGCGCGACCTTCCCAGGCTTACTACAGCCATCACCCACCCTCTCCTTTCTTGTTACCAACTCCGCCAAACTCACACACCGCATTCCTCCCTTCCCCTTCCCACTTCCCCTCCGGCCCACCGTCCCACAACCATCCCAGCATCCCCACCACATCCTGCCAGTCTTTCCTCCCCACCACATCGATTGCAGTCTGCCAGAAGAACATGGAAGCGACGAAAAGCGCGCGCGCGCGCGCGCGGCACGCAGGGCCGTAGGGTAGCGATTTTAGTGGGACCCAAATAACGGGTCAGCGCTGAGTGTTACGACCACCTCAAAAACAGCCAGCGGGAAATCCGAGAATGTCGTATTCACCACCTCTCATTACTGAGTGGTTTTGGAAAAATAACAACAACAACAACAACAAAAACGACGGCAGCAGCAGCAACAACAAAGTAATGATGAAGGAGCGGTTCACAATGTATCGGCGTTTTGACACAGCGGTGTTGTGCTTTGGCTTTTAAAAGCTGACATCAAAAGTTGAAAAAAAAGTAAAAAAAGAGAGAGAGAGGAAAAAAAAATCAAACAAACAAAAAACAACAACAAAAACCCCCAAGTGTTTTGGGGGAGTGATTGAAAAGAAAACGTTCTGTGGCACTAAGAAAAAGATCAGAGTACAGGGAGTACGTTTTGCTGGAGATACTGTTTCCGCCGCTCCCCCCTTTCCAACCCCCCACCACCCCTACAATCCCACACCCCGTCACCACCCCCACCCTCACTGCCATCGCTCTTTCCTCTTCGTTCATCCACAGCGCTGGAGGTTCTGTGACTGAGTGTCGTGGAACTTTTTCATGTCAAGCCCGCTTGAATCAATGAATGGACTTCGCAGCTGCGCCGTCGTCAACAAACTGTTTGGCTTCTTGACTTCACAAGCGCATATATCATCCACCGGTGAGTGAAATGTTTTCGTCACCATCCTTATCCTCAACTCCCTCCTCCTTCTCCTCCTCCTCATCATCATCGTTGTCGTCGTCGTAGTTCTGAGTCATTACCATCATCATTATTGTCCTCATCATTACCAACCTACTCACTATCATCAACTGATGTCGTCGTTATCATCATCGTCATCATCATCCCTATCGTCATCACCATCATCGTCGTTGTCATTTGCCATCATTATTATCAGTTGTGATCATCTTGGTTGTCGGCACTGTCGTCAGTCATCAATACTGAGAATGTTATTACTTTATTGTTTTCGTCGTAGTTCTTTTTTCTTCTTCTTCATCTCCTCCTTTTTTTTTCTTTTTCTTCTGAACTATTTAAGGATTTAAAACAACACTGACCTACTAGTTGATGGATTCATTGAACTGCAGTGTTGATCTCAGAGAAACATATCATGCGTTTAGAAGAGGAGAATAAACCAGTTTGGAAATGAAACATAAACTTACATTCGGACATGCATGCATACATGAACGTGCACACTCAGACAGGTTTTTTTTATTTTATAATTATTTACTTTATTTATTTTATTTTTATTTTTTTCGTCTAATATCACTTCAAGTGGAAAGACGTTAAAATGAAGACAACAACAACAACACTCAGACAGACAGATACACGCATCGCGATACATGCTCACTAATTTCAAACATGCACACATGCATACATGATCAACATCGTCATCGTCATCGTCATCATCATCATCGTCGTCGTCAGTTGTCGATCGTCATCGTCGTCTTCATCGTCATAGTCATCAACGACACCGTCGTCGTCGCCACCATTATCGTCATCGTCATCATCATCATCATCATCAACGTCATCGCCATCGTTATCGTCACAGTCGTACGTGTAATCAGCAACGATGATGACCATAGACAAAAGCAACGAAAGCAACAGCCAGCAATACTATCGCCACCAACGATGCTGATAATGATGAATAATGATAACGCATACACGAGATCAACAACTGCATCCTGTTTCGGGTCTGGATATATTGCCTTCTCGTACTCCTCAGACCTGAGATCACTGGGCATAGCGGTTGCCTGGGACCTTACAGAAGATGAATGTGATTGCATTGCGATGTGAACATGTCTCGCTCCATGTCTGTGTCTGTCTGTACGTCTCTCTTTTCTTCCCTCACCCCCCCCACTCTCTCTCTCTCTCGTTCTTTTCCTCAGCTCCGCCCCGCTTTCTCTCTCACGTACATGCACACGTACACACATACATAACTCTCTCTCTCTCTCTCTCTCTCTCTCTCTCTCAGCCACACACACACACACACACACACACACACACACACACACACACACACACACACAGTGACACATACACACTGAGACACATATCTAACACACACACACACACACACAGACATGCACACACGCAGACACACAGACATACACACACAGACACACACACACACACACGCACATACAAGCGCGAGATCAGTTGATGGTTTCATTCACGTTAGGTAGCTGTGAGTGAATGAGAGAAATACTGGGATTAAAAAAAAGTTGTATCGATCAATAGATGGATTCCTTCACTTCAGGCCATAGCTCCTCGTGAAGGCATATTTTACTACACAAGTTCACAAAAAAACCCAACCCAACAGTACCGCTGTGAGTGCTGGAGAGAGAGAGAGAGAGAGAGAGAGAGAGAGAGAGAGAGAGAGAGAGGGAGGGAGAGAGATGAGAGATATGAGAGATACGAGAGAGATGAAAGAGAGAGAGGGGGAGAGAGAGAGGGAGAGAGAGATGGGAGAGAGAGGGAGAGAGAGATGAAAGAGAGAGAGGGAGAGAGAGATGAGAGAGAGATGAGAGAGATGAGAGAGATGAGAGATGAGAGAGATGAAAGAGAGAGAGGGGGAGAGAGAGAGGGAGAGAGAGATGGGAGAGAGAGCGGGAGAGAGATGAAAGAGAGAGAGGGAGAGAGAGATGACAGAGAGATGAGATATATGAGAGAGAGATGAGAGAGGGAGAGAGAGGGAGGGAGAGAGAGATGAGAGAGATGAAAGAGAGAGAGAGGGAGAGAGAGATGAGAGAAAGAGAGAGAGGGAGAGAGAGATGAGAGAAAGAGAGAGAGGGAGAGAGAGATGAGACAGAAGAGAGAGATGAGAGAGAGATGAGAGAAAGATGAGAGATGAGAGGGAGATATGAGAAAGAGAGGGAGAGAGAGAGATGAGAGAGATGGGAGGTGAAAGAAAGGGGGAGAGAGAGGGAGAGAGAGAGAGATGAGAGAGAGAGAGGGAGAGAGATATGAGAGAGAGAGAGGGAGAGAGAAAGAGAGAGAGAAAGGGAGAGAGAGGCAGATGAGAGAGATGAGAGAGAGAGATGAGAAAGAGAGATGAGAGAAAGATGAGAGACGAGAGAAAGAGAGACAGAGACAGGGAGAGAGAGAGACAGAGACAGAGAGAAAGAGAGGTAAACAAAGACAGATAAAGTGAGAGAGAGAGAGAGGGAGAGAGAGAAAGTGAGAGAGAGAGCGAGAGAAACATAGACACAGAGAGAGACAGAGACACACATAAACAGAGAGGTTAAACGGCTTTGATTGATCAATATATGAATTCATTCACTTCAAATATATACATCAACTTCATGATCGACGGAGGGAAAAAAATCATGTTCCCGGTGTAACTTTAACCCTGTCAGAAGCGGGCATGCACCATGATTCTTCCTCCTCCCTCCTGTGTGTGCGTTGGTGGCGACTGCAAAATTCCACGTTCACTCAAGTCTAAGAGTGAGTGCTCTTTCAAGTTCTAATTGTGTTCAGCCCTCCGACCGGACACTCACATTCTTTTTTTCTTTTCTTTTTTTTTCCACAGCGATGGATGCAAGCCAAGTTTGTATAACTGTGTTGACTTCGCCGTTTGGATATCCCTCACTCTGTTTTCGCGGGGAGAGATGCAAGCGAGATGTGTTTGCTTTTTTCCACTGATCCCCGACCCAACTCCAGTGATCCGGAAGCTCTACAACGGCTGTGTATATGAGGACATGCAGCGTACAGCTGCCTTCATCGTGGCGACTGTGGGTGTCCATGTGACGAATGACAAAGAGAAGTTTTGACTTTTTCTATCATCTAACGAACCGCTGACAACGGATTAAGCTATCTGTGATGTGTGTGCGTGTTCCGTCTTCTGCACGCGTATGGACACACACACACACACACACACACACACAAAATACAGGCACAGGAAAGTCTGCACAAAATGGACACACGGGAGACTGATACAAACAAACACAATCACCAGTCACCGCCGGGAATCAAACCACAGCACCTCACGGACTCCGTTGGACCAGAGTCCAAATCTCTGACCACTCGACTGTTACGATCGTTTGAAGTCTGTGAAATCTCGGTCTTCTGTGTGATGTTAATTTCTTGCCACACAGATACACATAGACACAGACACAAACACATACACACACATGCGCGTGCACGCACGCACAAACACCACACACACACACACATACACGCGCGCGCGCACGCGATTTTCCGTCGCCGCACTGCAAAAACGCCTCCTCCAAACTCCTGTCTCCATGATTTATGTATTGAAATTCATTTTGCTTCATGCAAATTATGCCCCAAAGGACGTAATTCCACCCTCCCCCCCCCCAAGCCCCACCCCCCAACCCCAGGAATGGGTGAGATGGGTTGTTGGGGAATAGGGATGGGTGAATGAGTTCTTGGGGAATTGGGATGGGTGAGGTGGGTTGGTGGGGAATAGTGATGGATGAGGTGGGTTGGTGTGGAATAGTGATGGATGAGGTGGGTTGGTGGGGAATAGTGATGGATGAGGTGGGTTGGTGGGGAATATTGATGGATGAGGTGGGTTGGTGGAGAACAGTGATGGGTGAGGTGGGTTGATGGATGAGGTGGGTTGATGGGGAATAGTGATGGGTGAGGTGGTTGATGGGGAATAGTGATGGGTGAGGTGGGGTGGTGGAGAACAGTGATGGATGAGGTGGGTTGATGGGGAATAGTGATGGATGAGGTGGGTTGATGGATGAGGTGGGTTGATGGGGAATAGTGATGGGTGAGGTGGGTTGGTGGAGAATAGTGATGGATGAGGTGGTTTGATGGGGAATAGTGATGGATGAGGTGGGTTGATGGGGAATAGTGATGGATGAGGTGGGTTGATGGGGAATAGTGATGGATCGTTGATGGGGAATAGTGATGGATGAGGTGGGTTGATGGATGAGGTGGGTTGATGGGGAATAGTGATGGATGAGGTGGGTTGATGGATGAGGTGGGTTGATGGGGAATAGTGATGGGTGAGGTGGGTTGATGGGGAATAGTGATGGGTGAGGTGGGTTGATAGATGAGGTGGGTTGATGGGGAATAGTGATGGATGAGGTGGGTTGATGGGGAATAGTGATGGATGAGGTGGGTTGATGGGGAATAGTGATGGGTGAGGTGGGGTGATGGATGAGGTGGGTTGATGGGGAATAGTGATGGATGAGGTGGGTTGATGGATGAGGTGGGTTGATGGGGAATAGTGATGGGTGAGGTGGGGTGATGGGGAATTTATGGGTGAGGTGAGTTGATGGGGAATAGTGATGGGTGAGATGGGTTGATGGGGAATAGTGATGGTTGAGGTGGGTTGATGGATGAGGTGGGTTGATGGAGAATAGTGATGGGTGAGATGGGTTGATGGGGAATAGTGATGGGTGAGGTAGGGTGATGGGGAATAGTGATGGTTGAGGTGGGTTGATAGATGTGGGTTGATGGATGAGGTGGGTTGATGGAGAATAGTGATGGATGAGGTGGGTTGATGGGGAATAGTGATGGATGAGGTGGGTTGATGGGGAATAGGTATGGATGAGATGGGTTGGTGGGGAATAATGATGGGTGAGGTGGGTTGATGGGGAATATTGATGGATGAGGTGGGTTGATGGGGAATAGTAATGGGTGAGGTGGGTTGATGGGGAATAGTGATGGGTGAGGTGGGTTGATAGGGAATAGGTATGGATGAGATGGGTTGGTGGGGAATAGTGATGGGTGAGGTGGGTTGATGGATGAGGTGGGTTGATGGGGAATAGTGATGGGTGAGGTGGGTTGATGGGGAATAGTGATGGGTGAGGTGGGTTGATGGGGAATAGTGATGGGTGAGGTGGGTTGATGGGGAATAGTGATGGGTGAGGTGGGTTGATGGGGGAATAGTGATGGGTGAGGTGGGTTGATGGATGAGGTGGGTTGATGGGGAATAGTGATGGGTTGAGGTGGGTTGATGAGTGGGTTAGATGGATGAGGTGGGTTGTGGGATAGTGATGGAGAGTGGGTTTGGGGATGTGAGGATGGGTTGGGATGGGAATAGGATGGGAGATGGTGGTGGGGAAATTGGTGGAGGTGTGAGGGGAATTGTGATGGATGAGGTGGGTTTATGGGGAATAGTGATGGGTGAGGTGGGGTTGATGGGGAATATGATGGTGAGGTGGGTTGATAGATAGGATGGGTGTGGTGGTGGGAAAGTGATGGGTGGGGTTGGATGGGGGTGATGGGAATGTGATGATGAGTGGATGGTGGGGAATAGGTGGGATGAGGTGGGTTGATGGGAATAGTGATGGGTGAGGTGGGTTGATGGGGATAGTGATGGTGAGGGGTTGATGGGGATAGGTGTGGTGAGGGAGTGAGTGGGTATGGGGAATGGAGGGTGAGGTGGGTTGATGGGGATAGTGATGGGTGAGGTGGGTTGTGGGGATAGGATGGGTGAGGGGTGGATGAGGTGGATTGATGGGGAATAGTGATGGGTGAGGTGGGTTGATGGATGAGGTGGGTTGATGGATGAGGTGGGTTGATGGGGAATAGTGATGGGTGAGGTGGGTTGATGGAGATTTGGAATGTTTGAGATGGATGTTGGGGACTTGGAAAGGGTTGAGATGACCTAAGATTGGTGAGATGGGTTGTTGGGGATTTGGAGAGGGTGGGGCGGATGGGAGGGGAGGGGAGGTAGAAGGATAGAGTGGAGAACCAGGGGTATGGGTGCTGACCCGTGTGATTCGAACCCGGGAGTTCTGGGCATTTTTTTGTGGATGTGTGAGTTCCCCATCCTCCTTCCCCCCCCCCTCCACTCCACCCGACCTTCCATGCCACTTGGAACATAACAGATGGGCAGCTAAGTCGTGGGATTTCAGGTACCTGCCACTGTGAGTGTCGGACTGGGGTAGCTGATTAGGGGGGATTGGGGAGGGCTGACAGGGGGTGAGGGGGGAGGGGCATTTTGGCTGACAGCCCGAAACTCCCCTTAGAAACCCGTAGCTAATTAACTGAAATTGCCCCCCTCCCCCAGAATCCCCCCCGGCCCCTCTTCCGGTATCCTCATCCTCTCACCGGGAGTTCAAAGTAGTTTTCTCCGTAACCTTGGCCTTGAAGTCAGTTAGCGAAATCCATAGTTCCTGGACAGAATTCTGCATACCTTCTTCTCTGGTTTTTTCTTTGTGTACGTCGATGCTCTCTCTCTGTGCACTGTCCTCATAATTTATGTCCCCCACTTCGTTTCTCTGAATAGTTCCACGTTGTGTGTTCTTGTTCCGGGGGGTTATTGTGCTGGGCGTGGCCCATTTCTTGTCGCTCTTGTTTTTATTTCATTTATTAGCCTACTACTAGCCTATTGTGTTTTAATGCTGATATATTTATTTGAAGAAACCGTATTATACTCCATTTTGTATTTTTGTATTTGTATTTGTATTTCTTTTTATCACATCAGATATCTCTGTGTGAAATTCAGGCTGCTCTCCCCAGGCCCAGGGAGAACGCGTCGCTATACTGCAGCGCCACCCATTTTTTTTTTCCTGCGTGCAGTTTTATTTGTTTGTTTGTTTGTTTTTTTGTTTTTTTATCGAAGTGGATTTTTCTACAGAATTTTGCCAGGAACAACCCTTTCGTTGCCGTGGGTTCTTTTACGTGCGCTAAATACATGTTGCACACGGGGACCTCGGTTTATCGTTTCATCCGAATGACTAGCGTCCAGACCACCACTCAAGGTCTAGTGGAGGGGGAGAAAATATCGGCGGCTTAGCCGTGATTCGAACCAGCGCGCTCAGATTCTCTCGCTTGGTAGGCTGACGCGTTACCTCCAGGCCATCACTCCACAGTGTTAATGCTTTTCACAAACCTAGGGTGGGCTCCTGATTAGGACCTTGCTAGCGGGCTGGATTCATGCGAAGGTCAGGCGTTTTTGCTTGTTTGTTTGCTTGTAACAGCAGACGTGGTGTGGCGAAGATGGATCAATCCGTACGCTTTATCACCTCCTTGAAACTGATCTTGTTCTGTTTGTTCTTCTTTTTTGCTCTTCTCTTTCTGTCCGCCTCCTCCTCCTCCTCCTCTTCCTTCTTCTCCACCCTCTCCTCCTTCTTCTTGTTCTCTTTGTTCGTGTGTAGCAACATAATGGCGGTGTAAACATGGCCGTTTATGTACAAATCCACAGTAGGTACAAGCGAACATGGGATTTGCTGTCCACGAGCGCAGAAGATTTGGGGATAAGGAGGAGGTGGAGAAGAAGAAGAAGAAGAAGAAGAAGAAGAAGAAGGAGGAGGAGAAGGAGAAGGAGGAGAAGGAGGAGGAGGAGGAGGAGGAGGAGGAGGAGGAGAAGGAGGAGGAAGACTAACTTCTACTTTTTTTGTTTTGTGTTAACTTCCAACTTCCCTTGTTTTTCATCTTGTTCCTGTTGTTCTTGCTCTTCTTTTATTCATAGTTTTTTTTAATTTTATTTTATTTTTTTTTTATCCGGCACGTTTCCACAAAACAAAGTTTCACGAGCACAATGATGAAAGATTTTGCCAGGCAGTTTAGGAAAATATACCACGTTTTCGGGGATATGGTCATGTTTCCATGATCCGGCGATTCTGACATGGATGAGGAGATACTTCTTCATTCGCGGGCTGAAACTCCCACGTTCGTTTATTCATTTATAGTCTGTTCATCTAAGATGATGATATTTGACTGAAAATAAATATTATTATTATTATTATTATTATTATTATTATTATTATTATTATTCTATCATAATGGTGATTTTTTTTTCTGTCATAATGGTGATTATTATTATCATTCATTAGAAATCATCATTTGTGAAAATCAATGGCAGGGGAAGAATCATAATTCATAAATTCGTGAAATCATTGACTTTTGCTAGATTGTTATCATCATCATCATCATTATTATTATCCTTATTATTATCATTATCATCATCATCATCATCATTATATTATTATTATTGTTGTTGTTGTTGTTGTATTTTTTATCTATTTGGGTTTTTTTAAGATAAATATTTTTGAAAGAAAATAAGATAGAAAATTATTGAGAAAAGAGAGAGAGAGAGAGAGAGAGAGAGAGAGAGAGAGAGAGAGAGAGAGAGAGAGAGAGAGAGAGAGAGAGAGAGAGATTCATTACACAAGCTGATGAATAAGATTTCGCAAAATGTGTTTCTCAGGTTAATGGCTTCGTACACGGGTGCATCGATTGCCCGTCTGTTATTGTTGCAGTCGTTTCGCAGCACCCAACAGGTGCAGGGCTCAATACATAAAGCAAAGGGAATGCCAGCATTCTGTCAAACATGACATGACAAAACCTATAGATTTACAACAAAATGGAAGGAAAGTATATATGTATATATGTATATATGTATGTATGTATGTGTGTGTGTGTGTGTGTGTGTGTGTGTGTGTGTATCTATTTATCTATCTGTCTGTCTCTCATTTCGTCAGCATGACTGATGAGAAAAAATGTTTTGGCTATACTATTGTTTTTTTTTCACCTCGGAATTTTATTCTGTTTAATTTTATTCTCCCTGCTCGCACAGCATACTTGCAAAGTACACCCCGTTTCACCCAACTATTTTTCAGTGCCTCATCCAACTTGGAGAAGCAAAGTCTGTCTCTATTTGCTTCCTCCGTCTGATCTCGTTTTTAAAGTACAAAGAAGCAAAGAAGTGTTCCGCTACTTTCTACTGTCTGTGTCCACGAAAGTTTAGCACAGAACGTGGACGTGTGTGTGTGTGTGTGTGTGTGTGTGTGTGTGTGTGTGCGTGCGTGCGTGCGTGCGTGCGCGTAAGTGTGTGTGTGTGTGTGTGGATGTGTCTATATTTTTTATGTCTGTGTGCGCGTGTATGTATGTGTGTGTATGTGTGCGTGCGTGCTTGTGTGCGGATGCGCTGGTGCGTTGTTGTGATGTGTTTTCAATGCGTTTTCTGATAAAACTCTGTTAACCCTGGAGGTCATAATCTAAGCTAAAAATTACCGACCCTCATATCCCTCACTGTCGGAATTCGGAATACAGCTGTCTAAATAACAGGGAGGGTGGGCTGGGGGGGGGGGGGGGGGCGGGTGTGTGGTTGTGTGTACGTGTGTGTGTGTGTGTGTGTGTGTGGGGGGGGGGGGGGGGGGTAGGGGGCGGGGTTGAGAACTTCCACACGCGCCGCGGCAAAATAACCACTCGAGTCAGCGTGACAGATTCAGCCCCAAAGTGTTAGCGATAAATCGCTGTCAGTGCAGACAGATTATGGTGTCCAGGAGTTTATCCCTTGGACTAACATTAACCGATAGGGGTATCCCTTTCGCATAGTAGACTTTTGTATGGCGGGTGTATTTTTTGTCTTTTTTTTTTTTTAGTTGCTGTTGTGCTTGTCCTGATATGTTGTGTGGGCATCGCCGCTCTCTCTCTCTCTCTCTCTCTCAAAACAGTACTGAGCGCACGCGAGCTCTGAAAACGTTAGTAAATAAGAAAACAAATAAGAAAAGGAATCGAAACTAGGAGGAGGGGTGGGGGAGAGGGTGTCTATCTTTAGGTTATTCATTTCCCAATACATTTCTTCTTTCACGATGTTTTTCTCTCATGGTGATAGTGGTGGTACTTAATGTGTACACACAGACACACACACACACACACACACACACACACACACATATATATATATATAATTATATATATATATATATATATATCTAACACACACTCATTGGACGAATGACATATTTAGTATACGAATGAAAGACAACATAGATAAAGCTTTTTGACCCATTAGCAACAACAACAACAAGAACAACAACAACAAAAAAAGAGTAAATTTAGAGTAAATTTAGAGTAAATGTTAGTAAATAAGAAAACAAATAAGAAAAGGAATCGAAACTAGGAGGAGGGGTGGGGGAGAGGGTGTCTATCTTTAGGTTATTCATTTCCCAATACATTTCTTCTTTCACGATGTTTTTCTCTCATGGTGATAGTGGTGGTACTTAATGTGTACACACAGACACACACACACACACACACACACACACACACACACACACACACACACACACACACACACATATAATTATATATATATATATGTATATATATCTAACACACACTCATTGGACGAATGACATATTTAGTATACGAATGAAAGACAACATAGATAAAGCTTTTTGACCCATTAGCAACAACAACAACAACAACAACAAAAAGACCCACAACGTTCCAAAGTACAATATGACATACATGATTTTCCTTTTCCTTGCATCTGAAATTGGTTTGACGCACAGAATTGTATAATGATTATCATGTACTGCACCTCAAAAACATAGATCTTTTATAAAAAAAAGAAAAAGAAAAAAAAAAGAAAAAGAAAATGACTCGCGAAACTACACATAGAGTCCTTACTTTAAAGTTACAGTTTCAGTTTGTTTCTCAAGAAGGCGTCACTGCGTTCTGGCAAATCCATATACGCTACACCACATCTGCCAGGCAGATGCCTGACCAGCAGCAAAACTTATCACAACACACAAGGACACACACACACACGCGCGCGCCCGCGCATGCACACACTTTTCAAAACAACGGGAATGGCCCTTTACTGAAATGAATAGTACCACCCTTCAGCGTGCTGGGCCTACACAATACACTATTCATCACTTTTTGATCCCGAATTCACACCGCATTGACAATTCCCTCAAGAGCGGCGAGACACCCATGTTCATGGAATTCGAAGTAAACTTGATTTGGTTTAAACATTTTTATTGTAAAACGTCACAATACAAATACGATAAATTCAACAGGAGAACAAGAAAGTGTAATATCTAAGCCATGTCGTGAAACTTGAGTAACCTGAAGTGTCATTGTGACGTTAAAAACTGCAAACAGGCAAACAAACAAACAAACAAACAAAAAACCTCGCCTCCCTCCGCCCACCTCCCTACCATCACCGACAACAGTCCCGGAAGTAGATTTTCCAGTTTTCTCCTCCTGAGTTTTAAGAAGCTTGTGGGCAACAAGAGCGACACTGACGTGTCACATGCTCTCGCGTAAAAGTCGCCCACCTGGAAAAAAAAAGAGAAAAGAAAAAGAAAAGAAAAAAAACGTTCACGACATCAAAAGTTTTGTTTATCCTTCCTGGAGGAGGAAATGGTCATGGTCATGTTACGTAGGGAATTAAGAAAAAAAAAGAAAAAAAAAAAAAAAAGCTCTCGTGGAAATCGGTCTGAAGCACGTGCATCTTTCCACCAACAATTAAGTGGTGCTGTGCAATACCCTAAACAAGAGAAAGGTATGAGTAGCGACAGTGGAGGAAGTGGCGGTGTTTGTAGCAGCAGCTGCTCAGTTCAGTTCAGTTCAGTTCATGGAGGCATCAGTGAGCTCGCACAAATCCATTTACACTACACCGCATCTGCTAAGCAGATGCCTGACCAGCAGCTTAATGCAACGCGCTTAGTCAGATTAGTCAGAGCCTTGAGAGGAAAAAAAAACCACCCCAAAAACAACAACCCAACAACATCTAAATAAATGAATAAGTAAATGAATAAATAACACACACACACACAGACACACACACACACGCACACACACACACACACACACACACACACACACACACACATTCCTACGTATCGCAGCTCCCACGACACACACACATACACGCTTACAAATACATACACACAGACACAGACACAGACGGACAGACAGACACACACACACACACACACACACACACACACACACACACTCTCACTCACAAATACATACACACAGACACACACACACAGACGAACAGACACACACACACACACACACACACACACACACACACACACACACAGATAACTTTCTTTCATTTCCTTTGTCTTTCTTTCTATTTTCTTTCCCACTCCTTTCTTCCTTCGTTCCTCATTCTTCCATCTTCCCTCCCCTCCATACGTCCTTTCTTTCTTCCTCTCTTCCTTTCTTTCTTCCTTCCCTCTATCCCTCCTTCCTTCCTCCCTCCTTTTCTTGTTTCTTTTCTCCTTTCTTCCATCCTTCTTTCATTCAACACTTTCTTTCTGTCTTTTCTTTCTCCCCTCCTCCATTTCCTCCTTTCTTTCTTTCGTGACAAGGACCCAGCTCGAGGTCGGAATGATTAATCAAATTCAAAACTGTTCCTTCTCCATTTCCTTACGTTTTTGCTTTGTTTATCTTTTTTTTTTCATGTTCTGTTCTTCTGAAACAAAGTAAACAACAAAATGATCGATCGTTTCCAAAGCGTTTAAATTAGTTGTACAAGCTTCTGGATAGCATTTGTCTTTATCTTGTCCTTCTGGTCACAATAGGTTTCTCGTTATTGTTCTCAGAGTACGTTGCCAAAGTTCGGTTCCACCGTTTTCTCTTCATTCCTCCTCTTCTTCTTTGCAATTCTAAAAACCAACGCGTGCTAGTCAAAGCATGTTTTCAATAACAAATTTCCAAGGAAAACCTTTCATTTGCCGTGGGTTCTTTTACGTGCGGTAGGCTGACGCAGAATTACACACTTCGGTTTACCGGCTCGTCAAAAAGTACCAGTACCCAGACCACTGTTCAACGTTAAGTATCTAAGGAGAGGAAAAGAAGAAGAAGAAGAAGAAGAAGAAGAAGAAGAAAACGGTCCGTGTGCGACTCGAACCTCAGAAAATAGAATATTTTTGTATCCTCATCCACAGGGCCACCAGTCCTCTTGCTTGCTTGCCATCCTGAGGTAGGTGACCATTCATTTTGTTGTGGTGACAACAATGCTTCATCATTCGTGCTTTTCATTATTTGTGTAATTCTTTCTTTATGATTTGAAACGATGAAGTGCAGAAAGTTTCAGTGAATTCTCAACATGCTCACCAATTGTTGAAAAGCATCCCGGCCTATCTATTTTCTCCCTCCACCGCCCCCCCCCCCTCACCACACCCCGCCCTCCCACCGCGAATGGAGTCTGGAACAGAGGGAAACAACGTAACAAGTTATCGGCTTTTCGCCATCACGTAAATAGTCATTACACCCGGGTTACTTTCTGAACGATCATTGGCGAGCATTCGACAAGTCACCAATGCTTATTAATGTTCAGGTCGATCATTTTCTACAAAACTTAGCTCCAGTGAAGCATGTGTCGACGTGTCCAGTAAAAATAAAAATGCAGTCAAATATATTTTTTTTCTGGAAAGTACGTTCTCTAAATAATGATAGTCTCCTGCTGTTTCTGAAGTTATTTGATTCCCCAGCTTCAACCCAATGTCCAGTATGTTGTCTTTATATTGCAGCATTTTACATTTAACAAAAGCACACTTATTTGCAACCAAAACGTTTTTTTTTAATCAAAAACCTAATGACGTGGTATACGGAAAAAAAAGAAGTTGATATCCGATTTACATAAACTGTTCAACACGTTGTATTCGATGCGGGCTGAAATTAACTAGAATGGAGGCTCATAAGCTGTCATGCAAAGTCTGTTAACTGTTATTTCAATTTGATGAGAAAGACAAGGAATAGGCATCAAACATTCGTTATAATTTTATACAAGTATGGTTTTGGATACAAATGGTTGTTGATTCATGGTGTCCAGGAAATCAATGTTTTACCATTAATTTGAAGACAAATTAATTGTATAGATGCAGGAATGAAAATTTCACGTCATTATCAGTGGCCGGGTTGAAAGGTATGGAACGTTTTATACTTTGCAAATAAACTTTGACAAACATCTGAAACCTAAGACAGCAAGATTTAGATTGGATATTACTTAAACCGCTAAACATCATTTTCGTTAAATGGAAACATACTGATGTTGAGTGAAACTGTCGTTGTGTGAGCGAAAGTGAAATTGAATATGATATACATTTAATATTTTGTTGTCTTGCTTTCAGTAAGTTAAGAAGAGTGCTCATTCCGACAAAGCACAGTAAATGCCCAAATCAGTTCCGGCTACTTTTGCTGACAGTATCCAATTCTGTTGTTGAATGTTTCGCTTTTGTGCACTTATTTATTTCGTAATGATGTACATTGTATCCCTTTTCGAGGGGTAAGGCCAATATGAAAAACTCATCCGAATGTCTGTCTGTCTCTCACTAATCCTTTGTGTTGCACAAGATGTCAAATGAAGACGATACGCACTTTGTTCTTCGTTTAATTAATATCTAATTGTTCAACAATTCACATAATTTACAAATGCAAAAGAGCATCATCTCAACAACAATAAACCTTAACGTGACGGTTGATGAACCATTTTATCATTGATATCAAATAACCTATTCATAAACAACAAATGAAGAAATAAAACATGTGAATAAGCAAATAAGTAAGGTACTTCCACAATCAATATCAACATGAAATTAAACTGATAGTCACCAAAGATATCGCTAGAGAAAGAGAAAGAGAGAGAGAGAGAGAGAGAGAGAGAGAGAGAGAGAGAGGGGGGGGAGGGGGCGGGAGGGAGGGGGTGGGTTAGAAGAAATACTAATCAAATATTTCCCAATCCATCGAACTCTGAACAGTTGGTCAGTCAAGGATATTATATGATTAGGGCACCCAACATTAAGCAGAGTCATGCTGTGTCCGTTCTTCGCAAATACTTTTTAAAGTTAAAATCTGTTTAACTCTCTCTATACGAACGGCGAAAGAATCGACGTTAACAGCGTTTCACCCCAGTTACCATCATCAAAATATTGCAAGCGGAAGGCTCTTATACTGAAGAGGTGAATGTTGACAAAGAATACCACAATTCTGACGACGGAAGCTAAAGGTTGGGTCATTCAGACACCCACTGGACATCCGAGGGGTCTATGTAGAGGAGAAGAGAGGACTGCCCGTACTGAGTGAGTTAAATCAGAAAATAAACTGATGAATAGTTTTAGATATGAGTACGTTTGCATCGTTTTTGAGATCAGGATTTCCATTCAGTTTTTAAGTGAGTGTAATTCGGAGATAAAGTTGCGACTGTGTTTGCTAGAGCGATATGAAAGTATTGACAAAATGATCATGTTCAGAGGTTTCTCTTGTAGTACCACAGGCACAAAAGTGGGTCATTTATCAAATGGCGGTGGAACATCACTCAGTTCACTTATCCCGAGACAAAGTCGACAGTGAATGATTTGTTGGTTCCGTTTGCCAAAGTAATAGTAGCTAGGCAATACAGTATCGGTAGCAAACAGGTATTGTTTAAACTGGCTTATGAAGTTGCTAGTTTTGACACAGTCAGGTTAAGAATCTCATAAATATGTGGTAGAAAGTATGGTATCCCTTTGATGTCCAAGACTTAACGATATACGAGTGAAACATATTCACCCGGATACATATCACCAAAAATAAAGGACTGGTTCATTAAAGAAGGTGTTTTTTTTTCTTTTATTATAATTTGATAACCAGGAGATGATTTTGATTCCGTAGACTGTGCATGGCCTGGCCTCTCATCCAATTCACCAAATGTTTCGCTCGTTAGTTTAGCGATTTCTCTTTCACGAAGTCCATTAAGTAATTTTCTGTAATTGTACTCAGATATTCATTTCATATTTCACCCTCCATCTACACAGTCCCCCCTCCACCACCCCCAACTCACCATTCATTCCCCTCCCCCTTCTATCCTAAACGATAACACTCAAAATGTAAAAATTGATAAAAAGATCGATAAAAAAACGAACTGTCTACAATCACCAGTATGTGTGATGGGACAGGAAACAATATCAGTATCAGTATCAGCAGCTCAAGGAGGCGTCACTGCGTTCGGACAAATCCATATACGCTACACCACATCTGCCAAGCAAATGCCTGACCAGCAGCGTGACCCAACTCAGTTTTAAGAATGAGTTTTGAAAAAAACAACAAAAAACCCCACGATTTTTCCGGTAAACGATGGACAGGAATTCATTGTTTATAGACGGTAGCTGTGGGTTTTTATGGCAGAGAATGAAAGTGTTCACGTAAGAAGCAGCAGCAGCAGCAGCAGCAGCAGTAGTAGTAGTAGTAGTAGTAGTAGTAGTAGTAAGCCTCCTTCGGTCATGGCTGACCATGGATAGAGTATATCCGACCTAATGTCTAATTGGGCTGTCTGCTTGGACCAAGCAGCGTCGCCTGTGACTGTAGAGACCGATGCGAGAGAGACAGTCTCTGTCGCAGCGATCACAAGTGTAAGCTGAAGCTGGTCTGTCGGTTGCCATCCCTTTTCTGCGAGCTCGCTTTTCTGCTGCAGCAGCTGACAGTTTGTCCTCACCAATCCGTAGATGATTCTTGAGAGTGCTTCTCCATCGTGTGCGATGGGCATTACAGTCATCTGCAAGGTCCTCCCAGGACTCAGTGTTGATCTCAAGCGCCTTCATGTCACGTTTGCAAACGTCTTTGTATCTCAGCTGTGGGCAGCCGATACTTCAAGGAGAGCTCGCCAAGGGGCACAGAAGCATGTAAGAAAGTAGCTTTGGTTATGAGTGGTGCTACACTGGCTGTATACACCGCTCTTTACCGAGAATTCGGCATCATTGGCATCATTTCACCATGCCCCTCAAGAAGAAAACTGTGTAAATTTGTTTTTAAAACATATTTCTTATGTGGTTTCCTAAAATCTGTAAAACCCTACAAAACAGGAGAACCTTTTTTTTCAAAGAGAGCTTATTTATGTCAAGCACAAAGCCTAATGTTCTTTGTGACCTTTCTTTGTTTCTGTTATTATTTACAGATATAGTGAAACAGCCGTTTTCAAACTGTAGTAAACACATTTCCTTTTTTTAATTATTATTATTTAAAAAAAAATATATATATTTTTCATTTAGGTCAGTTATTTCTGTTAGTTTTTCCACTTCATGAGGGGCTGTCATTTTCCCGCTTCTAGTACGTGTGCCAGCGGCATGTACACATGCCAGCATGCGCTCTCACACGCTTGCGTGTGTGAATGCGTGCGTGCGTGCGTGCTTACATGCGTGCGTGCGTGGGTGCGTGTGTGTGTGTGTGTGTGTGTGTGTGTGAAGGACAGGTCACGCGCGCGCTCCGATTTGTTTTCAGTCAAAGGCAACCTCGAGGCTACCTTGTGACCAGGATGGAAGGCCGTGGGCAGCTGTTCTCGTCGCACCAGGATGACAGCACTTCCTGTTTGTGTGTTGGTGCGTCTGTTCTGCTTATGATGGGATGATTGGAGGGCAGATAGAGTGCAGAGGAAGGCTGAGTTTTTTGTTTTGTTTGTGTTTTTTTGTTTTTTGCTTTTTTGCTTTTGTTTTGCTTGAAAAGGATGTCAGTTCAATGCGTCCAGTTTGGAAGCCCAATTGTTCTTCTGATATGATTTTTTTCAGCTTGAACTTTCAGTCTGTTCAAGATGACTTTCTGTAGTACCATGCTCGGGGTGGCTGATATGGTTTATTGTGCGGTAGTTTTGTCACAATTGTATGTTTCTTTTCTTTTGTAGTGTGATAACTAGAGACTGCTTCCAGTTGGTAGGCCATTCTCCTGTCTTCCAGAATCTATGACAAAGAGCTGTGAGTATGCTGGTCGTGTCTTCTCCTCCTGCCTGGATGAGTTCTGCAGGTACGTTGTCGATTCCCGGCTGATTTTCCTTTCTTCTTCTTCTTTCCGTTATACGACCAACATCGACTTGCCGATGACTCTGTCGTTGTCATGCATGCTGGGTATTTTCGTGTCTCCATAATCCACCGAACACTGACATGGGTTACAGGATCTTTAACGTGCGTATTTGATATGATCTTCAATGACTTTACTGCTGCCCCAACCTCTTCACGAAGAATTGGTGGCTCTTCCTCGTCAGTTGCATGTGGGCAATTGACTACTGCTCGGTCACCGAGGATTTTATGATTGTAAAGTACTCTGTCCATCTGGTAATGGTCCCTTTCTTTTCAGTGAGACATTTTCCAGCCTTGCTTTGAATATTGGAGATCTTGGCTTCTCCGACAGTTGTTAGGTCTTTTACTGTCTGGTACGCCCTTTTACTGTTGTTGTTCAGGTCAGTTATCTATTTCCTGGCATCTCTCTTTAATCCAGACTTGTTTGGCAATCCTCATACCTTTCTCAATGGTTTTGTTCATTTTCCTGTACTCTGCTGCTCCTTCTTTGTTGCTTGTGTCTGTCAATCTTGGCATGGGTAATTCGAGGCAGTTTCTTTTAACAAACGCCGAATGGAATGTCATGACTAAGTTTGCTAACAACATGTTTTGTTAGCAGTCGTGAATGTGTGTGTGTGTGTGTGTGTGTGTGTGTGTGTGTGTGTGCACGCGCGCTCTGGCATATTTCTGCATGCGTACACGTGCGCGCCATACACACACACACACACACACACACACACACACACACACATATATATATATATATATATATATGTATATGCGTCTCTCTCTCCTTCTCTCTCTGTGTCTTACAGTCTGTAGGACGTGAAAGAAGAGACAAAGAGATAAAAATGCACAAACGTTAAAACAACAACTACAAAACAAAACAAAAAAACAACAACAAAAAACAAAAAAAAACAAAAAAAACAACAGCAATAAACAAACAAACAAACAAAAACAACAACAACAACAAACAACAACAACGACAACAACGACAACAAACCCCCAGAAAATTGTTGAACGTTGACATGCATTGGTTCTGCTTGTCAGCAAACCAACAATACACGTTGCTTGTAGTTTTTTGTTTTGTTTTGTCTTGTTTCGTTTTCTTTTGTTCTCTTCTGCTTTGGTTGATGTGACGATGATGGCCACATTTATGTAGTGTGCTGGGGTCGTCCTCTGCTGTGCTGGGGACTGTGTATAGTTCATTAATCGTTGTCTGGGAACGCCGAACACATTGCGGCAGCTGCCGTTTTTGACTCACTTGTCTAAATAGAGTCTATGTTATACCCCGCCGTTCGGTTCTCTCTCTCTCTATATATATATGTCTCTCTCTGTCTCTCTCTATTTTCCATGCGATCAAAAGGAGAAATCATATACTCAGACCTGATTAAGTGGAATTAATGTCAAGTCCACGAACATCATGATATTGTGTGATCTATTCAAGTGCTATAATACCCTTTCCCATGCCCACCCCCAGTCCCCTGGTTTTGAA
>NC_134876.1:88516231-88521231 GCF_041734735.1 Babylonia areolata
ACCCCCCTCCCCACTCCCTTTCTGTGTTTGTTGTTGTTTATTTTAGTCCGTCCTTGTTTTCACTATTTTTGACTCACTTGTGTAAACAAAGTGAGTCTATGTTTTAACCCGGTGTTCGGTTGTCTGTGTGTGTGTGTGTGTGTGTGTGTGTGTGTGTGTGTGTGTGTGTGTGTGTGTGTGTGTGTGTCCGTGGTAAACTTTAACATTGACATTTTCTCTGCAACTGTTACTTTGTCAGTTGACACCAAATTTGGCATAAAAATAGGAAAAATTCAGTTCTTTCCAGTCATCTTGTTTAGAACAATATTGCGCTTCTGGGATGGGCACAAAAAAAAAAAAGAATGAAGCCTAATTATATGCAAACTGCATTTACTGTTATATTTATATTTTTTGTATTCTCTAAACTTGGCACTTTGATCTGATATTCTGACCCAACAGCTAGAGCAGTCATTATTATCATTTTTGGCTCAAACAGGAACTTCTTTTGCTAAGCATGGAAGCTTTATTTATTTTGCAAACGTTTTGGTTCAGATAGAAAAAAAGGGAAATTACTATGTAATGCTAGTGGAGTTAATTTGCTTTAAACTGATCTTTCTCATCTTAAACATTACATTTTGAAACAAGAGAGGCAAGGCCTTCAAGACTCACTTGTGATGCACTTTAAAAAAAAAATGCAAGCTTTTTATGTATTGAGTATAATTTCAAAATGTAATGTTTAAGATGAGAAAGATCAGTTTAAAGCAAACTAAGTTCCCCAGCAGAGTAATTTCCCTTGTTTTACTGCAGACACCAAAACGTTTGCAATAAATAAAACTTCCACGCTTAGCAAAAGAAGTTCCTGTTTGAACAAAAAATGACAATAATGACAGATCTTTTGTTTGGTCGAATATCAGATCAAAGTGCCAAGTTTAGAGAACACAAAAAATATAAATATAACAGTAAATGCATTATACTCAATACATAAAAAGCTTGGATTTTTAAAAAGTGTATCACAAGCGAGTCGTGAAGGCCTTGCCTTTCTTGTTTTTTTCTTTTTACACACCTCACCCCTTCTTTCTCCCCTTCCTTCTGCTCTCAGTTTTTTATTTTTTTTTTATTTTTTTATAGTTTATCCTCTGTCCGTTAGTCTGTCTGTTTTTTATTTTGTATTTCACTGTCTCTCCCCCTATCCCCTTTTAATTATGCTCCTCTCTTTTTGTCTTCTTTTGTTGTGTTTTTAAACAATTCCTTCGCTCTCCATTTCCTTGACCTTTCCGTCTCTAATACCCCAAACGGGCCTGTTAAAAGTAAGCTGATTCATTTGCTCCTGAGGTTTTATACTGTCGTCTCCCCCCACACTCCCTCGCCCCCCCCCCCCCCAACCCCTCCCTGTTCTCCCAAGTAGCGTAGCCCCCATGCCGAAACTCATCCCGAGTCCCACTGGACACAAGCTCCGGTCTGGCTCAATCCCAGCGCCGTCAGCTCCGTAGGGATCTATCAATGTCGGGTCGCCGTAAGGCCACACACCAGAGGACACCCTTTACTTCTTCTTCTGTGTTCCCCAGGTCATGCTGTCAGATGGTCATTTTGGTCTGCAGCGCGAAGTCCGCTGTCCACCGCAGTGCAAGCAGGTGATGGTCCCCAGAGCTTCTCGTGGAGATCCACCGCACACGGCCAGGTTTCCCTCCTCAGTGCACTAAAAGATGGGCACCCTATACTATTCATGCACTCTGTGTAGTATCCCAGATTGTCCTCCACCTGGAAACGTCCCCGGGGGATAATTTTCCCGCTGGAAATGTTCCCGGGGGACTACCTCGCCGTTCATAACGTCCCTTTCGGACATTTTCAGCAGCCAAAGTGTCCCCTTCTTGCGTTTTAGCCTCGTTCTGAATTGTGTCTCCTACCCTGAAAATGGCTAAAACCCAAGACGTGGAACATTTTGGCCGTTGAAAATATCTGCAAGGGACAGTATGAACGGTGAGAAAGACCCCCGGGGGACATTTCCAACAGTCAAATTGCCCCCCAGGGACGTTTCCGATGTAGGGGACAATCTGGGATACTACACCGGGCCTGACAAGCACGTTGGGGTTACGCTGCTGCCAGGCATCTGCCTTGGAGAAATGCTGAGCGTATATGGATTTGCCCAAACGCTGTGGCGCCTCCCTGAGAAACTGCAGGGTGTCACTGGCGACATTTTGTGGAACAACTTTGTTAGTAAAAAAACAAACAAACACTTGCTGACGAATTAAAGAGTGGCGCTGCATTGTGGCAACGCGCTCTCCCAGTGGAGAAAAGTGTGAGTTTCAACAGAGAAGAGAAATTTGTTGTGACAAAAGGTGACACAAAGTGACACAATCCAATCCAATCTAATCCATCCGAATCCAACCCAAGACAGCAAAGCAGGTTGAATTGTTCAGTTGTTCTTTTCGATAAACGCATTGGCCTGAGGATATATGCGCTGGTTATGATGTTTTTGTCGTTCAACAGTAAGCTTGCGAAGGCAGGATGAAATCTGGTTCTCAGAATCTCCCTCTTTCTCTGCTTTACAACTGAAGAGAACGCTTTTTGTACAGATCAGATAATCTTGTCTATTATATCATCAGAAACCATAGTTTTTTTGTCTTCTTTTTCTTTAAAGAAATTCGTTACTGAGTGTGGTGTTACGATTTCCCAAGGGGATTGTTTTTCTCCTTGGAAAAAAACAAACACACACAAAAAAACAACAACCAAAAAAACACAGGGAGTTTTTTTTTTTTTTTTATATCCCAGACAAAAAAATAACCGAGACAAAAAACACCTCTTACACTGGCAGTTCCACAGGGCACTATCGATTGCTATGAGGCCACACACCAGGGAGAGAAAACCCCCCCCAACAAACTCTTCGTAACCGGTTCTAGGTTATAAACACACTGAGGATCCCCACCAACACTTATCCCCAGTCATCAACTTAACGTTCGTTCGTTCTTTAGTTTAACGTCTTTTCACTGTAAGTGATATTAGACGAGGGAAGGAAAAAAATCAAGTGGGAGGAGGGGGGGGGGGGGGATTACTGTGTACGCATACGTGTAAGTGAAAGTGTGTGTGTGTGTGTGTGTGTGTGTGTGTGTGTGTGTGCGTGTGTGTGAAAATTATTGATTTGAGTTTTGTTTAAAAAAATAAACAAAAAAATCATAACAATATAACATATTTCTTATGAAAAACTAACAACTATAACAGCGAACCAACTGGACTATTTAACAAGGAGTTGAAAAAGTCATACATCAGCAATGGACTGCTGAAGATCGTCAACACTGAAGATGATTTCGGTTTCAGGGATTTCAGACTTTAACATATCGCAAGTTGGTATATGATCGGCTGTTATGTGAGCACCACAGATGCAAGAAACATTACCGACATATTTTGTCCTAAAACAATTCATTTTCCATCAACTTAACGTCTTTCCGCTAGAGTGAGCGACAGACTTTTTAGCCCCTTACCGCCGACAATAGATTGCGTCCCTCGAGGGAGTGAAGATCACCACCCCCAACACGAGGCAATCGACACCAGGAGACCTTGATACAAACTCACCACCACAAACATGTTTGTGAAGGAAACAACAACAACAACGACAACAAAAACCCACAAAAAAGCAAACAAAACAAAACACCACCACCACCATCACCACCACCATCACCAACAACAAAAACAACAACAACACACACACACACACACACACACACACACACACACACACAGACACATCTATATATATATATATATATAATTATTTTATATATTTATTCGAATCTCCGTAATGGCGCCTGCTGGGTAAAGGGTGGAGATTTTTCCGATCTCCCAGGTCAGCATTATGTGCAGACCTGCTTGTGCCTGAACCCGTTCGTGTGTATGCACACGCAGAAGATCAAATTCGCACGTTAAATATCCTGTAATCCATGTCAGCGTTCGGTGTGTTACGGAAACAAGCACATACCCAGCATGCACATCCCTGAAAACGGAGTATGGCTGCCTACATGGCGTGGTGAATAAGCAAAACGGTCATTATACACGTAAAGTGTTACATGCCTTTCTGAGTGTGTGTGTGTAGCGTGTCTGAAATCTGATGGAATGACGCAGGAAACAAATAATGAGCGGCCAATGGCAGCCGTCAGTCAGCTCTACCCAGGTAGGCAGCCTGTTGTGCAAATGACCGCGTATTTGTAAAGCGCTTAGAGCTTGGTCTCTGACCGAGGAATGGCGCTCTATAAGTATCCATATAAATCAATCGATCAAAGAAAAAAATACAACAAAAAAACACCAAACAAACAAACAAAAACAAAAAACACCAAAGGAAAAAAACACACAACAAAAACAAAAACAAACCCCCCAAAAAACAACAACAACAACAACAACAACACACACACACACACACAAAACAACAAGAAAACGATTCCACCAAGAAAGCAGTTAACAGTTGAGCTTTATGATCTGCTCGCTTTCGCTCGTTTGATGGTTAATGCCAGAATATAATTCATATTTATCGTTACTATTTTCTTTCCTGCCTTTCTTTTCTTTCAGTTATTCATTTCTTCTGTTTTTATCTTATTCATCATTTACTTTTATGTTAATCTATTTATTCATTTATCTATTCATCCGTCTAGTTATTTATTTCATTTATTAACCCCTTTTATATTGCCTTATTCTATTACTATTTCCCTTAAGGTCTGAATGAACGTGCTGGGTTACCCTGCTGGTCAGGCTTCTGCTTAGCATATGTGGAGTATCCTGTATGGATTTGTCCGTACGCATTGATGCCTCGTTGAGTAACTGAACTGAACTGACTTAGGGTTAATTTAGTTGTGTCCGGGGCTTTGTGATGCTCGTCAGTGTAGATCGCGGGCATGAAAGCATTGTTCATTGTCAGTCTTTATTCCATTCGATACTATGCATCGATCATTGCTCGGTTACCCCCTCCCCACCAAAAACAAACAAACAAACAACAACAACAAAAAAACAAAAACAAAAACAAACCCAAACCCCAAAAA
>NC_134876.1:88523731-88533731 GCF_041734735.1 Babylonia areolata
ATTCACACAAACACGCGCGCGCGCGCGCGCGCGCGCACACACACACACACACACACACACACACACACACACACACACACACACACACACACACACACACAGAGTCGAATGTGATCTTATTCGAAATTTAGTACTCTCGTTAGATTAATTCATTATGTATCACAGAGAAGCGGATGATGGCCTGATATATTTGCAGTCAGTTTAGTACACAAGGTCAGAGATCACCCAGTAGGCCGTAAATGGTTCGTTTGCATTTATGTCTCACATCATTTTACCATCAAGCAACCGAATACGAGCAGTGGGAATACAATACTCAAAGGAGCTTTGTAGCCAGGAACCAATATTGACCTTAAACACGCACGCCAAGACCATTGCGTTCACTTTTGTAGAGTGCATGATTTATGCATGCTCAAGTTGAACCGGTTGACATTTGTGGTCCTTGCTTCAACACTTCGCCCAAAGTTGGCGTAGTGGCTAGTGTCCCGGACCGAAGTTTGGGAAGACGCGGGTTCGAGGCAAATCAGTGGCTGCATTTATCGGCCCGTGGCTAGCTCCAACCCAGAAATGAGTGAGCTGTTCGCATGAATAGGAAGTCTGGGACCATACAGTCAAAGGTCAACAAATTCACGGACGCGTCTCTGGACTGTTGCTAAAATGTCCACAGCGGCTGTGTGTGTATCTCTGGGGTCTGGTTGACACCGGGATATTATCATGACAGGAGGCGTAGAGTACAGCCTCGTCGTTATCGTCATCGTCATTCATCGCTGAACAGAGTAAACCAAATTCCCGTGGCTGTTCATGCCCTGCCCTCATGAGACTGTCAGCTGTGCGATAAAACGGCGCGATTGATTCTTATGCCATTAGTGCACATAAAGGGTTCCATGTTCTCTTTCGTAAATGCTATGCTTTTTTTTTTTATTTTTTTTTTAGAACAAACAAACAAACAAATAAATCAACTGACTGACTACGTGACCGGTTGACTGAGGTTAGGTTTCGCTTATCAAGCCAAATGAAACAAATGAACAAATAAGCAAGTAATTAGACCCCTCCTACGTAAGCAGCCAAGCGACAAACAGCCACAACGATTATACCAACGTTGACTAACTAGGGGGACTCAAGGAGAGCAGACCAGAAAGACGACTGATACCTTCTAGCCAAGGACAGATGGAACTCACAGCTGTACTTCCGGAAGAGATGATGAGCGTGAATGTTCGTGCGTGTCGTATCGTCCAGCGTAGCCCCCCTCAGCACCCCTCGCCCAACCCCTACCCCCACGCCAACGCGTCAAAAATACCTGATCCATTGACCTCTGATAGTGGATATTCAGATTGCTCTCCATATTGCAGACGAATGGACAAACCAACTGATTCCTTCTTCCCCGACCTTCACAGCTGACCCGCTGAGTTTAACGACCTGTCGGGTTTCGCCTTCAGGACTGAACTTTTCAATAATGCTGCTGTTTATAACCAATAGCAGATGAAAGTGTTTGAAATTACACAGGGATGTTTATTTAGGAATGAGATGTGTTGCGGGTTGTGTGTGTGTGTGTGTGTGTGTGTGTGTGTGTGTGTGTGTGTGTGTGTGTGTGTGTGTGTGTGTGTGTGTGTGTGTGTTCTTTTCTTTTTTTGAATGGTTAGTCTTGAAATTTCACATCAGTTGTCCGTCCAGTTGTTATTCGTAGCATTGGTCAACAGCATTGCAAGATGACCAGTCATTCAAGGCAGTAGTTGGGCTGGTTGTCCGAGGTGGAAGGAAGTGTGTATGTGAAACAGCCGTCTTCAGGGCCACAAGGCAACTAGTGCTCATGCTCCGCGACAACCTGCACGTCCCACAACGGAGGACCAGCAGGGGGCCGGGGAGCAACTGCAGCCACGAACCACAACTCGCAGCCACAAACCACAACCCGCTGTCCTACAGCAGCAGTTCTGTTGGCCTTCTACATCCTGCTGCCCCTGCTGTATCCTGACCCCCCACACTACCTAACTCCCGGAATCACAAGCAGGACAAACAGTCTGTATTCTGTATTTGTAGTTCTTTTCATCACAACAGATTTCTCTGTGTAAAATTCGGGCTTCTCTCCCGAGGGAGAGCGCGTCGCTACACTACAGCGCCACCCATTGCTTTGTATTTTTTCCTGCGTGCAGTTTTATTTGTTTTTCCTATCGAAGTGGATTTTTCTACAGATTTTTGCCAGGAACAACCCTTTTTTTTTGCCGTGGGTCCTTTTACGTGCGCTAAGTGCATGCTGCACACGTAACCTCGGTTAATCGTCTCATCTGAATGACTAGCGTCTAGACCACCACAAGGTCTAGTGGAGGGGAGGGGGGGTGGGGGGGCGGAATATCGGCGGCTGAGCCGTGATTCGAACCAGCGTGCTCAGATTCTCTCGCTTCCTAGGCGGACGCGTTACTTCAAGGCCATCACTCCACGTTTAATCACAAAGAAATATATTATATATATATATATATCTAGTCTAGTCAAATCAATTCCAGTGTGGTCAAGGTGGGTGAACCGAACAAAAAACAAAAGAAAACAACAACAACAAAAACAACAAACAACCACAAACAGCACCATCAAAAACATCAACAACCGCCCGAGGCCTGTCAGCAAAACCTGAGCTAATCAACAGAAGAAAGAGAGAACTAACTTGATTACAGCAACAGAGAACCCTGGAGCGGAAACAAAAGTAAATTTTCTGGAATATGGGGAAATTAAAAGAATACAACAGGGCTCGGAGCGGAAAGTTTTACGAACGCGTGTGAAGAAAGGGCGCGCGCGCACACACACACACACAGAGACACACACACACACATACATGAAAAAAACCCAACACAAACACACACACACACACACACGCACACACACACACACACACACACACACACACACACACACACACACACACACACACACACAGAGAACGTTAGAGGACTGAATTATAAGCAAAACGTGGGACAGGGGAAAACAAATCCCAGCGAATTAACAGCACAGGGACGAAGAGAGAATGCAAAATGCAATAATTGGACAGCAGTGGAAACCTTGGAGCAGAGTGAACAAAAAAAAGTAGCAAAGTTTATTGAATATGCTAGAATTAATTAAAACGTAATGACCAAAGCGAATAATTGAAATGTACGTGAATGTTGGAAGAAGATGGGGAGACAGAGAGAGAGAGACAGAGAGAGATGGAGGGAGAAAAAGAGAGAGAGAAAGATGATGATGATGATTATGATGATCATCATCATCATCATCATCATCATAGGAGGTAGAAGAGGAAGAGGAGCGGTCGGAGATTGATTGATTGATTGAATCTTTAATGGGTAAAGAATTAGGCACAATAAAGGCCTTTTTACAATTCTGCCCATTTAACGACGCAAAACATAAAAATAAGGAACGACAGAAAACCTAAAAATAAAGAAATAAATTGAAATAAAATAAAATAATAAGACCGACGAATAAGAATAGTAACTGGAAGTCTATTAAAGGTAACAAAGCGATGAAAACTGGAACAATTGGTACATGTACGTACGTACTTACACACACACACACACACACACACACACACACACACACACACACACACACACACACACACACACACACACACACACACACACACACACACACACACACACACACACAATTGTAAAACAAGCAAACAAAGACATACGTACACATTCACGCCCACACACTCAAACCCACACAAACACACACACACACACACACTTACTGTTCACACATACACATACATTCAATTTTTCATTCATCGTGGCATGGCAGCTAGTGGACTAAGTACAAGCAAGCATTTGCAAAAGACCGCGAGTAGGTTAATCAAATGTATCGAATAGAAATATTCTTATGTTAGTTTTAAAGACAGATATGGCTGGAATTTGACGACATGTCTTTGGAAGCATGTTCCATTCTATGCTTCCACTAAATTCACAGCTGAAAACACCCCCACGACATTCTAAACGTTACTTTGGAATCGAGACGAGTGAAGAGAAGCAATCATCATCATTCATACAAGGGTGTTGAGAGGCAACTCTCGGCAGTCTCAACGCCCACTAGCAGTTTTCTTTCAAGATTGTTGGCAGTCTTCGCAGACAGCCAGTCAGCAAGGGGTTGTTGACCGACTACGTCTGGGCACTAGTTCCCAAGTGTTATGGAAGGAAAACTCTGTCTTGAATAACTGTGGTGGTGCATGAAAAGCTCCGCTGGGTTAAAGCGGCAGGTCTGCATTCCAGAGGTGTGAGTTCGAATCCCCCCGAGAACGCTGCGCAAAAAAAAAGAAGAAAAAAAGAAGAAGAAAAAAACAACAACAGCAACACCACCACCCCCCCGCCCCCAAAACAAACAAACAAACAAAAAACAAAACTGGCTATCTCGCTGCCGGTATAGATGTGTTGGTATGGAGTGGTGTCGGTTTAGCGTTTGATTGGTGGTTGTTAAAAAGTAGTGTCAGTACAGTGTTTGATGAACTCCTTTACCTTGCCCTCCTAACCCTGACGGGCACAATAGCCGAGTGGTGAAAGCGGTAGACATTCAATCTGTGGGTCCCTGGTTCAAATCTCGGAAACGGTGCCTTGAGGGTAATGAGTAGAGATTTTTCCGATCTCCCGGGTCAACATATGTGCAGACCTGCTAGTGCCAGAACTCCCTACGTGTGTATATGCACGCAGATCAAATACGCACGCGGAAGATCCAGTAATCCATGTCAACGTTCGGTGGGTTAAGGAAACAAGAACATACCCAGCATGCACACCACCAAAAACGGAGTATGGCTGCCTACAAGGCGGGGTAAATGAATAAAACGGTCATACACGTAAAACGTTATATATCTGTATAAGAGTGCATGACTCAAACCTGATTGAATGACACAGGAAAACGAATGATGAGCACCCAAACGGCAGCTGTTAGTCTACTCAAGTAGGCAGTGTGTTGCGCAAATGACTCTGTGTTTTTAAAGCGCTTAGAGCTTGGTATCCGACCGAGGAAAGGCGCTGTTCAATATCCATATCGTATCGTATCGTATCGTATCATAAGCCCCCTGCCACCACTCAAGACGGTGTTTTGCCCCCAGTCGTCCTAATCCAATGGGTGCCGGCTGAATGAAACACAAAAGCTGACCACCCCGAACGAGTCAAGTGACAGATCGAGTGTTTGACTAAGTCGGCTGCATTTCAATCAGTGGTAAAGCATTTTTCAATTCAAGACGTCATTGTATCAAATTATGACACCCCCCCCCCCCACCCCGCAAGAAACAACAACAAACAACAGCAAGAAAAAACAAACAAAAATAAAACAAAAACAAACAACAACCAACAAACAAAAAACAACAACAACCAATTGTTACAATACTGAAAACGTTTTAAAACTGTGACACAACACACTCTACAAATAAAACAAAACAAACAAAAACACAAACACTTGTTACAACACTGAAAACGTTTTAAAACTGTGACACAACACACTCTACAAACAAAACAAAACAAACAAAAAACACAAACACTTGTTACAACACTGAAAACGTTTTAAAACTGTGACACAACACACTCTACAAATAAAACAAAACAAACAAAAACACAAACACTTGTTACAACACTGAAAACGTTTTTAAACTGTGACACAACACATTATACAAAAAACCCAACCCAAAACCAACCCCAAACAAAACAAAACAAAACAAAAAAACATCCCCAAAACACACTTGTTACAACACTGAAAATATTCTAAAACTGTGACGCAGCAACAGACTAGCTACTCACCTGGCCTACCGACCGACCACCCACCCCACCTATTTACCCACTTATCAGTAACATAACTATCATCTTAAGTCCAATTCCTGACGTCTCCGACCGCGGTCTGACCGGCACGTTGGGTTCCTGGAAAGATCAGGTCTCTGCATCTGCTCTTTTTTTTTCTTTCTTTCAAACGGTAAATAGCATATTTCAATTGAAAACGCCATTGCATCAAATTATGTCAAAAAACAAAACAAACAACAACAAAACAAATTAACAAAAAAGCGATGTGGAGTGATGGCCTAGAGGTAACGCGTCCGTCTAGGAAGCGAGAGAATCTGAGCGCGCTGGTTCGAATCACGGCTCAGCCGCGATATTCCCCCCCCCCCCCTCCACTAGACCTTGTGGTGGTCTGGACGCTAGTCATTCAGATGAGACGATAAACCGAGGTCACGTTTGCAGCATGCACTTAGGGTACGTGTAAAAAGACCCACGGCAACAAAAGGGTTGTTCCTGGCAAAATTCTGTAGAAAATTCACTTCGATAAAAAAAACCCAAATAAAACTGCATGCAGGATAAAAAAAAAAAAAGAAAAAAAAAGGTGGCGCTGTAGTGTAGCGACGCGCTCTCCTGGGGACAGCAGCCCGAATTTCACACAGAGAAATATGTTGTGATAAAAAGAAATACAAATACAAAATACAAATACAAATGTGGTGTGACGTAAATTGATCAGTACGCACGCTATGACACCCCCTTGAAACTGAAACTGAAAACTGTAACAGAGCTGATATAACTTTAGACTTAATTAACTTAATTAAACTTGCGGGCGCATCTTCTAGACTGTAAAGTAATTTCTGTACTGGCTGATCGTGTAGGTAGTGTCATCTTCCGTGCTCATTCAAAACGCCGCATATACTGCTGTTGCCCAATGGGAGAATCGTATCTTAAAAAAAAAAAAAAAGAAAAAAAGAAAAAAGAAAAGAAAAGAAAAAAAGTAAAAAGGCTTGACAGACGCAACAGTCAAATGATTCAGTGGTTCGACCTTTCGTACGGAATGTGCGGTGTAGCAGGATATGCCCCCCAGCCCCACCCCCGAACACTCCCCGGTTTATTTTAACTTCGGGTAAAAATCTGCCTAGTCCAGATTTACCCGGGGTCTCTTTAGGCTAGCCTGTAATGCTCTCTAGAGGTAATTCCCAACCAGTCAGAATTGCCCCCCCCCCCCCCGCCCCCCCGGCCCCCCACCACACTCTTTCCAAAGTTCGATTTACCCTCCACCTCAGCCCTCCATGGCGCGATAATAGTGCATATGGGAGTCATTCAAGGCCAGCTTGAAATGACCATGTCGGTACTACTGGCCATGTTGGAACCAATGCAAGCCATCGAAGCAGAACTCCTACACCCCCCACCCCCCTCCACCCCCCAACGCTCCCTCTCCCCACGTCTGCTTCCGTTTAGTTAAACACTCCAGAGGGGGAGAGGGGTCCGTAAAGGCTGGCCCAGACTCCCCCCCATACCCCCCTTCCCTTTTCAATAAACTTGAACCTTTCATCGCCATGGTCGTATTTCGGTATATATATATATATATATATATATATATATATATATATATATATATATATATATATATATATATATATATATGATAGTCAGTCGTGTCCGACTATGACCATCAGAACAGCAGAGTAAGCAACTGCTGTTCCGACTATCTGGGCTAGAGTTTGATTATAGTGGAGAGTGTCTTGCCCAAGTTACATCTCCACTCTCTCGGCCAAGAGGGTTTTAGGACAGTCGGCGTTGGGATGGTTCCCAAAGGCCAACTAGCCCACAAGGCTGCAGCACTAAAAACCAGTGCAATTTTGCCTCCTAGTTTGAGAGTCATAGTCCTTCACAAAAGACTAAGCTGTAAATGATTTCCCATTGACTGGAGAAACCACTGATAATACAGCTCTCACTTTGCTGTTGGCCCAAATGTAAAACTTATGTCAATCTGTGATATAAGCAGAGTGTTGGGTCGATTTTTTTTTTTCGGTACGAAGCTAGGCAAAGCACCCATGTCACTGAAATGCAACCAGATGATGGGCCTTTTTGTGCATTTACCTAATGCTCTTAGTTTTCAGTGGTAGGATTGGCAATTTTTTTTCCTACACATCACAGGGGAATCTCCAGCTATTCTTAGACACCATCTTTCTGTGGTTTCCGCACAAGGTTAATTTGCACTCTAAACTGACTGGCGGTGAAAGGGTATACCGTTAGAAAGTACGGGATAGTTTCCAACTGCAGGGTTGTGGTGGTGGTCGATCTTGACTTAGCAAAAAAAAAAAAAAAAAAAAAAATCCTGAAGGTGATTCTGTTTTCGAACAGAATTACCCCGGGGAAAAACCCCAGTAGAGGAAAGTAGTTTGAGAGTGTTTCACCGGAAACCTAATCCCAGGAGGGAACTGAGTGTGAAACGACAGATTGTGTTCACTGATTCCTATGTCAGCCAACGGGCACAGACTGTTGGTGCTGGAGTTCTCTCTCTCTCCCTCCCCCTCTCTCTCTTTTCTCTCTCTCTCTCTCTCTCTCTCTCTCTCTCTCTCTCTCTCTGTGTGTGTGTGTGTGTGTGTGAAAGACAAAAGATGAAATCAACACATCAAGGACCCCCTCCTACTCCAGGGTTCGGTGAGGGTGTGAAGCAACGTACACGTTAATCGTTCGCCTCACGGGAAGACGAACTACGGCTGCCCAAACGAAGTTAGTTTCCTCTTCTCGTTTTGTTTCCCAAAGACGTGCATGTGTTAAACCTACACTTTAAAAAAAAAAAAAAAAATTTGCAAGAAATATCAACCCGAAGAAGAAGTACGATTATTTGTCTAAAAGAACTTTAAACAACAACAACGACAACAAAAATCACATAACAAAAGTCCACACTTTTAAGCAAATTCCTCTGGAAGATTGCAGGCACGGATGCAGCAGAATAATTCGAAGAAAAGGGGGGGGGGGAGAGAGAGAGAGAGAGAGAGAGAGAGAGAGAGAGAGAGAGAGAGAGAAGGACAGTGAGAGAGAGAAAAAGAAAGAAAGAGATTGAGCGAGAGAGACAGAGAGACAGAAAGACAGACAGACAGACAGACAGGGAGAGACAGAGAGGCAGAGAGAAAAAAAGAAAGAAAAAAGAGAGACAGAGACAGACAGAGGGAAAAAGAAAGAAAGAGAGAGACAGAGATAGAGGCAGAGAGAGAGAGAAGACAGACAGAGAGACAGAGAAACACAGAGAGAGAGAGTGATACAGAGAGAATGAGACAGAGAGAGATACAGACAGAGAGAGACACAGACACAGGCACACACAGACACAGACGCACACACACACACACACACACACACACACACACACACACACACACACACACACACACACACACACACACACAGAAAGGGGGGTTTTGGAAGAGGGGGGAGGGGGGAGGGTGCAAACGGAAGCCAAACTCTGTTGACGCAATTTCAGTCTCAATCCACGAAGGAATACTTCTCGGAAGCTCCTCTGTTTGAGTAATCCCGCCGAGGGTTCACTGGGCGACAATGCCGGGATCCGGCCAGATAATGTGAACAAATCTAAAAACTTAGGTGTTAGAATGCATTGCCATCCTGAAAGTTAAAAAAGAAACAAAAGAAAAAAAACAAAACAAAAAAAAACAAACAAAAAATCAACAACAACAACAACGAAGATGGGCCCAAATTAGCTTTATTCTTCCCAAACTGTTTAGATCCAGTTACAAAAGTGTGTAATGCATATTAAAGCTTGAAACAAAAACACTCAAGGCTCTCATCTCTGTCTGTCTGTCTCTTTTGTCTGTCTCCCCCTCCCCCGCCCCCCCCTCCCCCCCGTCCCCACTCAAACATATCAACATCTTGAGCCGGAAACAACTTTGGTTTTGGTTGTAAAAACAACTTTACGGTGTTTGCCCACCTATGCTGCCGAACGCATTTGCACGTGAAGTAGCAAATATTCGTGTGTTGTTGTTTCTCAAATGTGTGCGTGTTTTTGTTTTGGAGCACATGTGCTTTTGCACATTTCTGAAAAACAACAACAACAAAGCAACAACAACAACAACAACAACAAAAACCCCAAACAAACAAAACTGTAGGCTGTCAGCTATTGCAGACGCTGACGATGGCGAAATATGCACATAACTTTAGGAGGAGCTAACATTACAAGACCTACCTTCTGTAGTGTATTAATTTCCTTGTGTCGGATTCATTGTATTGTATTGTATTGTGTCGGTGGT
>NC_134876.1:88536231-88541231 GCF_041734735.1 Babylonia areolata
TAGGGATGCTTTTTACAGCGTTTACATTGAGGCAGGATAATAATTCATTCCATAAACAGCCCCCTGAATAAGACAGACTAGATTTAAAAAGATCGATCCTTGGAAGTGGTACCATAACTTTATGAAGATGACGATGAGTGTTGATTACAAATTTATTCTTCAGCGAGGGGGGAGCAAATCCAGACATGATTTTGAACATAAATAGACCTTTGTTAAATAGAAGTTTTGTTTTCAGTGGGAGGATATCGAGAGCTTTATAATCAGATACAGTCAATGATGAAGATTTTAAAAGAATCAATTTTACAGCTCTTCTATGCAGACTCAATAGAGGTTTTATAATACTGTCACTCGCCGAATCCCACACTGTCGAAGCATAGTTAATGTGTGATTCTATATAAGTACTGACAAATAGTTTTCGGCAGTGAAGATCCAAAAAGTGTTTGATTCTAGACAGTTGATAGATATTTTTTGATACCTGTTTGCATAACAGAGAAATATGATGTGACCATGACAAATTATTATCGATAGTGATGCCAAGGATTTTATGGTGGTCAACTTCTTCAATCTTGTCACCTTTGATGAAAATAGGCGAACAGTTTATGGATATATTTTGACGTTTTTGTCTTGTTGTGATTGTTAGGAATTTTGTTTTTTTAGGATGGAGACACATGTGGTTTAGTTCGGACCATTCAATCAATTGGTCAATACTTTCCTGAAGAGAAAGAGATACGATACATAGGTTAGTATGACTAGTATGAATGGTGGTGTCATCAGCAAACATTTCACATGGTGTCTTGATAGATAAGGGTAGGTCATTAATATATGCAGAAAATAAGATAGGTCCCAAAACAGAACCTTGAGGTACACCATAGTTAATTGGTAATAACATTGATTTTGAACCATTTGTGGACACAAGTTGTTTTCTTTCAGAGAGAAAAGATGAGATAAGTTCTAATGTATTCAAAGACAAACCATAAATCTTTAGTTTTTTCAGGAGGAGAGAATGATCAATCACATCAAAAGCCTTCATAAAGTCGACAACAAGGGCTCCAGTAATTTCGTTATTATTAATGTTAGTGAGCCATACGTTTGCTAGCATTCTCTCTCTCTTTCTCTCTCTCTCTCGGACAGCCCAGAGAGAGAGAGAGAGAGAAGGAAGGAAGGAAGGAAGGAACGAACAAACGAACGAACGAAATTTTATTTTTTCCAGGGTATTGAGATAAGCATAATGACAAGAATCAAGAATGCTTTTTTCCACTGAGCCCTGGGGTACAAAATCAAATTAATAAATCAAGAAAGAAAAAGATACGCACAAACAAAATAGAGAAAATTCATATGAGAAGAGAGGAACAGAGAAGAGAGGGAAGAGAGTAAAGAAGAAGAAGAAGAGAGAGAGAGGGTACGGATCCACAACCCGATGGTAGCCATTTTGTTCCTGCTCTGTCTTCAGGTATATATGTTTGCTTACCTATCAGAGCTGGATTTCCCCACAACATATTTTTGCCAGCGAAAGTGATATGTTGTCTTCTTGGACGCCTTTCCTTCAGCTTTAATGCATGCAGCACGTGAGACCTGGTTTATCACCCTGTCTGAAAGACGAGCACCCTGACCATCAGACATGTGCGTGGGGATGTGTGAGTAAAAAAAAAAAAAAAAAAAAAAAAAAAATCCCAGTCCTTGCGGGATTTAAATGTAGAAACCTTACTTCCGAGCAGGTCTCTCTATCCACTCGGCCACGTGTCCACAAGAAAGTGAGTGCCAGGGGGAGAACGAATTTCGGAAACCATGGATCCATGCTCATTCATTCATTCCCATACAGCAGGGGTTGCTGCCAGCAAGGTCCCAATAGCACCCTCCGCTACAGTGTGCGAATGGGGGGGGGGGGGCGGGATCCCAATTTTACCTTTGGGACGTCGGGGGGTTGCAGGGGGGTGGGGGGGGGGGGGGGCGTCAATAGTAATCCCTGCATTCTGGGGGAGCTGTCAAGAGCACGGGTTCGATCACTCTGGTATGCAACATAAATTCTGGTTATCTCCCTGGTCCTTTGATTTCCTGCCAGTCTGGTGCGGTCAGAGAAGTCCCCTCCCCCCCCACCTCCCCTCCACCCGCTCCCTTCCTCTCTGCATCCATTCCATTCTTCTTTCCCTGCGCAACCACCACCCCCACTCACCCACCCCCACTTACACACACTCTGTGCCGGAATGACAGTTCACATGGGCTGGATGGTCGACTTTTAAATCTGAATTCTATATAAAAACAAAACAAAACAACAACTGGAGATTCTGCGCTGGAAAATCCATCCAGTATGTCGTTCTGTTGTTGCCGTTGTTGTTGTTGTTGTTGTTGTTGTGGTTGTTGTTGTTGTTGTTGTTCTCTTTGAACAGCTGAAATGTGGCAAGGCAGCAGGGGTTGACGGAATTCCGCCGGAGGCGTGGAAGAATGGAGGCCCAGCACTACACTCCAAACTCCACAACCTCTTTGTCTGCTGCTGGGAGCAAGGCAAACTACCACAGGACCTCCGTGACGCAGTCATCATCACCCTGTATAAAAACAAGGGAGAAAAGTCGGACTGCTCCAACTACAGGGGGATAACTCTGCTGTCCATCGCAGGCAAGATCCTCGCCAGAGTCCTCCTAAATCGGCTGGTGCCTACTATCGCCGAAGAACATCTCCCAGAGAGTCAGTGTGGCTTTAGAACCAACAGAGGCACCACTGACATGGTCTTCGTTCTCAGACAGCTACAAGAAAAATGTCGGGAACAGAACAAAGGACTGTATGCGACATTCGTCGATCTCACGAAAGCTTTCGACACCGTGAGCAGAAAAGGTCTGTGGGAGATCATGAAACGTCTAGGATGCCCCCCAAAATTCCTCAGCATGGTCATCCAACTACATGAGGAACAGCGTGGACAGGTCAGACACAGCAACGACCTTTCGGAGCCCTTCCCAATTGGAAATGGAGTGAAACAAGGTTGTGTCCTCGCGCCGACCCTCTTCACGATCTTCTTCAGCATGATGCTCCAACAGGCCACTGAAGATCTTGGCGACGACGACGGTATCTTCATCAGATACCGCACTGATGGCAGCCTATTCAACCTGAGGCGGCTACAGGCCCACACCAAGACACTGGAGCAACTCATCAGAGAGCTTCTGTTTGCCGACGATGCTGCCCTCGTCGCCCATACAGAAGCGGCCCTGCAGCGTATAACGTCCTGCTTCGCAGAGGCTGCGCAGCTCTTCGGCCTAGAAGTCAGTCTGAAAAAGACGGAAGTTCTCCACCAGCCTGCCCCACGGGAAGAATTCCACGCTCCTCACATCAACATCGGTGAGACCGAGCTGAAGTCGGTCCACCAGTTCAGCTACCTAGGCTGCACCATCTCGTCTGACGCCAAGATCGACAAGGAGATCGACAACAGACTTGCAAAGGCAAACAGCGCATTCGGCAGGCTGTACAAGAGAGTGTGGAACAACAAACACCTGAAGAAAGACACAAAGATCAGCGTGTACAGAGCTGTTGTACTGCCCACCCTGTTGTATGGCTCCGAAACCTGGGTCACCTACCGGCACCACATACGACTGCTTGATCGCTTCCACCAGCGCTGCCTTCGCACCATCCTCAGCATCCACTGGAGTGACTACATCACAAATGTCGAGGTCCTGGAGCAGGCAAAGACTATCAGCATCGAGGCAGTGCTGCTAAAGACCCAGCTACGTTGGGCAGGGCACGTGTCCAGGATGGAGGACCACCGCCTGCCCAAGATCGCGCTGTATGGCGAACTGTCCACTGGCCACCGTGACAGAGGAGCACCCAAGAAGAGATACAAAGACTCCTTGAAGAAAGCTCTCAGTGCCTGTCACATTGACCATCGCCAGTGGTCCGCAGTAGCCGCTGATCGAGAGACCTGGCGACGCACCATCCACCAAGCTGTCTCCTCCTTCGAAAACAACCGCAGGGCCAGCCTTGCGGACAAACGCAGAAGGAGGAAGAACCACGACGCTGCAGCCGCGAACCCAGACCAGACTTTCCCTTGCAACCGCTGCGGCCGACTCTGCTTTTCCCGCATTGGCCTTGTCAGCCATGAGCGTGCCTGCATCAGACGTGGACAACGCCCTTCCTAGATCTTCGTCAGCGAAGCCAGGCCATGATGTTCTCTTTTCTGTTGGTCGCTTGTTTTCTGCTCATCTCCGTAGTAACTTTCTTACTATTTTCTGGTCTTTTTTTGTTATAAATTAAGAAAATAAAGATTCCAATCTTTTGATTACGCCTGGATATATATTTTGAAAAGTTGTGCATGCACAGGTTAATTGCACTGAGTTCAGAACGCGAAAGAGTGATTGGTTGTTTTTACCTTTTTTTCCCCCCCTGTTTCACATATCTGGCCTATGTGCCCTACACATTTGGATGTGTTACAATGCATGTTTGTAAATTTCGTGTGTGATGATATATTGTGTCGAGTGGTTCGGTTCTAGCGTCAGTCTGGACACACATGCTTAAGCAGGAGAACATGTTACAGAGAAAAAATATTGCTCCGATACGTTTGCTAGCATTCGGTTGTACTCTCTCTCTCTCTCTCTTTCTCTCTCTCTCTCGGACAGCCCAGACAGACCGTTGGTACCAGCTGGGTCTTACACTGCCTGATAATGCCCAAGGATCCTCGTGAACTGCATAGTCTGTAAAGCTTTCGCTTCCACGATGAGGAGACTTTGGGGATGGTGAAAAGAAAACGGGGAACAATTCACAAGCAGATGGCGGGGGAGAAGAACAACGTGATGTCTTGTTCCTTGAATAGGTGATTGAGACTTGGGGATGGCTACCTTTCCAATCCTTCTGGTCCTTGAGTTTCGGTGAACTACGCTCCGCCCCGCCCCCCCCCCCCCACCCGTCCCCTCCCCCATTCTCTGACACCTTTGGAGTATCACAGAGCTATACATAGCTTCGTGGAGAGTACATCGTATTGAATGGTGTGACTTGAGCCTGGTGTTTTAGTGTCAGAACCATGC
>NC_134876.1:88548731-88551231 GCF_041734735.1 Babylonia areolata
AAGCATACACACACACACACACACACGCACACACACACACACACACACACACACACACACACACACACACACACACACACACACACACATTCTCTCTCTTTCACCCCACTACCTCTCTTTTTCCGTCTAATAAGTGAATAGACGTTAAACTGAAGATATATATATCTCTCTTTCTCTTTCTCCCTCACACACACACACACACACACACACACACACACACACACACACACACACACACACACACACACACACACACACACACACACACACACACACACACACACTCACACACACACACGTCTGATATCACTCAAAGTGAAAAGACGTTAAATTAAAGAAAGAACACACACACACACACACACACACACACACACACACACACACACACACACACACACACAAGTCTTATGTATAGAATTCGTTTAAATGCCTTTCATACAATTTTTTCTAACAATATGAAATGTATGTGCGGTAATCAAATAACTGTAAGCCGTCTACTCATCCATTGTCCAAGCATAAGACAGTCAATACCAAAAGCTGTAGTTGATTACTTTTCTGCCGATGTCCCATTAGCCACTGAAAAGATTTTGAATTGCTTAGAATCTTTTCGGAAATTTCAAACTCCAGGCCAGTTGGTATCCTCTTTTGATGTATTTTGATTAATGTCGTTATTTATATCTGCATTCTTGTAAGTTATACTTGTTGATGTAAGTTATATTTGTTGATACGCACACACGTAAGTTCCCTTCTATAACACCTCATTTATTACACACCACCATCTCTTTAAACTTTTTTAATTTCTTATAATATAATTATTTTGATTTCCTCTAAAACATACATTAACACTGTCCTACATTAATATTCACAAGCATTCTCTCTCTTTCAACCCACTACCTCTCTTTTTCCGTCTAATAAGTGAATAGACGTTAAACTGAAGATATATATATATATATATATATATATATATATCTCACGCACACACACACACACACACACACACACACACACGCACACACACACGCACACACACACACACACACACACACACACACACACACACACACATACACTACCACACGCATACACGTACCACACGCATACACCAATCATTAACTGGAACAAAATATCTCCGAGCTTTAGCCACCATTCACCTCGCTCCTTTCGTCTCATTCTTAAATAAACGACGGGGCGTTTCCAAACCACAGGAGCTGCTGTGTGTGCCCTCAACTGCTTCCTGCGAGAACGATGCCCGACCTTGACACGTTTCCTATCACTGTCACTCAGCATGATTGACGGGCTTCATCCACAGCGAACGTAAAAAGTTAAGGACCATTTGGCGTGGTAACTTGCCCAGCTTTCTTCTTGAGGGCATGGGTGAAAGGATGCAGAATTTTCGTCCAATCATAGCAGTGTACGCAGCAAATGTAATAAGCACTACTCGTCACCAGAGGTGCTTCGTGTACGTGCTCTTCCATGCTTTTACTGTTCATCTTTCTAAAATTATTTTTTTTATTCTACTTTTTGTATTCATTATCAGTTATTTCATTAGCTAGATTAACGACTTCTCTTTTACGAAGTCCATTAAGTAATTGTCTGTAATTGTATTTAGATATTTATTTCAAATTTCACCCCCCCTACTCCCCACCCTCCATTTACCCGGTTTCCCACAATTCACCCTTCACCCCTCCCCCTCCTCTCCTAAACGATAACACTCAAAATGTAAAATCAGTCCAACAAAAATGTCTACAATCACCAGTATGTGCAGCGGGACATTAAAACAAAATCCCTCCTCCTTCCATGCTTTTAAAATGAAAGACCACAGTTATGTAAAAACAACAACTACCCAACAACTGAAAGACCGTAAAATGTTGGCTAGGATATCGATTTTGTAAGCGCTGTTCATGATGCACGCGTACCTGAAACAGCCGCTTTTGTTTGTATTCAATGTGAAACCAGAAACAGCACATTCCGCCGAGATAATTCAAATCTTCTCTCGGTCTTACACGTAAAATGTTAAATGTTACATGTCTGAGTGTGTAGATGTGCGTGCCTGAAATCTGATTGAATGACACAGGAAAAGAATGATGAGCGCCCAATGGCAGCCATCTTTCGGCTCTACCCAGGTGGGCAGCCTGTTGTGTAAATGACTCCGTGTTTGTAAAGCGCTTAGAGCTTGGTCTCCGACCGAGGATAGGCGCCATATAAGTATCCATATCAATCAATCAATCAATCGAATTTTTTTTGTTTGTTTTCTAAATCCAACGAAAACATACTTTTTAGGAAATGGTTTTTAACCTTTTTGTGAAGTCTGTATATCCAACTCGCCTACCTGGAAGAGGAAATGTACCTGCCGAGTTCCCCCGCCCCCCTTCCCATTCACCTCAAAGGCCTCTTCCATGTGGAAGAAACATTACCAGTCAAGTGGCCATCTTCCTTGTGTATGCTAAAACATTCGCACCTCGGCTTATGTATAAGCTGACCTTGCCGCCAACTTCATCTG
>NC_134876.1:88556231-88561231 GCF_041734735.1 Babylonia areolata
CTTGACACTATTTTCTGAAGTCAGTGGGATGGACAGGAATGGGAGGGACAAAACCACCATGGTTTGTCATATTCTGCTATCCTGAAAACGTTGTGGAAGAGGGTTTGAAGATTTTTTTTTTTTTTTAAAGAAAGAAAACGAATTAAGACGAGTGGGGAGGTTGGAGGTGGGGGTATGGGTGGGTGGAGGTCCGGGGTTGGGTTGGGGGGAGGGACGTGGGAGGGCGGTGGTGTGTGTGTGTGGGGGGGGGGGGGGGGGGGGGGGGCGGGCAGGGAGCAGCGAATCTCGTGTGTTGTTGGAAGCAGCCAGGTGGTGATAAATAACACCATACAGTGGGTTCACCTTCGGAGCGTGGCAGGTGCTTGTCTTTTTCTTGTCAAATAAATAACGCCGACTGCTGGTGCTTATCATCCACAGAAGCACACAGGAACACTGCTGACAGACAATTTTAAGAGAGAGAGAGAGAGAGAGGGAGAGAGAGAGAGAGAGGGGGAGAGACAGAGAGAGGGAGACAGGGAAAGAGAGAGAGAGAGGGAGAGAGAGAGGGGGGAGAGACAGAGAGAGGGAGAGAGAGAGAGAGAAAGAGGCAGAGAGGGAGAGAGAGTGGGAGAGAGAGGGGAGAGAGAGAGAGAGAGGGAGAGACAGAGAGAGGGAGACAGGGAAAGAGAGAGAGAGGGAGAGAGAGAGAGAGGGGGAGAGACAGAGAGAGGGAGACAGAGAGGGAGAGAGGGAGATAAATAGGCAGAGAGAGGGATACGAATACGGATACGGATGATTTATTCAATAAGGCCATGGCCCCTTATGAAGGGGGTACAGTCAACAGTAATTCACAACAATAAAGGCATACTACCAACAGTACACGTCAGTAAATGTTCAACTACAAGCTGATAATACACAACAAATAATAATTAACTACATAATGCATTGCGTATTTCAAACGCTTTATACAAGTAAACAGCAAACTGTTTTATAATGGTTTCGCTTGTCGATGACATCAGCAAAACAAGTCCAAATGAAGTTGGGCGTGTGTAATATTTGTGTGGAATTAACTGAAATCTAAGGTCTTCCAAAACAGGGCAGCATAACACAAAATGAAGTTCAGCTTCTTCAGCACATCTACATAATGGACAAATAAGATCACAAACACTGAACTTACGATAACGAAGACAATGCATTAAGATGTCGGAAATCCCTAATCTGAACCTTGTCGTGATGTATTTTCAATGCCTGTCCATTTTCACTGATAAATAAGTTGGAATAGAATGCATATAATTGAACTGCTTATAAAACCTGAAACGATCGCTTTCTTGAACATAAATAAATCCATTTATGTCGCCTACCCCCTGCTGTAACCAAACATAACCAAACCCCAGTTCATTTAACCTAACCCTAACTTTTGACACCCAGTTTACCTTACCCCTAGAGTCTAGATCTAGAACATATAACATGTTATAAGCTTTTTTCGGTAGCCTTGAATTTTCCATTTGTGTTATTTTTAACCAATAACTAATACATCTTACTGCGGAACTGAGATAGATTTGATACCTATTCGTCTCACCATAGATTAAATCATTTGGTGTTTTCATTGTGACTCCAAGAAACTTTTTTTTGGTGCAAATAGATGGACATTCTCACAACAAGCAGCAGCATTAGAAAGACCCCAAATCTCTGCTCCATACTGAACAATGGGCTGTACTTGTGAGTCAAAGCAGTTTCATAAATAGATCTAAAGAATGATTTTCTACACTTGACAGTTTTTGCATAATACAGAGTAATGCGTGCTTGGCTCTACTTGCAAGATCTAGAGAGAGAGAGAGAGAGAGAGAGAGAGAGACAAGACAATGGGTTATTTGTTAGGCCTCCGGCCCATAACAAAGGAGTGGGCCACAAACAAAAAATATTACATAATGAATCAAATAGTGTGAATCAAATAATGTCAATGCGCATGTCACTCTTGCAAGCTCTCTCTCTCCTACCTCACACACACACACACACACACACATTATCTCTCTCTCCTCTCCCCTCCCTCAAACACATGTACGCGCGCATATACACACCCACATACACGCTCCCACGCTTAACACACAGGTTCAGAGACACACATGTGGATTAAGTGAAATGCAAAAAATGAAACTGAGAGAGAGAGAGAGAGAGAGAGAGAGAGAGAGAGAGAGAGAGAACGAAATTGTTTTAATGAACTTTGGCCATGGACCACAATTCAAAACCAGGGGACTGGGGGTGGGCATGGGAAGCGGTATTATAACACTTGAATAGATGACACAATATTATAATATTCATGGACTTGACATTAATTCTACTTAATTAGGTCTGAGTATATGATTTCTCCTTTTGATCGTATGGAAAGTAAATTTTGATACATGGAAATTTCTCTGCTTGTTGTTTGATCGGAGAAGTGAACTAAGAGACATGTTGAAGAAATTTTGTCCGTAAATCATTATATACAGAACAAACAAACAACAAATGGTATTCATCTTCTAGTTCACCTTGGCAAAAAGGACAATGCTTTAAAACATCATTTTCAGTGTACCTATTAACATTATTATTTAAAGGAAGCACATTAAACCTGGCCTGAGACAACGCCACTCTGAAACAATATTCATCAGCATTTGTTATGTATTTTTCTATTTCAAATACAACTTTGAATGATCTGTAGCATGAATATCTGTTTCTATCATTAATAGTACCCGACCATTCTTGAATGAAGGTATCTATAAATCTTTGCTTGAAAGTAATAAGAAATCCTTTCGCATCACCAACACCCTGTTGCAACCACACAAAATTAAAACCTATTGTACATAATAGAGAGAGAGAGAGAGAGAGAGAGAGAGAGAGAGAGAGAGAGAGCGAGCGAGAGAGAGAGAGAGAGAGGTGGGATGGAGGGGTAGAGAGAAAGAGAAGGACACAGGAGGGTGAAATAGAGGCGGGTGGGGAGAAAGAGAGAGAGGGGAGCAGAGGGAAGAGAGAGAGAGAGAGAGAGAGAGAGAGAGAGAGAGAGCGAGAGAGAGAGAGAGAGAGAGAGAGAGAGAGAGAGAGAGAGAGAGGGGGGGGGGGAATGGGGGGAGAAGAGAAGAGGTAGATACATTAATCGATAGAAAGATAGAGAGAGGTGGGAGGGGAAGAAAGGTCACACTGGCATTTAAACACATACAATCACAGCCAACAAAGGCATTCATGTTTGCACACACAAATTAGTTTTGAATTTTCTCTGTGTGTGTGTGTGTGTGTGTGTGTGTGTGTGTGTGTGTGTGTGTGTGTGTGTGTGTGTGTGTGTGTGTGTGTGTGTGTGTGTGTGTGTGTGTCTGTGTGTGTGTGTATCTCTGTCTGAAACCCACTGTATATTTTCCGCGTATCACTTAGTCTCTCTTGTCCATCTTGCTGTCACAGGTCACACACAAGTTTCAAGTTTCAAGTTTTAATCATCCTTTCACTCCTATTGGAGTATGGAGGATTACTGCAAAATGATCTTTTCATGCCCAGAACAAACATTTCCAAATACACAACAATGTCACATTAAAGTTGAGAAAACACAAATGTCTTTTAACTCTTTCCATACGAACGGGGAGACGACGTTAACAGCGTTTAATCCCAGTTACCATCATCAAAATATTGCAAGCGGAAAGCTCTTATACTAAAGAGGTGAATGTTGACAAAGAATACCACAATTATGACGACGGAAGCTAAAGGTTGTCATTGAGACACCCACTGGACATCCGAGGGGTCTGTGTAGAGGAGAAGAGAGGACTGGCCGTACTGAGTGAGTTAACTCCAAAAGTATAGTAGGCAACATTTGCAAATCTAATCATCTTACTTACAACTAAAATGAATTTTTTGCCTCCTTTGAGCATATTACAAAAATTAAAAACCGATTTTGGAGACAAATAATTTTTTTTAGGAACATATCTATTTCGTAACTGATCATAATTGGGACATTCCATTATAAAATGAAACTCATCCCCAATCACAGACATCTTACAAACCTTACATAGCCGTAACTCTCGTGGTATGCCTTTGTGAACTCCCTGTTTCTATTTCCAGCGGAACTCTGAAGAGGCTGATAACGTAATTATCAGGCATTTGACTTATATATTGTTCTCTTCCAAATCCACTTTTGAAATTTCGATAAAACAAATACTTACTACTCGCCTCTAGAGCATGTCTCCATAGATTTTGAAAACTATCTCTCAAAGCAATGTTGACTTTCTTGCAGAAAGATCCCCTCTCCAAGAAGAATTGAGTATCCCAAACAGTCATACCCTGCTTCTATTAAAATTTGTCTGATACAATTCATCCATTTTGAAGAGTAAATACCATTTCGATATAAGTCAAATAATGTCAAATACATTTTCCCAGAATATTTTTCTGTGTTTGATTTTACTAAGCTGCTCCAAAATCGAACTAATCTCATTTTCACTAACACACTAATTGGATAAATACCAGTTTCTCCATAAACATTTTGGGTCATAGTATTTCTGTTTAGTTTGAACAAGCGTTTCAAAAGTTTCAATTCTAATTTTTCAAATATATCTACATTTTCATAACCCCAGATTTCTGCACCATACAACAAAATAGGAACAATCATAGACTGGTACATGTCCAGAATGATATGTAAAGGTAAATCTTGATTTCTGGCTGACTGAAGTAACGAAAACATAGCTTTTTGGCCCTGTTCATAAATAATGTTTTTAGCTTTGTAAAAAGTTCCGTTTCTACTAAATTCGATACCAAGATATTTTAAAGAATCGACAACATTCAAACATGCATCACCAAACTTAAAAACAGGCTTTAGCTTGTTTGCAGAACTAAATATCATCACTTTAGTTTTCTTTACATTGACCACTAGTTTCCATTTTAAACAATATTTGTGAAAAACATTGAGGGACTGTTGCAATCCTTCTTTCGTCTCCGAAAGTAAAATTGTGTCATCTGCATACAACAGTACAAATAATCGCATGTAATTATCTAACTCTGAAATGTTAACA
>NC_134876.1:88568731-88571231 GCF_041734735.1 Babylonia areolata
ACAACGCAACACAATACAATGCAATACAGTACAACAGATTTACAACATCCTGAGGTCGGTGCATACTGCATGCAAAACAGCACATCCTCATTGATAATCACTTCAGGAACATCATCAACGTGAGGCGAACGGCCTTAATTCATGGTCGGGGGCAGACTATGTGGAACATGACAAAACTACAGTCATGAACATGGCAGTAACTCTTAAAGACTGCTTGGGTGGGTGGGTGGGTGGGAGATGCAATGGAAGGAAGGGGAGGTGGAGGTGGGGGGCGGAAGGGGATGGGTGGAGGGAGAGGATGGGGTGGCGTGTGCAGAGCATTTAAATTTTTTTTTTTATATAGATTGATTGATTGATTGGGGAGCTGAATGTGGGGGCCGTTCCGACAGAGAGTCATAATGTATAATTTACATGTGTGGGGAAGAAAAAAACATCAAGTTGTCAGCAAACCTTTTCTGTCAGGGGAAGAAGCGTTCATAGGTACACCGGCAGACGGATTGTCTGTGGCAGCTCTCGTCAGCATCATCAGCATTTTTTTTTTTCAAACCTTGAAACTGTGGCGCATGGAATGCCTCAAACAAAACACTGATCCATTTCGCTCATTCTATTCTTCTTTCTTTCTTCTTCTTAGTATATGTCACATGTAGTATGTATATATATATATATATATATATATATATATATATATAATATGTCTATGTAATATATATATATATATATATATATATATCTATAATTGTGTGTGTGTGTGTGTGTGTGTGTGTGTGTGTTGTTGTTGTTGTTGTTGTTAAGTGTTGGTGGTGGTGTTTTTTGTTGTTTTTTTTTCTTGCCCAAAAGAATAAGGGAGAGAAGAAGAAAATGAAAAGACGAGGCAATGTTGATTAATACGTGGTTGAATATGCAGATAAGTAAATAAATAAATAGTTAATAAATGATTAAATGAATGAAGGATAAATGTATCAACAAACAAATAAGATAAACAAATAAATAAATAGATAACTGAAAGAATGAATGAATAAACGAATAAATAAATAAATAAATAAATAAATAAATAAATGAATAAAAATACACTGCACAAACACATTCAGTACATTATTGCTGTCTGTCGGTAACCTGACGCCCACGCTATCTGGGAGAGCTCCGACCACAGGGCGGGTTGGGTGTCTACAAGCGGACCACAGCGTCTGTCTGAGCATTGGCTGACAACTGACAGAAGTGGAAGTGAGTGGTAGGTAAGTTATTTTACATGGACTAGGAGCAAGTCTCCCTTCGCTTTAACATACAGTGAATGAGATCCGTTGAAGAACAACGATCGATTCCCCCATCATTGGGTTTTTTGTTTGCTTTTTTGTTGTTTTTGTTTGTTTTGCTGTTTCACCCTAAAGGAAGAACAGGAGCAAGAAGGAAGACAGAGAGAAGGGCGAGGAGGAGGAGGAGGAGGAGGAGATAAGAGGGAAAGGAGGATATCAATTAAAACAAATAAACAGATGAACGCTTTATACCCATCGTTTGATATGTGCACACAGCAGCAATGACAGTGTAAATTTGTGTAAACACAAATCAGCTTTCATTCAAGAGTGGCGCAGTCCTGACTGTGCTACAAAGAATATAGATAATACAGAACAAATGCATGGCTGCCACGATGGCTTTCTCATTCGAAATGAAAAAGCAGGCCCGGATATATGTTGACCTGCGAGATCAGACAGACCTTACTTCTAACCCCGTTGACCTGTTGCATATGATAACTCAGTACCTTCTTCCTCCCGCTTCCCTTCTCTCTCTGCGACCGTGGCATTGTGTGCAATAGTCAGTCGTGTCCGACTATTACCCTCAGAACAGCAGAGGAGGCAGTTCCTGTCTGGACTGGTATTTGATTATAGTGGAAAATGTCTTGCCCAAGATACTGTCTTGTCCAAGATACATTCCCACTCTCCAGACCAAGAGGGTTTTAGGACAATTCCCAAACGTTAACTGCCCCCCCCCCCCCCCCACCACCACCACCCCACCCCAACCCCAACGCTGCAGCATTAAGAGTCAGCGCAATCTTGCTTCCAAGTTTGATAGTCATAATCCTTCACAAAAGACTAAGCTGTAAATGACTTTCCATTGTAAAATACACAGTGGGTACAATGGAAACTTGCAAAATACCCCCCCCCTCTCTCTCTCTCTCACTCTCTCTCTCAGACACACACACACACACACACACACACACACACGCACGCACGCACGTTGACGTGTCCAAAACCAAACACCAGTAAACCGAGGTGGCTGCCAGCTCATGTCCTAAAAGTCTGGAAGAGCGGATGGGCGCAGGTGTCGATTTCACGCCATCGGCTGGCGTCAGACCGCTGTTCTTTCCGGTCCCTTTTACCATGTATCGTTTCTCTCCCTCCAGACACCATTCCATGACTTCACGTGTATTTCGAACCATGGCGCGCGCGCGCGCGCGCGCGCGTGTGTGTGTGTGTGTGTGTGTGTTCGTTCTTTAGTTTAACGTCTT
>NC_134876.1:88576231-88588731 GCF_041734735.1 Babylonia areolata
GACACACACACACACACACACACACACACACACACACACACACACACACACACACACACACACACATTCTCTCTCTCTCTCACTAATTTACTCCCACCCCACCCCCACCAGCTCCATAGAAACATTCACAGAAACACATACGCACGCGCGCTCACACACACACACACACACACACACACACACACGCATATATCTATCTATCTATCTATCTATATATATCAGCACAACACACACCACACCACACACACACACACACACACACACACACACACACATATATATATATATATATATATATATATCAGCATATAACGCAACACACACACACACACGCGCGTGCGCGCTCGTTCCTAAGGAGGGGATCAACAAAACCATGTTACTTATCGATAAAAGCATGAAAACACGTGGCAGCTGTTTGGGCCAGTCCCTCCAATGTGCACTGAATTAGCATCGTGTTCCCGTGACTAAAGATAGCACCTTTCGCTCAGTTCCCGCTCCGTTTGAAAGATAAGGGGAGTTTCAGTTTCAGTTTCAGTAGCTCAAGGAGGCGTCACTGCGTTCGGACAAATCCATATACGCTACACCACATCTGCCAAGCAGATGCCTGACCAGCAGCGTAACCCAACGCGCTTAGTCAGGCCTTGAAAAAAAAAAATATATATATATAGATAAGCGTACATACATAAATAAATAAATAATAATTATGATATATAAAAAAAAAGAAGATAGTAGTAATGAAAATAATGATAAAATAATAATAATAAAAAATAAATAATTAAATAAATTAGACAACAATGATGATAAATAAGCAAATAAATATAAAACATGAAGACACACATTCACACATACACCCACACATGCGTAACAGATATGCCCCAAAAACGCAGTTTCACAGATATGAAAGCACAGTCAAATACATATAAACGTACATGAGCTCCAACACACACACACACACACACACACACACACACACACACACTCACAACACAAATTTCCCTGCATCTCCTCTACCCCCTCCTCCACACACTCATTTCTAGATAAGGGGAACAAAATTAAAAAGAGAAGAAGAAGGAGAAGAAGAAGAAGACGAATGATATTTATATAGCGCTGAATCTTGTGCAGAGACAAATCAAAGCGCTTTCGCACAAGTCATCAACACGCATGCATAACTCTAAAACTGGAGAAACTGAAGACAAGGAAGAGGCAGGGAAGGGAGGCTGTTTTGGGAAGAAGTGGGTTTTAAGGCCAGACTTGAAAGAGCTGAGTGCGGAGACTTGGCGAAGGGAAAGAGGAAGTTCATTCCAATTGCAAGGTCCAGACTTGACTTAGTTGCTTATATTACTTTTTCATCATCATCATCATCATCATCATTATTATCATTATTATTATCATTACTGATAGTCCAAAGCTGAAGTTAGTCATTACTATTAATTTAATGTTTGTTGTCAAATCAGAGGAATGTATCGCATTGAACATGCTATCATGCATTTTATTTATCATTATATCATCATGATCACACCTGCAACTCCTTTTCGTCCACGTGCAATTGAACTGGCACCTAACTGGCGCAATAGCCGAGTGGTTAAAGCGGTTAAAGGGTCCAGGCACAAGTAGGTCTGCACATATGTCGACCTGGGAGATCGGGGAAAAATCTATCTCCACCCTTTACCCACCAGACGCCGTTGCCGAGATTCGAACCCCAGGACCCTCAGATTGAATCTCGGTAACAGCGTCTGTGGGTAAAGGGTGGAGATAGATTTTTCCGATCTCTCAGGACAACATATGTGCAGACCTGCTTGTGCCTGAACCCCCTTCGTGTGTATACGAAAGCAGAAGATCAAATACGCACGTTATAGATCCTGTAATCCATGTCATGTTCGGTGGGTTATGTAAACAAGAACATACCCAGCATGCACACCCCCGAAAACGGAGTCTGGATGCCTGCATGGCGTGGTAATAACGGTCATACATGTAAAAGCCAAGTCGTGTACATACGAGTGAAGTGGGAGTTGCAGTCCACGAACGAAGAAGAAGAAGAAGAAGAAGAAGAAGAAGAAGAAGAAGAAGAATATCTGTCACGTAAATGCCGCCAAAGAAAAATCCGATTTTTAACACCTTGAGTTGAGTCACATGTAACCAAACTCGTTTTAATACTTTCCTGTGACAAACGTCACCCAGTTTCCTGCAACTTTCTTACATACATTGTGTATCAAGGCATAAAAAAAGACTTAGCGAAGTAATCTGGATCGTTTTATTCGGTTTTATACCATTCACGAATGCATTTCTGTCTCACAATTCATTGAAGATGGCTATTTCTTGTTTACGCACACACACACACACACACATACACGCACACACACACACACACACACACACACACACACACACACACACACACACACACACACACAGAGCTTCTTCCAAGCAAACTACATGAACTTTTACATTTCTTTCACCCATTTTGCTATCTCATATTTTCAAAAAAATACCACTTGGGTGAATGTAGATTGTGTAAGACTTTCACACTGAGTACAAAACACAAAAAGCTTTTCCTTGCCCAGAGTCATATTTTAAAATGTGTGTGTGTGTGTGTGTGTGTGTGTGTGTGTGTGTGTGCGTGCGTGCGTGCGTGCGTGCGTGCGTGTGTGTGTGTGTAAGAGAGAGATGGGGGGGTGGGGGTGGAGAAAGACAGAGACAGAGGCAGGGACTAGGAGCGGAACGGAATGTGCATCAGATTTCGTTTTGGCCCTCCTTCTGCTGACAGAGCGAGATAAGTAATTTTCTGTTTGAGTGAAAGTTGTGTACGTATGTACAGCAAGCAGCTGGGGTGACGAGTGAGCAGAGATCTTCGTACTGAGCTAGTCGGGTTCAAACCTCCCTCGGTTTGATTATTTTCTCTTTATCTGTCTTGAGGAGGAAGGTGGCAGAACGGACAAGACGCTCATCTGCCAACACATAGTTGGTGAGGGTATGGGTTCGAATCCCCGTCTCGCTCTTTCTCCCACGTTTGACTGGAAAATCGAACTGAACGTCTAGTCATTCGGATGAGACGATAAATCGAGTTTCCCCGTGTGCAGCACGCACTTGGCGCACAGAAAAAGAACCCACCTCTAGTAAAATTCTGTAGAAGAAATCCATTCTGACTGGTACACGAATATATATATATATATATATATATATATATATATATATATACGCATGAACTCAAGGCCTGACTAAGCGCGTTGGGTTATGCTGCTGTATCGTATATGGATTTGTCCGAACGCATTGACGCCTCCTTGAGGACCTGAAGTTGACAATGTTTTAATTTTACCATCTGTCTTAATCCATAGCTCAAAGGAAGGCGCCGGCATACAGAGGCATCGGAATGTTATATGGCTGTACTCACAAAGTGCACCGGGATGGCAAGAAAAAGTATAAACATTAAGGATAGAAATCATACATAATTATGATAATCACCATCTCTGCACTCAGATCTTTCACGTCTGACCCTTTGATACTTACTTGTATCCATTCATTTGTTCTCAAGGCCTGACTAAGCGCGTTGGGTTACGCTGCTGGTCAGGCATCTGCTTGGCAGATATGGTGTAGCGTATATGGATTTGTCCGAACGCAGTGACGCCTCCTTGAGCTAGTGAAACTGAAACTGAAACATTCATTTGTTAATGCTTTTTTGTTTTCCTCAAGGCCCGACTGAGCACTACACGGTGGGTTACGCTGCTGGTCAAGCATCTGCTTAAAGCAGATGTGGTGTATCGTATATGGATTTGTCCGAACGCAGTGACGCCTCGTTGAGAAACTGAAATGAACCGAACTCCGTCTTCCCCGTCTTCAGTGTACTTAGCTTTTTAGCTTCTTCTTCTGCGTTCACTCGTATGCACACGAGTGGGCTTTTACGTGTATGACCGTTTTTACCCCGCCATGTAGGCAGCCATACTCCGTTTTCGGGGGTGTGCATGCTGGGTATGTTCTTGTTTCCATAACCCACCGAACGCTGACATGGATTACAGGATCTTTAACGTGCGTATTTGATCTTCTGCTTGCATATACACACGAAGGGGGTTCAGGCACTAAGCAGGTCTGCACATATGTTGACCTGGGAGATCGTAAAAATCTCCACCCTTTACCCACCAGGCGCCGTCACCGTGATTCGAACCCGGGACCCTCAGATTGAAAGTCCAACGCTTTAACCACTCGGCTATTGCGCCCGTCAGCTTTTTAGCTACTTTCAATCATGTATTCATCTGTCTTTCACCCTTCTTCTTCTTTGATTAATTGTTCTCCAACAGTGTGTAAGCAAGAAAAATCGGCGAGTGTAAGTATGCGTGTGTATCTCTGTGTACTTGTGTGTTCGAGATTATGTGTATGATGCCTGTGTGTGCACACACGTGTGTGTTTGAAGATTTTCCTGTGGCAATGTTTTGTATGATTTTCATGTTTCCGTAATTGTAGTCTTTGATTCATCCATTTATGTAACTATTTTTTTATCTATTTGGTTTGTTCTATGTCATTTATTATTCATACTTATTTCATTTATTACAATGTTATGCGTGTGTGAGGGCAAGGTGTAAAGAAGCTTCCAGCTGATCCATTCTACCCTCAATAAAACACTTGTCATTTGTCATTGTCATTGTAATTGTCATTCTTCGTTCCTGGGCTGCAACTCCCACGGTCACTCGTATGTTCACGAGTGGGCTTTTACGTGTATGACCGTTTTTACCCCGCACATATGGGTAACCATACTCCGTTTCCGGGTGTTTTCATCCTCTTGAATCAGGAGTTATGCATTCGTATGAATGACTGGTGTGTTAGCGCTTTTTGATTTGTGTCTGCACAAGATCCAGCGCTAAAAAAGTATCTTTCTGTTATCGTTAAAACTCATATGCAATTATGAATACAGTTGGAATACTCAGTTACACACGCACGGACACACACACACACACGCTCACACATATATATACATCACTACCACTACCACCACTATCATGATCATGTCACCACGACATCCATCACCAACACCACTACCACTACCACCACCACCACCACCACTATTAACATCATCATCATCACCACTACCGCAGTCACCATTCTATCCGCCATTACTAATGCCGTCATGATATTGGTGATGTCCCCCCCCCCCCCTAAAAAAACAACAAAAAAAACAAAACAAAAAAAAACGAAAGAAAAAGAAGGAAAGAAGTCCAGGTATTACCTAAAATATCCCTGAACTTAAAAAATCGGTTCTGTTCTATTTTTTATGCCTAGTCCTAGAAAGCGAACATCGCTTTTGACGAAGGTCGTCTCACATTTTCTCTGTATCTGCGGTAATCCCTATCGGCTTTTATGTTTGTACTGAGGGAGTTGATATTTACACGTGCAAGCACACATCTACAAACACACACACACCGCTCACACACACACACACACATATACTCACACATATTCTCTCTATCTCTCACAACACACACACACACACACACACACACACACACACACACACACACACACACACACACACACACACACACACACACACACACACACACACACACTCCCACAGATTAAAGATTAACCGAGATCGATCTCCCACATTTTCTCTGTATCTCCCATCCTCCTGGATTCTAAAACCTTGTGTTGACGAAGCTAATATTTACACGCACAACCCGCCTCACACACACACACACACACACACACACACACACACACACGTACACACACACTTGCTTCATATGCTTTCCTTCCCTTCTTTCCCGTCCTTCCTTCCTTCCTCCCTTCTTTCCTTCCTTCCTTCCTTCCTCACCGTGTGTTGCTGTAGCAGTGCCGACAAGAGATATAATAAGATCCAACGGCCTCTAATAAACCAGTACAGCGTCTAATCTACCACAAGCATCTGGCTTCCCTGACTGACCTTTATGCCTCCCAGCCCCTGCAGAACCTATCACTATCATTATCAGTCACACCTCTCCCTCCAACCCGGGCAACCCCTCCCCCCCCTCCCTCCTAACTCCTCTCCTTCCAAACATTGAGGTTAAAAAAAAAGGTACCTTCCTCACAGAGCACTTTTCCATTCCCCTGATCCTCCCCCCGTCCCCCCCCCCCCCACACACACACATACCGCCCCCCCTTCCCCAGTTCCCTTCCTCTCCTCGCCATCATCTCTCTCGGATGTTCTGGTGAAAGTCGTTCTGACACTCACCCAGAGCGCCCTTCAAAGCTATTAAACAACGATTTCGTTCACAACTGTTTTTTTCTTATTTAATCATATGTTTTACATACAAAACAAAGCCATCCTTGGCGGGGATATTGAAACAAAACAAAAAACAAAATCATCAATGGACAAAGCCGTCAAGTTTCGGTCAAATTGTTTCAAAACGGACTGAGTTATGAAGATTTAAAACGAAAGTGTGGATAACTTTTCACCCAAGAGGTACGGCGAAGGTCTTAATTTAAAACCCCTTGACTGCCATAAACGTATTACGTACGTGCATATTGACGTTACTGATGACGTCATCAGAAAAAGGCAAATAGCTCTGGAAGGCTGAAAATTCACACAGTTTGTCTAGAGTGGTATATCTCCAGACCATTTTCTCAGTTTTAGGCTGGTTGTTTTGGGTCATGGTTTATGACTTGAAACACCGCTTTCTGCTGTTTTCCCCCTGGCACTGAAGGGGTTTTAAAAGCGCGAACGTATAAATACGGATACAGATTGAACAGCGATAAACAAAAAGGAACAACTAACAAACAAACAAGCAGACAGACATACAAACACACAAGCAAACTGTGTGACACAGAAAGGAAGAAAAGAAGAAAAAGAAAAAAGAAAAACAACAACAACAACAACAACAACAAAAACAAACAAAAACCCCAACATCAACAACAGGAGAGATACAAACACTGAAAGGAATGCAATGGATAAAATAAATATATCAGGAAAGAGAGATTGAAGGTGGGAAAGAAGGAAAGAAAGAGCAAAAGAAAGATAGACAGAAAGACAGAAAAAGAAAGAAAGAAAGAAAAAGACGTCAGAAAGGATGTGTCCCCCCCTCCCCACAAAAAAAGAAGACAGAGAGAGAGAGAGAGAAAAAAAAAGGAAAGAAAAAAAAAGAAGAAAACAAGCGAACAAACAACAAAAACGAAACAAAAGAACAACAACAACAAAAAAGATGAAAGGAAAGAATAAAAGACAAAAAGAATTAAGAATTTAGAAGGAAAAAAACAAACAAACAAAGAAACACATCCCAAAAAATAAGGCAACAAGAAAGGAAGTAGGACGGCACCGGAAATAAAAAAAATAAAAATTAAGATAAACATTGAATTCCCTGCAAGAGGGGTTTGGGGATGAACATTCTTTTGTGTAGTCTGACCCCCCCCCCCCTTACCTCCCCTCCCCCCCGCCCCCCCGAAAAAAAAGGAGGGGGGGGTGAAAGGAGAAAAAGAGAAACATAAAGCAATAAATAAAGAAAGGAGGAAGGAGAGAGAGAGAGAGAGAGAGAGAGAGAGAGAGAGAGAGAGAGAGAGAGAGAGAGAGAGAACCACAGCGTTGAAAATTCTTCACTGTCGTCCGAAAAACAAAAAAATGATGGTAAGAAAAGAAAACAAAAATGAGAAAGAATAACAGGAAAAAAACACACAAATAAACAAAGAAAAAAAAGAAAGAAAGAAAGAAAGAAAGAAAGAAAGAAAATAGACGAAAGCTCACAGATTTTTCCCTACAGTGGCTGAGATTAGAAGGATTAAGGATGCAGTATGGAGCCAATGGTCAAACCAAAGCACTACACATTCTTCAGTGTCTTTCGAAAGAAAATGGAAAGAGAGAAAGAAAGGACAGTAGGCGAGATTTTGAAACATTTGCGATGATTGATGGAACCACTGAACACGTGCTGAACATTCCTCCAGCGTCGTTAGAAAGAAAGAAAGAAAGACAGACAGACAGACAGACAGACAGACAGACAGAACCACAGCCTTGAAGATTCTTCTGTGTCGTTAGAAAGAAAGATAGAAAGAAAATGAAAAAAAAGAAGAAAAAAAAGGAGAATGGGACGGAGAGAAAGAACGAAAGAAAGAATGACGAGCGATGGTCGAACCACAGCCCTGAACATTCTTCAGTGTCGTTCGAAAGAAAGGTGGAATGAACAACAACAACAACAACAAAAAACAACCCCAAAAACCAAGGGACAGAGAGAAAGGATAAAAGAAAGAATATTGACTGATGGTCGAACCAAATGCGCTGAAAATACTTTCATATCGCCCGAAAGAAAGATGGAACGAAAAAAAAAAAAAGAAGAAAGACTAGAAGACAGAAGGATGGAGAGAAGGAAAGACAGACATAATGGAAGGAAGAGAGAAAGAATGAATGATGAGCGATGGTCAAAACCACGGTGCTGAAAATTCTTCGGTGTCGTCCGAAACAAAGAAGGAAAGATAAGAAGTGGAAGAATGAAAGCAAGTAGGACAAAGAAAAAAAAAGGAGAAATAAATAAATAAAGAAAGAAAGAAAGAAAGAAGAGAGAAAAAAAAGAAAGGACAGTACATGAGATTTGAACACTGAGGGATGACGTATCAATCGCTGGTTAAAACTCACTCAGTACGGCCAGTCCTCTCTTCTCCTCTACACAGACCCCTCGGATGTCCAGTGGGTGTCTGAATGACCCAACCTTTAGCTTCCGTCGTCAGAATTGTGGTATTCTTTGTCAACATTCACCTCTTCAGTATAAGAGCCTTCCGCTTGCAATATTTTGATGATGGTAATTGGGGTGAAACGCTGTTAACGTCGTCTCTTTCGCCGTTCGTATGGAGAGAGTTAAACCACAGCGATGAACATTCCTTCACTGTATCTCGAAGAAAAGACAGAAAGAAGAGAGAGAGAGAGAGAGAGAGAGAGAGAGAGAGAGAGAGAGAGAGAGAGAGAGAGAGAGAGAGAGAGAGAGAGGACAGTACATGAGGTTTGAAGAATGAGGGATGAGGGATGGACTCGCTGGTCAAACCATCACGCTGGACATTCTCCAGTTTCACCCGAAAGAAAGATGGAAACGAAAGAAAAAAAAAAAAAAAAAAAAAAAGGAAAAGAAAGTAAGTAAGAAAGAAAGAAAGACAGAATGACGGCGCATGAGAATTGAAGGAAAAGAGATGGGTTATGAAAGCACTCACTGGTCAAGCCACATAGCTGAGCGTTCTTCAACTGTTGCCCGAAAGAAGGAAAGACAGAAAGAAAGAAAGAAAGAAAGAGAGAAAATAAGTAAATAAATAAATAGATAAATAGATAAAGAGAGAAAGAAAGAAAGAAAGAACAATGCATGAAATTTGAAGAACCGAGGGATGAGGTATGAATCGCTGGTCAATTAAACCACAGCGATGAATATTCCTCAAGTGTCTCTCGATAGAAAGATGGAAAAGAGAGAGAGAGAGAAAAAAAAAGAAAAAGAAAAAAAGACAAGAAACAATGACAGTTCATGACATTTTGAAGAATGAGGGATGAGGGATGGTCTCACTAATCCAACCATAGCGCTGAACGCTCTTCAGTTTCAACCGAACGAAAGATTGAAAGGAAAGAAGGAGAAGAGCTAAAGGAAAGAAAGCCAATAGGAAAAAAAAGGACAGTGGAATGGAAGAAAAAAAAAAAAGAAAGAAAGAAAAAAGGAAGAGTTATAAAATCACTCATTGGTCAAGCCACAGAGCTGGGCGTTCCTCAACAGTTGGCCAAAAGAAGGAAGGAAAAAGAGAAAACAAAAACTGAGAAAAAAAGGGTGGAAAAGGGGGTGGAAAGAAAGGAATAACAGCGATAAATTCCTACAGCAGACCAGACCTGATGTCTGAGGAAGATGAGGTCGGAGAATGAAGAATGGTACCATCTGTCCAGCCACATGTAAATGTTGACCATTCTTCACCGACGACTGCCTGTTTTGTCACTTTAGTCAGTGGAATTGACTTGGGGGAAGCATGCGATAGCCCTTCTTCTGCTTTTGTTTTCTTTCGTTCTTTCTTGTTTACTTTCTTTCTTTCTTTCTTTTTTTTAAATTTCTTTCTTTCCTTCATTCATTCATTGATTCATTCTGTCATTCTAAAGTTCTTTTCCTCCTTCTTTTTCCTTCCCGTGCATACGTGCCGGCGTAGACACGCCGTGCATGCATGCGTGCGTGCGTTCTTGTGTGTGTGTGTGTGTGTGTGTGTGTGTGTGTGTTTGTGTGCGTGCGTGCGTGCGTGTGTGTGTGTGTGTGTGTGTGTGTGTGTGTGTCCCCGTCCCCCAACGTGTGCGGCAGGAGAGGGGTAATGGAAGAAACAGAAAGAGAGAGAGAGAGAGAGAGAGAGAGAGAGGGAGAGTGTGTGTGTGTATGTGTGTGTGTGCGTGTGCGTGCGTGCGTGCGTGCGTGTGTGTGTGTGTGTGTGTGTGTGTGCGTGCGTGCGTGTGTGTGTGTGTGTGTCCCCATCCCCCAACGAGTGCAGGGGGAAGAGGGCTAACGATGGAAGAACCACCAGAAAGAGGGGTGGGTGGTGGAGGGAGTGCAGAAAAGTGCACACACTGTTTGTGGTTTTGGACCTGCTGGCCATGCGGAGACAACAACACAAAGTATACGGACGAGGCTACCTTGCTTACTCATCGATTTTAGAGGTTTCCAAAATGTCTGCCATGCATTCCACGTTCCATCAGCTTCTAGCTCCTGCCTTCATTCTTCCTTCTCCGCTCTCCCTCGCGCCAAATTACCATCATTCTGCACAGAAACCGAAGACCGCTCGGGTTGTGCAGAAAGGGTTAGAGACTGTGTGTTAAAGAGAGAGAGAGACAGAGAGAGAGGGGGGGGGGAGAGAGAGAGAGAGAGAGAGGGGGAGAGGAAAGAGAGGGAGAGGAGGCAGAGAGAAAGGGAAGAGAGGGAGAGAGAGAGAGGGGGAGAGAGAGAAAGAGAGAGAGGGGGAGAGAAAGAGGAGAGAGGGAGAGAGAGAAAGAGAGAGAGGGGGAGAGAGAGGGGGAGGGAGAGAGGGAGAGAGAGAGGAGAGAGACGGAGAGAGACAAAGGGAGAGCGAGAGAGGGAGGGAGAGAGAGAGGTAGAGAGAGAGAAAGAGAGAGAGAGAGAACAACAACAACAATAATGATAATGATAATAATAATAATAATAATAATAAGAAGAAGAAGAAGAAGAAGAAGAAGAAGACTACTATTACGACAACACCACTGATACTCCTAATACTAATAAATGTTAGAAAGAGAGAGATGGAGAGAAAGAGAGAGAGAGAGAGAGACAGAGACAGAGACAGAGAGAGACAGAGACTTGAGCAAGGGGAGACAAAACGAAGGACAACAGCCAATAACACCTCCAACACCCCAACCCCTCCGCCCCTCAACCCCCCCCCCCTGTCACCTCTCACTATCTCCTTCCTCTCCACCTCCAACACCCCAACCCCTCCGCCCCTCAACCCCCCCCCCCTGTCACCTCTCACTATCTCCTTCCTCTCCACCTCCAACACCCCAACCCCTCCGCCCCTCAACCCCCCCCCCCCTGTCACCTCTCACTATCTCCTTCCTCTCCACCTCCAACACCCCAACCCCTCCGCCCCTCAACCCCCCCCCCTGTCACCTCTCACTATCTCCTTCCTCTCCACCTCCAACACCCCAACCCCTCCGCCCCTCAACCCCCCCCCCCCCACCTGTCACCTCTCACTATCTCCTTCCTCTCCACCTCCAACACCCCAACCCCTCCGCCCCTCAACCCCCCTCCCCCTGTCACCTCTCACTATCTCCTTCCTCTCCACCTCCAACACCCCAACCCCTCCGCCCCTCAACCCCCCCCCCCCTGTCACCTCTCACTATCTCCTTCCTCTCCACCTCCAACACCCCAACCCCTCCGCCCCTCAACCCCCCCCCCCTGTCACCTCTCACTATCTCCTTCCTCTCCACCTCCAACACCCCAACCCCTCCGCCCCTCAACCCCTCCCCCCCTGTCACCTCTCACTATCTCCTTCCTCTCCACCTCCAACACCCCAACCCCTCCGCCCCTCACCTCCCCCCCCCTGTCACCTCTCACTATCTCCTTCCTCTCCACCTCCAACACCCCAACCCCTCCGCCCCTCAACCCCCCCCCCCCTGTCACCTCTCACTATCTCCTTCCTCTCCACCTCCAACACCCCAACCCCTCCGCCCCTCACCTCCCCCCCCCCTGTCACCTCTCACTATCTCCTTCCTCTCCACCTCCAACACCCCAACCCCTCCGCCCCTCAACCCCCCCCCGCCCCCCCTGTCACCTCTCACTATCTCCTTCTTCTCCACCTCCAACACCCCAACCCCTCCGCCCCTCAACCCCCCCCCGTCCCCCCTGTCACCTCTCACTATCTCCTTCCTCTCCACCTCCAACACCCCAACCCCTCCGCCCCTCAACCACCCCCCCGCCCCCCCCTGTCACCTCTCACTATCTCCTTCCTCTCCACCTCCAACACCCCAACCCCTCCGCCCCTCAACCCCGCCCCCCACCCCTATCACCTCTCACCATCTCCTTCCTCTCCACCTCCAGCAC
>NC_134876.1:88593731-88598731 GCF_041734735.1 Babylonia areolata
AAGAGGGAGAGAGAGACTGAAACTGAGATATTTCATTCGTTTAAGGCCATGGCCCCATATGAAGACGGGCAACAACAGCGGGGGAAGAGAGAGAGAGAGACAGAGAGAGAGAGAGAGAGAGAGAGAGAGAGAGAGAGAGAGAGAGAGAGAGACGGATGGATAGAGATGCAAAGATATATATATATATATAGAGAGAGAGAGAGAGAGAGAGAGAGAGAGAGAGAGAGAGTGAAAGTGAGAGACAGAGAGAAGGAGAGACAGAGAGACAGAGATAGAGACAGAGACAAATACAGAAAGAGCAAAAGCGCACGGACACGCGCGCATACCTGTAAGCATGTGTGCGTGAGCTCAGCTAGACGATGCATCACCAGAGAAGGAAGAAAAGTTAGAATTGATCACCTGCCGCAGTTACCATCATTCCAAGCATGAACGTACCCACCAGTGTGGAGTGATGGCCTAGAGGTAACGCGTCCGCCTTGAACGCGAAAGAATCTGAGCTCGCTAGTTCGAATCACAGCTCAGCCGCCGATAATTATTTTCTCCCCCTCCACTAGACCTTGAGTGGTGGTCTGGACGCTAATCATTCGGATGAGACGATAAACCGAGGTCCCGTGTGCAACATGCACTTAGCGCACGTAAAAGAACCCACGGCAACAAAAGGTTTGTTCCTGGCAAAATTCTGTAGAAAAATCCACTTCGATAGGAAAAACAAATAGAATTGCACGCAGGAAAAAATACAAAAAAAAAAGAAAGAAAAAAAGATGGGTGGCGCTGTAGTGTAGCGACGCGCTCTCCCTGGAGAGAGCAGCCCGAATTTCACACAGAGAACTCTGTTGTGATAAAAAGAAATACAAATACAAAATACAAATGCAGTGACAGTGCCGATACAGCAGGGGCTGGGCATGGAGGCTGGGGGTGGCGGTGGGGGTCTTTGATCTAAGTGAACTGCAAACAGAGATCTTGTGATCGGTTTAGTTGGTTCTCTTTATCAAATCACAAGTAAAAAAAAAAAAAAAAGAGAAAAAAAGAAAAAAAAAAGAAAAAAAAAGAAAAACAAACGGGGGAGAAAAAGGTGGTGACCAACGCACAAACGACGCCAACGTATATGGACAAACAAATACGAGCGCTCACACACACACACACACACACACACTCACTCACACACACACACACACACACACACTTAGACAAACAAAGCTGGAAAATGATACTTGCAACAGGTAAAATGTGTGTGTTTGCACACAGTACTAACTGCCTGTCTCTTGAAACGTTAGTTGGCCACAATGTCTGTTTCTCCCATAACGACAGAGAGAGAGAGAGAGAGAGAGAGAGAGAGAGAGAGATGGAGGGAGGGAGGGAGAGAGGGAGAGAGAGAGAGAGAGAGGGTGGGGGCGTAGAGGGGAGCGAAAGGAAAGAGGATTTGGCAAGGGGAGGGGATGGACCCAAACGCAAGCACATTTAAATTAACTAACAGCTCAGCAGGGATACATTGTTTTGCACTGAAAAGAAGAAGATGGGATGCGAGGGATGGTCGAGGTTGCTAAGGTGACCGAACCATCTAATCTTCCCCTGGGAACCTTTTTGTTCCTGCTGCCTTAATGCACTGGAAGTGTGTCAGTTCCTATGCGTATATTGAAAAGCCCTGGAGATACTCGCGAAAGTGAAATTCAGATGTACACACTGGCGCGCACACTGATGCCGAAATACACACGCAATCAGGCACAAATACCTACGAGCACATGCCCGTGTACAAACAGGTATACGAGCATGCATTCCGGCGCACGCGCGTTTACTCATACAGATGGATGCAATCGAGTATACGTTGTGCCCCCGCGCGCGCTTGTGTAAATTATTCCTTATGACGTAAATGTTTATTATGCAACATTCAGCATGAGTTAATCATAATATTTGACAGTCATTTAAATGATACTGCCTATGTCGGTCTGATCGGAATGTCAGCATTTTTCTACATGTGCAAAACATATACTGGTAGCTTTTATGCCACTTACAAAATTGTACGGCTTAAGTGAACTGGACTGAAGATGTGAATGTATTTTGTATCGACATTTCAAGAAAAGTTACGGCCAAGAACTATACATAACTCGGTTTCTTGACATTGTTCCCCTTCGACTGGCCTCTACTCCGCTGTTGCTATTATAGACTTTTAAATTTAATTTAGAAGACGAAATGGACCTCACCGCTAAAGTTCGCATTCGTAAAAGCTGTGACAAAGAAGTTTGCGGATACAAAGATTAATTTCACAATGGAGTGTTTAAAGTACAGAAATGAATCTTTATTTTAAAAAAAAGTACACATTCGATCGTTATTGCTTCATATGTACAGTGTGCTTCATGCTGGCAAGAATTATCAGCTAAGGCAGGCATGAACAAAACTCATTCATTCTTGTACGGTGACATAAATCGTTTCGAATTTGTATCGTTAGTTCAGCAGTTGTTTTCAACCGACTTATCTTCCTAATTTTGATTGATGGTGGTGAGTGTGTGCAACGTCTTTATATTTCGAGTACTGTAGGCTTTAAGAGTTATAAGTTGCTGTTCTCCATGCCCTGAACGGGGTCTAATGATTAAAGATATCTAACGAGTGAAACGTGCGTATATGTTTGAACATATGAATGTACGCGTGTAAACATGCAGGTATGCATTTTTGATCAAGTATCAGAAGTTGGTAATTCTTTTAAGTATTTAGGCTCTGAGTTCAACAGCAGAACAGGTGTATTGTTTTAAAGGAAAGAGAATCCCCAAAGAGCGAGCTCTGAAAGCAATGTATTTATTGTTAGAAACAACTAGACAACAAACATTGTCTCTTATAGCGGTTTTGTTGTATGGCTGTGAACTTTAGGGGTACGAAAATGCAGATATTGTGGAGAAACAACAATTGACATTTCCAAAACATTTTTTTCAGTTTGAATAGAAATACTATCACCCATATATAATTCATAGAAAAAAGGCACTGATCCTCTCTCGTTGGACAAGAATAATCTGGATCTGGGCTGAGATCATAATTATCATCTACAACACAAAAATATTCTTGTAAATCATATAATGCTTTATTTGAGCTGTATAAAGAAGGGATTTTCGCATCGCCATGGTTAAATTGAACAAGAAACATTTCTTACAGAAACTGAAATTGGTTGTGTCTGGGATTCGCAGCCATTTTTTTTTTATTGGAATTTAAAAAAAAAGAGTTTTGTCCAGGCCATACCCATTTTGTCAATCGTTATGAACAGGAAACAAGCATGAATCGTTTTTACCGAATGCCACAGAAACGATGGCTGACAATTATGCTTTCTGTTAAACGCTTTTTGGTGTTAATTAAACTATATTTTGATGTTGTCACAAAACAAAATCGAAACCATGTTTTGTTTTTTTGTTTTTCTACTGGATATTACGACATCCAGAACGTCTTGCCGGCGCGAGACTAGCGCAGACATTTTTCTTTTTCTTTCTTTTAAGAATCTGAGGCTTCTCCAAAATGAAGTGTGTGCTCTTTGATCGTTACCTTTTCTCCTCAAAACACCATTAACGCTTGTCCCTGTTTTCTGTGAAGTGCATATGGTAATAGCTTCGCCAACACTTGCATCACTTTTTCTCGTCGCACCATCAAACTGGCAGTGCAAACCTCGTTATCTCTACATAACATGTTCTCGCTTTACCGTACAGAGCATCAACCGCCTCTACTCTCTCGTTCTGTTTTAAAACTTGTTGATGACCTGTCTTGTTTTTGAAAATTATCTTTTTTTCTGAGGTGTGCGGGGTGGGGGAAAGGTGGGGGGATGTAGGCGGAGGGGGACTCTACTTCATTTTGCGATGATTTCGTTTTAAATCTCTGCCCCTCGTTCACCCCTTCATAAAAAGACTCGGGGCTGCGTTGGGAACTGGTGGTGGAAGGGATTTCGTTACAAACCAACCAAAACATATCATCCAGTAACGACCTCGGCAACTCTCCTTTCCCTTCTCATAACACCTTTCGGAACCGAACGACTTCCTAGCCATTGAATTGTATGGACATAACTGAAAGCGGGATTGGTCGTTCACGAACGATTGAGCTGTACCCGTTCTGTGGGGTGGTTATAAACAAACAAACAAACAAACAGAGAACCAAGCAGACAAGCCAGTCGGCCTCGTTTTCTTGTTGGTCGTACTGTTTTTGTGTTTGCTGTTTTTTGGTTTCGTTTCTTCCATTGCCACCTTGCTGCATTTTCTTTTCTTTTCTCTTTCTATAGTTGAATCGTTCAGAGGATTTAAGAAAAAATAAAAAAAACAAACAAACAAAAACAACAACCAAAAAACAAAAACAAAAAAAGGCACACACACACACACACACACACACACACACACACACACACACACACACACACACACACACACACACACACTCACAGAGGCTGCCACTGATTGGCCGCAAGAGGGATGGGAAAAGATCTCTGAGCGTGTTGCTCAGTCTATTGTGTTTGGAAAAGCCCACAGAGACTCTGTTCCGTTTTGAAAAAAAAAAAGATTGCGCAATGTTGGTTTGGAAATGAAAAGAAAGAGAACGTAAAGGAGGTTTGAAAAGAAAGAATAAAAATAAAAGATTTCGAGAAAGAAAAGAGGGACAAACAATAGGAGATAACAAAATAAAAGAAGATAAAATAAAATAAAACCAAACATAGAAATGAAAGAAAATAACACACACACACACACACACACACACACACACACACACACACACACACACACACACACACACACACACACACACACACACACACACACACACACACACACACACACACACACACACAACAACAAGAACATCAACAACAACAAACAAAAAAAAACCCACGACAATGAAAGGGGCCCTGCAGAGAAATCCTTATAAATAAACTTGCATGCAGAGAAAGTAAAAATGATTGTGTTGCGCTGCACAGCATGCAGCGATGCGCTCATTCCAGGAAGGGCGGTCTGAATCTCTCAAAGAGAAAAACCCGTTGTGACAAA
>NC_134876.1:88603731-88613731 GCF_041734735.1 Babylonia areolata
TAGTTTAAATGAATAGAACTGTTTATACCTATCATTGCTCTCTATTTCTCCGTGCCAGTTTTGTTTGTAACATGCTACAAGTCTATCTTTAAATTCCGATACAAAGCCGCTCTCGTGCCCTACTCCTTGGCACATCCGAACAAGACAGAATCCGTGTTCCGCTAGTGTTTTCTTGATGTGGAATACCAAGTTCTGTCATATATATATATATATATATATATATATATATATATTTATATATATATATATATATATATATATATAGAGAGAGAGAGAGAGAGAGACAGACAGACAGACAGACAGACAGACGGATGCAGAGACATAGGCATTGAGAGGCACAGAGAAACAGACAATGAGATAGAAATAAATAGACATATAGAAGAGAGAGAGAGAGAGAGAGAGAGAGAGAGAGAGAGAGACAGACAGACAGACAGACAGACAGACAGAGACAGATAGAAGAGAGAGAGAGAGAGAGAGAGAGAGAGAGAGAGAGACAGACAGACAGACAGACAGACAGACAGAGGGAGACAGAGAGAGAGAGAGAGAGAGAGAGGTGGGAAGGGAGGGAGGGGGTATATACAGAAACACAGATTAGCGAAACTTTTAAAATAAAGTCTGATCAGATTTAAACCAGACAGAAACTAATCTCTGTTCTTCAAAGCTTATCTTACGCAGTACATGATGAAAAATAGGGTGGTGGTGGGGTGGTGGTTAGGACTTTAAATAACAACAAAAATAAAATAAGATAAAACGAACAAATTAAACTACCCCAGGTGTGTGCGTGTGGGTAGGGGAAGATAGGGTAAGTGTGAGGGGGTGGTAGGGTGTGGGGTTAGGCGGGTTAACATCGCATTGACTCTTTCACCGCCAGGTCAATTTAGAACTCAAAATTTTCTCGTGGTATAAACACAGAGAAAAGACAGTGGCTAAGAATAGCTGGGGACCCCCCCCCCCCCCCCCTTCGATGTATAGAAAATATGGCCTATCCTACCACCGAACATTAAAAGCAGTAGGTTCATGGATAACAGACCAATGAATGGTGACCTTTCCGTGACATGGGTCCTCTACCACGCCTGTGCATAAATGCACCCGATGTTACAAAACAAGCCACAGAACCGCTAAAGGCTAACATAACTTGCATTGTATTGTATTGTATTGTATTGTATTACTCTTTTGTGTCCCAACAGATTTCTCTGTTTGAAATTCGGGCTGGTCCCCCCAGGGAGAGCGCGTCGCTACACTGAGAGCGCCACCTTTTTTTTGTTGTAGTTTTTCTTGCCTATCGAAGTGGATTTTTCCACAGAATTTTGCCAGGAAATACCCTTTTGTTGCCGTGGGTTCTTTTACGTGCGATAGGTGCATGCTGCACACGGGACCTCGGTTTATCGTCTCATCCGAATGACTACTGTCCAGATCACCACTCAAGGTCTAGTGGAGGGGGAGAAAATACTGGCGACTGTGCCGTGATTCCAACCAGTGCGCTCAGATTATCTCGCTTCTAGGCGGAGGCGTTACCTCTAGGTCATCACTCCACATCTAACTTCACAGTCAGAGGTGCACCTCGGCTGTGTCAGAAGTGCAAGACAAACAGGTCATTCACCGTTGCTGAGAGAGAGAGAGAGAGAGAGAGAGAGAGAGAGAGAGAAGGAGTGACCTACATACAGCCTATGCTAAAAGTAAAACACACGCTTTCCAACCACCAAGCATCTCTTAAGCGATCTGAAAAAGATCTGATGGCTGTTTGAAAGGTGATTGCATTACGAGAGGAAAAGATAACGTTCCTCCACAACTGCAGGAGTACTTATTGCTGGTAAATAACCACCGCCCCACCCCATCCCCACCCCAACCCACCCCTAGTAAAAAAAAAAAAAAAAAAAAAAAAGCACAGGCACAACTGTTCCGACACCTTCACCCGAACTCAAGAGCTTTCCAGATTCCCTGGGTGTGGGGTGTGTGTGGGAGGGTGTGTGTGTGGGGGGGGGGGGGGGCATGGGGGGGGGGGGGGTCTGGGGGGGAGGGTGGTGGTGGTGGCGGGGGTGGGGGGGGTGGGGGGGAGTAGTGAACTATTTTAGGCCATCACTCCGCTGTTTTTTCCGTGCTTCACCGGTTACCGCTTATTTCGGTATTTGGGGGAAACGTGAACGGAGGAAAATGGTCCCCGTGGTACGTATGTGGAGAAGAAGCAATGCTCTGCACAGAAATTTTAACCTGATTATTAACGTTGTGGGTAAGAGAATCTTACACAGCTACATATATAACTATGATATTTCTCGATTTTACTTTGAAGAAGAGGAAAGTTTTCCTATGAGCACATTTTACAATCAATACAATCCAGCTATTGACAGTGTGACCAGGACAATGTTCCCAAGTTCAATGTCATACAGCGTTCACAAAAACTTGAAGAACCGCTTGGCGGGAACGTCTACAGTTATGGTTGTTGTTTTTTTCTCTCAGGGACTAAGTGAAAGGATGCTGAATTTCCAGCAAAGCGTAATGAGCACCACCTCGTAGCCTAGGGTGCTCTCTTGCAGTGTTTTACAATCAAAAGATGTTTGTATTTGTATTTCTTTTTATCACAACAGATTTCTCTGTGTGAAATTCGGGCTGCTCTCCCCAGGGAGAGTGCGTCGCTACACTACAGCGCCACCCATTAAAAAAAAAAATCCTGCCTGCAGTTTTATTTGTTTTTCCTATCGAAGTGGATTTTTCTACAGAATTTCGATAGGAACAACCCTTTAGCTGCCGTGGGTTCTTTTACGTGCGCTAAGCGCATGCTGCACACGGGACCTCGGTGTATCGTCTCATCCGAATGACTAGCGTCCAGACCACCACTTAAAGACTAGTGGAGGGGGAGAAAATATCGGCGGCTGAGCCGTGATTCGAACCAGCGCGCTCAGATTCTCTCGCTTCCTAAGCGGACGCGTTATCTCTAGGCCATCACTCTACGATTATCTAGCTATCTAGCTATTTATCTACACACACATACACACACTTGCGTATATATATATATATATATATAAATATATATATATATATATATATATCTGAATAACTGCAATTCTAGGGATATTTTTTATGAATTCTAAACTGTCCATGGTGAGTGTTGTTTTCGAAACAACCGTTTGTGAAGTCAGTGAGAGGCCTCGCAGTGTAGGACCATTAAGCAGCCTTCACAATTTATACGTCTTAACTCGATATTCTTTTTCATTTTATGACAATAAACCTTTCATGAAGCGGTGCTTAACTGTATGTGAAGTCTATACATCATGCGACTTTGAATCGAAGTTGAATTTTTTGTACGGATACACGGCCACCTTTACAATTATTTATTTCACTGTTCATAGCTGTAGTTCAAAGCGAATCACCTTTTTTTTTCTTCTTCTTCTTGATTTATGGAGCTGGAAATTGTCGGAATTTTCTAAAACATTTTGCTACCAACCTGCTTCACTCAAAGGACAAACAAAACAAAAACAACAAACAAACACAAAACCCCCACAAAAAACATGTGCTAAAAGCACAAGAATCAAAAAGTGAGAGGATATAGAGCAAGGAAAGAAGAAGCAAACTTTAAAAAGTATGTAATAAAAGTATGTAATAAGCTTATATATGAAAGTTCAAGACAAATCTCAAATTTCCTGGAATGCCATTTCGCTGTGTGATCTGGACAGCTGAGATTTCATGAGAGAGAGAGAGGTACCAGCGAAAATTAATACCCGCCATCACCTTCCCGCCAAAAAAAAAAAAAAAAAAAAAAAGAAAGGAAACGGCAATAAACAAAAAAAATATATAGACAACAACAACAACAGCAGCAATTAGTTATAAAGCCATCAACTTTTCTTGACTTCAAAGAACAATTACTGTAAAATTCTAATATGTCACTCACATACAAAGCGTATACAACTTTTGTCTTTTTGGCCCTTGGCCTTCGGTTTTTTTTGTTTTTTTTTGACGGCATAGTTGTGCCACTTGGCTACTCTGTAGGATTTGACAACGTTGTTTTAGAACTCAACATTGCCATTCTACCAAGTCTATATTTCTGACAAGCGAACGACGAGAGTTCAACACGTGTTATTGTCAGGAAAGATGATCTGGTATGTCATCTTCGCCTTTCAGTTGCTTATCAAAGTACACGACAGTTTTGTCGTGTATTGTCTTTGTGAAGAACACGCACTCGTATCCCCCTCATCCTCCTCTCTCTCTCTCTCTCTCTCTCTCTCTCTCTCTCTCTCTCTCACACACACACACACATACACACAAATCAAACGAACACACACAACCCCCCCACCCCCACGCACACACAAACAAACAAACACAAACACACTCACAAACACACACACACACACACAAACACGCACGCACGCGCACACACACAAACTCTCTCTGTATCTCCATCTCTCTGTCTCTGTCTCTGTCTCTCTCTCTCTCTCTCTCACACACACACACACACAAGCGCGTAGGCATGTACACACACACACGAACACACACACACACACACACACACACACACACACACACACACACACACACACACACACACATTCCCCCGCACACGCACACGGTTTTACATTGTTTTGTATTACCTTGCCGCCTTGCCTTGTGGTCTAAACATTTTATTATCAAGAAACGAGAGAAAATACACCGTTCAGTAAGGACAAAAGGAAAAACTTGAGCAACAACAAGCCGGTGCTTATATCATGCTCTTTCATGTGTCTCAAAACGATCAACAAACGCAAGGTCGAAAATACACACAATATTCAATAATGAAAAGGAAAGTTGAAGTACAAAACAAAACAGACAAAAATACTACTGTTATTACTACCACCACCACCACTACCACCACTTTTACCACTTCCACAACTGCTACTACTACTTCTAAAACTACTTCTACTACCACACTGAAAAGTAATTACAGAGAGAGAGAGAGAGAGAGAGAGAGAGAGAGAGAGAGAGAGCCCGGGTCATCCATCAAGTAACATTTTCTTTTGGCATATGTCACTGCAGAAAATATTTCATGGTGTATATCTTAAATCACAGGCGTTGAATAGTCTTGAATCTTTTTGATTGCCCAATATAATCTTGTACAGTCAAGAATATGTGTCCATTTTCAAAGGAACTAACAGATGGGTCAGCCCCTAGTAGAGTAATTATTATTATCATTTTTTGTTGTTATTTACAGGGAGAGTTGCAATCGTGTTCTATCTTACATTGTTGTAATTTGGACAGTGTAAACGAAAATGTTCGACTGTCGCTGCATGTTATCCACATGAGTATTTTGTGCTTTGTCGAAGAAGACGATCAAACTAATCTTGATTAAGATTAACTCATATTTCAGCGCAGTTTACACTGATGAATTTGTTCTTCTCTGTTACTAATGTAAAAATTATTCAAACACTCGACTGCTGGCCGCCGCTCTTTCTCTGTCTCTGGACCTTGTATATGGAATGAACTTCCTCTTTCGCTTCGACAGGTCTCCACACTCAGCTCTTTTAAGTCTGGCCTTAAATCCCACCTCTTCCCAAAATAGCCTCCCTTCCCTGCCTCTTCCTAGCCTTCATTTTTTTTTTTTCAGTTTTAGAGTTATGCATGCGTTTGAATGACTGGTGCGAAAGTGCTTTGATTTGTCTCTGCACAAGATTCAGCGCTATGTAATAATAATAATAATAATATTATTATTATTATTAATGTTGGGGGACGACTGCATCACCAGCGGAAAGATACATATTATTTTTATCAGATATAAAGAATCGCTACATTTCATGTTTTCAGGGACATCGTTCCACTGTTTGCCTGCGGACAGAATAAATGAATTAGAGAAATAAGTTAGATTTACTTAGTAGTACAACTCCCTCGAGTAGTCTACGCCTGTGACAAGGATTATTTGCTGAAACTAGTCACGTTTGGACAGTTGGCATGCACCATTTTGTGGTATTGTACTAGAATATGTCTTTTGTCTTCCCTCCTTTAAGAAACATAAACCTGACTCTTCACACAATTTCATGCGACTTGTTCCCTTAACTGCTCGTACTACGATTCTTACTGCATCTAAATAAAGTAATTCTGACATGTTTGATTAAGCATCAGTAGCAATTATCCCACAACATTATCAGAATGAGGTAAAACGAGTAAGACCTTGCCTTATCTTGCATTACATTGCACTGCATTGCATCACACTGCATTGCATTTATTGCATGGAGTCTTGTTTCCAAGACACAACGTGTTTCCTCTGTGGTCTGGGCGGCTATTCCCCGCGGGCTGGGGACAACGCTTGATGCCAGAGCAGATAGTAGCTCCAGCCATACTCCTTTTTTTTCCCCTTTTCTTTTTCTTTTCTTCTTTTTCTGTCTGTTTGATCTGTTCAACCACACACACACACACACACACACACACACACACACACACACACACACACACACACACACACACACACACACACACACACACACACACACACACACACACACACAGAGAGAGAGAGAGAGAGAGAGAGAGAGAGAGAGAGAGACCAACATGGAACTTTTTGTGCATTGTTTTGTTTTGTATTTGCTGTCCTGTCATCTTCGACGTTTCAGTGGCATTACTCCCACGCCGCTCATTCCCACTTCTCCCCACACTACAGCCATACCCGGCTAACTATTTGTCGCAGCCTCAGGGTCCCAACATTGAATAATCATTATAGCTATCGCGTGACCGTTTTCATGATCTCTCTGTTGCGTGTTCTTTTTCATAGACAACAGTTTAGTTAGCAAAAACAACAACAACAACAACAACAGCAAAAACCCAAACAAACAAACAAACACCCCCCCCCAAAAAAAAAAAACAACAAAAAAAAACAACAAAAAAACAAAAACAAAAAAACAAAACAAAACAAAACAAAACAAAAAATACCCAACCAAACAAAAAAAGCCTCTTTAAGAAATCTCTCTCTATACTCTCTCTCTCTCTCTTTCTGTCTCAAGGAAGGAAGGACCCGTTTGTCATGTTTTATTCAAATTGGCTGAGAGTGTTACGTTGCCACAGACTGATTGATGCTCATGATCCCTTTTCGTTTCGGACGCGTCTTTTGGGAGTGGGGTAAGGAGAGAGAGAGAGAGAGACAGAGACAGAGACAGAGACAGAGGGAGACACAGACAGACAGACAGACAGTGAAACAGAGACAGAGAGAAAGAGACAGAGACACAGAGACAGACAGACAGTGAAACAGAGACAGACAGAGAGGGACAGAGACAGACAGACAGAGGGAGAGAGAGAGAGAATGAATGAATGAATGAATGAATGAATGAATGAATCTTTATTTTCCAACGGTGAAGATATTAGCACTTTGGCCGACTTACACATCTGCCGTTGTTTTAAGAGACACACAGACATGTAAGCATATAAATGTAGTTATACTGAATACTTAATACATGTATAAGACAGAGAGGGACAGAGACAGACAGACAGAGGGAGAGAGAGAGAGAATGAATGAATGAATGAATGAATGAATGAATGATGAATCTTTATTTTCCAACGGTGAAGATATTAGCACTTTGGCCGACTTACACATCTGCCGTTGTTCTAAGAGACACACAAACATGTAAGCATATAAATGTAGTTATACTGAATACTTAATACATGTATAATGTACGAGTATAACACAGCGTCAAACTGAGAGACACAACATCGCTCACATCTGTACGGAACGGAAGCGAGTAACACACACACGCACATACGCACACACACACACACACACACACACACACACACAGACACACAGACAAGCAGACAGTGAAACAGAGAGACAGACAGAGAGAGACAGAGACAGAGAGAGGAGGGCAAAGTGGAGTGTGGGGAAGAGGGGGTGTGGGGGCTGTTGTTGCATGTATTGTCACCCCTGCATGGATTGTTGCTGGCGGCAAAACGTACAGCCTTCACTGCACATATTGTTACTCCTCTGCGCTGTTGCTGTTGTTGTTGTGTGCGTGTGTTCGTGCGCGCATGCGCGTATGAATTTGTTGTGTGCTTGTTTGTGTGAGTATATGCGTGCGCGTGTATTTCGTGTGTGTGTTTGAGAGTACATTCGTGTTTATGTAAAAGGGGTGTGTGGTGGGAGAGGTGGAGGTATAATATGTGCGGGTGTATTTGGCGTGTGTGTGTGTGTGTGTGTGTGTGTGTGTGTGTGTGAGTGTGCGTGCATGTTTGCGTGTATATGCGTGCGGATGTGTGTGAGTGCGCTCGAGCCTTCAACGACGGCACGCTGGGTCGTAAAAGTTACGTCACAACTTCTCCCCCAGTGGCTTCGGGATCTTGAGTCGATCGTGAAAGAGTGGATGGGTTGTAAACTGGTCAGAGTGGGCTGCTGTCACTGTGTGTGTATGAGTGAGCGAGTGAGTGAGTGAGTGTGTGTGTGTGTGTGTGTGTGTGTGTGCTGCTTTATCTGTGAGGGCACAGGCCCTCAACAACGACTCTACGCTGGGATCGTAAAAGTTACGTTCCAACTCTTCAACTCACTCCTCACAACAGCAACATGAGCAGTGCAGAGGGGGCGACAATAATTATGTACCATGGAGGGCTGCACGTATTGTCGCCGGAGACAAACCATGCAGGGACGACAATACACGCCGCAAACAGGGGCGAGGTCACTGACCTTTGTTTTCGCCAAGGAGGTCAGCTACTGGTGGTGGGACTGGTGGGATTCGCTTGGGATAATAAACTGGACACAACGTCTGGTGATGATAAACTGGCACACCCACAAAAGAGGGAGTCAGAGGAGGGGTGGGGGTGGGGGGGGGGGGGGGATCAAGGGAAAGGCCGGAAGTGGAACTGTCAGACTGTCTGTCTTTATCTCTGCATGCAATTCTTCGTCGCAAGAGGAATAGTTGTTTCTGTCAAGTTTTTGTTGTTGTTGTTGTTGTTGTTGTTGAGCTTCGCTCTCTCTGTGTGTTCCTCTGGCTCTTTGTCTGTATGTCTATGTCTATCTCTTTTTCTTCTTTTCTCTCCCTCACTGATGGCTAAGTGTCAAAAGAAAGAGAAAAAAAGAAAGAGAGAAAAAAAGAAGAAAAGAAAGAAGAAGAAGAAGAAGAAAAAAAGAGAGAGATCAAAACACGTTTTTGCTTATGCCTTCCTCTTTTCATCTTAAAGAATAATTCTCTCTCTCTCTCTCTCTCTCTCTCTCTCTCTCTCTCTCTCTCTCTCTCTCTCTCTCTCTGTGTGTCTCTGTCTCTGCGTGTGTGCCTCTATCTCTGTCTCTCACTCTGTCCCTCTGTGTCTCTCTCCCTGTGTCTCCCTCTCTCTCTGCCTCTGTGTGTGTGTGTGTGTGTGTGTGTGTGTGTGTGTGTGTGTCTGTCTCTCTGTCTCTGTCTGTCTCTGTGTGTGTCTCTGTCTCTCTCTATCTTTGTCTGTCTCTTTCTCTCTGTGTGTGTGTCTCTGTCTGTGTGTGTGTGTGTGTCTCTGTCTCTCTCTGTGTCTGTCTCTCTGTCTGGATGTCTCTCTGTGTCTCTCTCTCTGTCTCTGTCTACCTCTCTCTCTCTGTGTCTCTGTCTCTGTCGTCTGTCTGTCTGTCTCTCTCTCTCTCTGTTTCTCTCTGTCTCTGTCTATCTCTCTATTTCTCTCTCTCTCTCTCTGTTATCTTATGTTGGTTTTGTTCCCGTCTTCTCTCAGTATACTTTGTTCTTGTGCTTGCTCTTCAACCAGGAAGGAGGAAGGTGGCAGAATGGTTAAGACGCTCAGCTGCCAATACAGAGAGTCCGTGAGGGTGTGGGTTCGAATCCCGCTCTCGCCCTTTCTCCTAAGTTTGACTGGAAAATCAAACTGAGCGTCTAGTCTTTCGGATGAGACGATAAACCGAGGTCCCGTGTGCAGCACGCACTTGGCGCACTGAAAAAGAACCCATGGCAACGAGAGTGTTGTCCTCTGGCGAAATTACGTAAAATGAAATCCACTTTCATAGGTACACAAATATGTAAGCATGCACTCAAGGCCTGACTAAGCGCGTTGGGTTATGCTGCTGGTCAGGCATCTGCTC